>NC_025995.2:7977743-8030243 GCF_000442705.2 Elaeis guineensis
GGTTTTCTTTAAAATTTATCTAATCAAAGCACGATTTAAAATGTAACATGCTGTGTTAATAGCTTTCGCCCAAAAATATCTTGGAAGGTTGCTTTCACATAGCATGGTACGGGCCATTTCTTCTAAGGTTCTGTTTTTCCTTTCTACTACCCCATTTTGTTGAGGTGTCCTGGGTGCAGAAAAATTATGGCCTATTCTTTTTCATCATAAAATTTTTCAAAGTCATGATTTTCAAATTCAGTTCCATGATCACTTCAAATATTTTGAATTAAAAATCCTTTCTCATTAGTGACTTTTCGATAAAATTTAGTAAAAACTTGAAAAGTTTCATCTTTGTGTGCTAAAAAGAAACCCAAGTAAAATGAGAGTAATCATCTATAATTACAAAACCATATCATTTTCCTCCTAGACTAGTAGTTCTAGTAGGTCCAAATAAGTCCATATGCAAAAGCTCTAAAGGTCTAGAGGTTGAAACAATATTTTTGGATTTAAATGAAACTCTTATTTATTTACCTAGTTGGCATGCATCACAAATTCTATCCTTTTCAAAATTTAATTTTGGCAAACCAAGAACCAATTCTTTCTTAATTAATTTTGAAAGTGAATGCATGTTAATATGTGCAAGCCTACGATGCCAAAGCCAACTAGTCTCATTAATTTTAGCATTCAAGGATACTAGGCATTGCATGTTTATTTTGGATAGATCATTTAAATCTATCATATAAACATTACCATGTCTATGTCCAATAAATTTAATGCCATCATTAATAAGACTAGTTACAATGCAAACAGAAGATTCAAAAATAACTTTATATCCTTTATCACAAAATTGACTAATGCTTAGTAAATTATGCTTTAAACCATCTAACAAAATATTTTCAATATATTTAGAGGGAGTGATACCAATGTTACCTATACCGATAATCTTTCCTTTGCCATTGTCTCCAAAGGTGACCATCCCTCCATTCTTAGCATCAAGAGTGATGAATTGAGATTCATCACCAGTCATGTGTCTCGAGCATCCACTGTCAAGATACCATTTTCTGTTTCCTCCTTGGGATGCTAGACACACCTGCAAGCAAAGTCAAATTTTTGTTTTAGGTACCCAAGCTTTCTTGGGTCGTTTTTGGTTAGTCATAATGGTTCCTTTTGGAACCCATATTTTCTTTACATTTGAGTTTACAGATTTGTTAGAGAAGCAAGTGTATGACTTGTGTCCTATTCTACCACATTTGAAGCAAGTACTATTAGAGAACTTGTTATTTGAAGAGTTTACATGATATTTTTCAGATACTTTTGTTTCTTCAAAGGGTTATAGCCAAGTCCAGCCTTGTCATACACGGCTTTTTGATTATCAAGAATCATATTAAGTTTATTTGAACTCAAGGTGAATTTTTCTACTATTGGTTTTAGCTTGACAATTTCATTCTTTAAACTTTGATTTTCTTGAAGCAGGATGGATTTTTCAATTAAAATGCTTTCATTTTATTTCAATAAAGATTGATTTTTCGATTTTAGATCTTTGTTCTTCATCCCTAGTTTCTTTAATTCATCAACTAAATCATAAAAAGCTTCATGTAGTTCTTCAAATGTAAAGTCACTAGGAGTTTCAAAAATTACCTCATTTTCATGTGTCATAAGGCACAGGTTGGCTTGTTCAGTCGAGTTTTCCTCTTCGAAGCTTGAGTCATCACTCGCACTCCAAGTGGCCATCATGGCCTTCTTCTTGTACTTCTTGAGACCCTTCTTTAGTTGTGGGCATTCGGACTTGAAGTGTCCCGATTTCTTGTATTCATAGCAGATAAGGGGTTGGTCTTTCTCTTTTTCTTTGCTCTGTTCTCTTTTTGTGAATGGCCTCTTCTTCATCCCTTATTTTCTTTTTCTCAAAAATTTTTTGAATCTTCGGGTAATGAGTGCCATCTCTTCATCCTGTTCTTCATCTTCAGTGTCATCAGTTTCTTCATCTGGTGGAGCTGTAGATTTGAGGGCAATTATTCTCTTCTTTTTGACTTCTTCCTCTTGATGTTGCTTCATGCTCAGCTCATGAGTCATCAATGATCCAAGAAGCTCTTCCAAGGGTAGAATGTTCAAGTCCTTGACTTTTTGGATGGCGGTCACTTTGGCTTCCCAAGTTCTTGGTAAGGACCTGAGAATCTTTCTTACAAGCTCACTGTTAGTATAGGACTTACCAAGACTCTTTAAACCATTTATAATATCAATAAAGTGAGTAAATATTTCAGTTATGGACTCATCATGCTCCATTTTAAATAATTCATATTTATGCACAAGCATGTTGATTTTAGACTCCTTTACTTGATTGGTTCCTTCATGGGTTACTTCTAACCTATCCCATATTTCTTTAGCAGACGAGCAAGTAGAAATATGATTAAATTCATTAGCATCAAGAGCACAATAAAGAACATTCATTGCTTTAGCATTTAATTGGGCCATTTTCTTATCAACCTCATCCCATTCTTTCTTGGGTTTGGCTGATTCCACACCATCTATAATTTTAGTGGGTGTGTGAGGACTGTTCACTATGATACTCCACATATCATAGTCGAGTGCTTGAATGAATATTTTCATCCGAGCTTTCCAACAGGTGTAATTAGACCCATTGAAAAATGGAGGTCGGTTAGTGGATTGCCCCTCGGCTAGAGAAGTGCCGACTTGAGTTGTCATAGATCTTTGGCTCTTTGATTGTTTAGATCAAAGTAGGACTAGAGCACCGAGCTCTGATACCACTTGTTGCCCAGCTATGCAACCCAAGAGGGGGGGTGAATTGAATTTCTAAAAATTTTAAGCTTAACTTATGACTTATAAAAAATATTTGACAATAGCTAAATAAATAGGGAGAGTAAAATTAATTCAAGACTAATGGCTAAAAATAAGAATGCAAGAAAATAATGAAGAGTTAAAGAAGAGCAATTAGGCACACCACAAACAAAAAGATTTATAGTGGTTCGGTGCCAACCTTGCACCTACATCCACTCCCCAAGCTCCTACTTGGGAATTTCAATCTACTAACTTATATTCAACACGAATACAAACGTCGGAAACTCTGACTCTAGCTATCCCAAGCTAGTCCACTTATTTTTTGGGTACAAGCCAACCCAATACACTCAGATTCAAGGTTCGGATCAACCTTCCCTTATTTTGGAACCCTTCCAAAACAAAAATAATAACTCAAACAAAGTATAATAATGAATAGCACAAGTAAGTACAAAGAAAGCTCCTTTAATGAGCGTATGATGCTTTAAATACACTTTACTCAAAGGGAAGAAGACTCTTTTTGATTTCCTCAAGGTGGTTGGAGACTTGAATGTGCACTTGAGGAGTTGGTGAGCTTGGATTAAAGGCTTCTTGAATACTTTGAGTGAGCTCTTGCTTAGGGCTGAAAAGTTTGCTTGAAATTTCTTTTTCAAAATCTCTCTTCTTGATTCTTCTTTTTGATTTCTACCTTTTTGTCCCTTTTATAGCTTCAAAAAATAGTGAAAAATATTCTAGACTGAAATAGAGCCGTTAGACCATATTAAATGAGCATTAAAAGTACTTAAAATGGGTTAAAAACTAGCCGTTGTGGAACAATCCCGTCACAGGGGTCGACTCATGGGTCGACTCATGCCTGAGGGTCGACTCATGGGTCGACCTCTGTGGAAAAATAATAGAAAATAAGGTTCTGTAATTTTTGACCTAAAAACAGCAGGGGTCGACTCATAGGGTCGACTCATGCCTGGGGGTCAACCCCATGGGGTCGACTCATAGGGTGTGCCATGTCTGTGCCATTCAAAAATTCTGCGTGCCAATCATCTCATATGCCATGAGTCGACTCATGGGTCGACTCATATTTTTCAAACATGAATATCTTTTAAAATACAAGTCCAAAAATAATAAAATTTTCACCAATGGATCACAAATCTTTTGTTCTATCATTTGATGATTTCAAATCAGGGTTTTGGTAAAATTATGATTTTATCTCTGAAGAGCAATAAATCTTTTTCAAGCGAAAATCATTAGTACCCCTTCAAATGCTTTGTAATCATCAAAATCAATCCAAGGAGCAACACATCATAACTTTGATGTCATATATATTAAGAAGAATATATTTGATAATATTTTTTATACTATTATGGATGTTAAGGACAAGACGAAGGACAACCTTAAGGCTCAAGTAGATATGAAGAACGTATGTAATTATCCTCTATTAAAGCTGGTTGAGGTATCTTTGAAAAATTTTTGAAGTCAAAAGCATCTTACACCTTAACAAAGGAGCAGTTGAAGGATATATGTGCATGGTGTAAAAATCTTAAATTCTCGAATGGTTATGTAAGTAATCTAGCTCGATGTGTCAATATCAAAGATTGCAGATTCTATGAGCTAAAGAGTCATGACTGCCATATCTTCATACAATGATTACTCCTATTGGCTTGGCGTGATCTTCTTTCCAACTCCATATGGACTTCTTTGATGAGCTTAGTCTTTTCTTCAGAGATATTTGTGCTCCCAAACTATCTGTCAATTATATCTCCAGTCTTGAGACTAGCAGTGTAGAAACTATATGCAAGTTGGAGAAGATATTTTCTCCTAATGTTTTCGACTCCATAGAGCATCTCATGATTCATCTGGCATATCAATCTAGGATGAGGGGACTAATACAGTATAGGTGAATGTATTCATTTGAAAGATACATGCATAGTCTCAAAAAGAAAGTAAAAAATAAGGCCAGAGTTGAAGGTTCTATTATGGAGGCTTACATAATTAAAAAAAAATTTAATTTCAATCGATACTATTGTAACCTTAGTGTACAGACAAAGCTGACTTAAGTAGGTCGAAATAATGATGGTGGTGAGGATCAGAGGTGGAGATCTTAATATTTGCCTATTTCGCTTGTGATTTGGGCACAAAATTCAATAGGCAGAAACATATATTTTGCTAAACTGCATGGAGGTCGACCTATATGTTGAGTAAGTATCCATCACAATCTTAACTCTTTAATCACTTATTATTCTGTACTTATTTTATACATGTATAGGCAATATGATGAGATACTGAGATGGGTCAATCTGATGATAAGCGAGGAAGAAATTTTCACTCAACGCTCACAAAATTTTATAAATTGGTTTCATCAATTGGTAAGTGATCATTGTCATTTAATTTATTTTAATTTTTCTCAATTTATTTTTTTTATAATATGCAGGTCATGCAAGGGAGCGAATCCATATCTAGAAAGCTAAGACCTTATGTTATAAGCCAATAAAGTACATGACATGTTATAACAACTTTAACGTAAATAGTTTCAAATTTCACACAGCAATATAGATATTATAAGAGTACAATGAACTGGGGTGTGTGTATAAAGAGTAGCTGGTGGGCAGAGGCAGAAAGTGACTACTATGGAATCTTCGAAGAAATGATCAAGTTAACTTACCTTGGAAGTAATAATGTCATTCTGTTTAAGTGTCGATGGTTTGATACCGATAATTGTATGAAGATTGATCTATGGCATGAGCTTATTGAAATCAAACATGGATTAAAACATATGTCAATGACTCTTTTGTGCTAGTCCAACAAACTGTTCAAGTGTATTATAGTCCTTCTCCATCAAGGGAGAGAGGAAGAAAAGATTGATGGGCTGTATGTAAGGTTAAGTCTCGAGCCATTCATTATGATCTTGAAGAAGAAGAAGAAGAGGCTCATTTATTAGAATACTTTCAAAAAGATGAAATATTAGGAGTTCATTAGTATTTAATAGATGTAGAGTTGGATGCTCTAGAAATTCTCCTACATGATGGCCAACATGAGGAGATAAATCATATTGAGTTTGTTTTTGAGGAGCATTCTATCCAAGAAGGTGAAGAAGAGGAAGAAGTGGAAGAAAAAGAGGAAGAGAAAGAATCAGACAAAAAATCCAAGGAGTACCAAATATCTGAAGAGGCTGATGAGTAGTGCTCCTCGCTTCTGATGAACTTCTGGACTTCTGAATACTTGTCTTGTATTGTCATCCATTTGAAGGGTACCAAACATCTAAATACTTATCTTGCATCATTTTAAACAGATGGTATCAGATGCGGTGGAAGTCAAATTAACTTTTATGCCCCTATATTCTTATGGTTGCTTTTTTATTTTTTCTGGTAATGATCCAAACTAAATAGATATTGAAGGGATTGGCTCCACAGATTGCTATGGCCTCTTTTTCTTCTATCCATATGATGTCTTAAAGTTGATGGATGTCGAAGATTAGATTTTATAAACATATATACTCGACTTTATTCATATATACTCGATTAGATTTTATGAACATATATAACTTCTTTAGCGTTGTCTTTGATCTACGACAGATGGCTTTCCGAGGTCGGAGTTGCCATAGCCGAGGAGAGAGCTCTCATGGAGCCAGCTCTCATGGTTTTGCAGCACACATACCACACGATAAACTTTGATACTTTAGATATTTTTTTTATGTTATTTTTCTTTTATTACTTATAAACATATATACTCGACTTTATTCGACTTTAGTCATATATACTCAATTAGATTTTATGAACATATATAACTTCTTTAGCGTTGTCTTTGATCTACGACAGATGGCTTTTCGAGGTCGGAGTTGCCACAGTCGAGGAGAGAGCTCTCATGCAGCCAGCTCGCATGGTTCTGCAGCACATATACCACACGATAAACTCTGATACTTTAGATATTTTTTTATGTTATTTTTCTTTTATTACTTATAAACATATATACTCGACTTTATTCAACTTTATTCATATATACTCGATTAGATTTTATGAAGATATATAACTTCTTCAGCGTTGTCTTTGATCTACGACAGATGGCTTTTCGAGGTCGGAGTTGCCACAGCCGAGGAGAGAGCTCTCATGCAGCCAGCTCACAAGGTTTTGCGGCACACATACCACACGATAAACTCTGATACTTTAGATCTTTTTTTATGTTATTTTTTTTTATGTTATTTTTTTTTATTACCTAATATAAATATTTTTTATGATGTCTTGATACTCTCAAATTTGGATGACGTGGGGTCACCAGTGATCCTATACTCACATGGAGCAGCATTTGGCTCTCAGAGTTAGCGGCATGGTAGAGGATCTATCTGGCTTGTGGCACTTCTGACTCGATTGGAGGATAAAAAGTTTGTTCATATTCAGAGCCGCACGTAAGTACTATATATCTTCACTGAATATATTTAAATTTTAACCATTTTAAAGTCTAACATTTATTGCTCAAAATAAATTTTGCAATATATTTACAGAGCTTGGGGTGCCTCATGTGGTTACCGACATCATCCGATGATTGATGCCGGGGCTGGTGATGAGTTTTTCAGTTAGCCATTGGGGGCTCATGATGCAGTCTAAGAGATATTCTTGATAAGTTAAAGATGTTTAATTTTTAAATTCATAGTAGGTTTATATTCTATTTATTAATACAGATTGCTTCTACTTGCAGGGGTACTATCGATTCGAGACTCCTCAGGATGAGGAGGCTGGCCGTCGGACCTTCGAGGAGATGGCCAGACGGAGGTTTTGAGATGGGTTATATAGCCTTTGGCAGTTCGTCATAGAACACTCTAGTTTTGAGTTCTTATGGGACTGAAACTCTTACACAGATCACTAGATATTGATGGACATATGGGAGGCCCTCTGCGATCAGTGGAGTACTAGTACTCTGGTAGGCGACAGAGGGCATGACAAAATCGATCCACCCAGCATCATCCGATCAACTACACTGGCAGCTCCATTGGCACACATGTTGTGGCCGATAGATTGATAAAAATTCTACACTTAAATTAATTTTATATTGAATTAATCATATATATATTTTAATTAATTTAATCTAATGATTTATTTATTATAGATACGGCAACTGGGATGTGCACCAGGGCAACTGCATATGGGAGGTCACACATCAGTCTAAGAGGACTAGTGATTGCTTAGATTTTCGATCTCGACAGATCACGATAATAATTTAAAATATTATTTATTAAATTTTATATATACTGATATATATGGACTAATAAATTTTTAAATAGTATAGGTGGATTATACGGAGTATCTCGTATTGCGGCTCGACAAGAACCTATCCTCTCAGCCCCTCTTTGATCTTGATGGATGGCTCAGGACCATCGGAGGGCTGATAGGAGTCGGATCATAGGATTCGACCACAGCTTCGATCCTCCAACAGCTTGATACTCCTCTCGAGGCTCGACAACCCAAACATGGGCTGACGCACATGTGGAGGAGGTCGTGCAGAGGCTTTGGAGCCAGCAACCTCTCAGCTTTCGAGATGCTGTCCATGATACAGTCATTGAGATTCTCTGAGATCTGCATCTGCACGATCAGCTGGGCTTGTTGTCATAGCCATCACAGCAGGTAAGTCTATCAACAATTTTCTTTACTTGTTTTAAATTTTTATATTTAGAAGCTTCATATATTTAGACGAGTTTGAAAAAGAGATATAGGGGTTAAAAATTCAATCTAACCATCCAAACGATAGGCCGTAGGTGTCTATAGCTCCGTATTATTGAATGAAACGTGTATGAACAATCTGTTTGAGAATCAGAGTAGTATATCGAAATATACATCTCTATATCGATATATATACTTTCGTATCAAAATTTATTAATAATATTTTATTTTTTTTATTATAAGATGCTGGAACATCCAACTCTCATCTACCAGCTATTGGAGAGGATGTACAGAAGTAGAAGAAGAATGAGAAGAATGATGAGGAAGATCTTACATGATTTTTTTTTTATATGTATATAATTTTGATACTTGTAAAGTAATATAAATTTATAAAATTATATAATTTATATTTTTAATATAATATAATTAATTTTATATTTATGATTATATTAAATGATTATTATTTTATTTATAACAAATTTTAAAAAAATATTATTGCTTGTTAATATGATTAAAATAGATTTTAAAATATTTAACTATAATTTTTTTAAAAAAAAATAAAAAACTATTAGCGACAGCATTAGCGACAGCATCTGCCATCATTAATAATTTTTAAAATTTTTATTAAAATTAAAAAACTATTAGCTACGGTAATAGCGATGATAATGATCATTGCTTATAGTTTTTTAGTACTTTAGTTAAGTAAAAAATTAAAATTATTAGTGACAGCTTTTTGTCATTAATACCATCGCTAATTATCATTATTAGCAACGATGGATTTACCGTCACTAATAATGGTAATTAATGATGAGGTTATTTTCATCAGATTTTTAGTGATGACGTGCTATCGTTAATAGTATTAGCGACGGTAAAATGACTATTAGCGACAGCAGTTAGTTGTCACTAATAGTCTATTTTTTTATTATATTTTTTTCAAAAATCATAAAATGAGAAGGATATTTTCATCATTGAACTGTAGCCACCGCTTTCCAACACGTATTTAATATCTACAGTTCCATTATTTTTATTTAAAATTTTTAATAATAAAAATATCTCTCTTCTTTTAAAAAAATTATGACATTCTATGTTCATATTATGATATCTTACATTCAAATTATAACTTCCTACATAGGATATTATAATTTTACTATAGGATATCATGAAAAAAGGAGCATTTTTGTTACTGAAAATTTTATAAATTTTCATAAATTTTTACTAATGAAAACGCCCTTCACTCTTTACGACTTTTAGAAGAAAAATTGTGACATTCTATGTAGGAAGTTATAATTTCAACGTAAAATATCATAATATAAATATATGATGTCATAATTTTTTTTTAAAATAAAAGAGATATTTTCATCATTCAAAATTTTAAATAAAAAAAAATAAAATTAATATATTAAATACACGTTGAAAAGCGGTGGCCATAGAGATGGTGCATTTTTTGCTCCAACGCATGCAATATACAAAGTATTTCTCTTCGGGTTAGGAGATATTGGGTTGATATGGGCCATGATCAAATGGATTTCTGGTCCACCAATCTAGTAGAAAACATAAATTATAATCCAAATCCAATTGGATTGTCAAGACAGACCTTAGAAATTATTTGTTACATAATCTTTTTTATAAAATATGTATTGTCACTATGATATATTCATAACAGATTCATTACATGCTTGCCAACTATTTTTGTTATCCTATGCATATATTCACTATTATGGAACGTGCTTAAGTCATTATCTATTATGATTGGTTTCAAACAACTCTTAGCATAGTTTTGCCAAAAATCAGCTCTTAGAATAGTTGGTTGGCAACTCAAAAAAAAATTGTAATAGGTGGAGCAATGATTATATTTTTTTAAAAAAATAATAGGTAGAGAAAATGGTGGATGAGGAGGTGCTGTCTAACGCTTACTGTCTCTGTCAGCAACTCAAAGTGGGGTGGTGGGGGGAGTGTTGGATTTAAGCCGTAACGTATATTCCATCAGGGGAATGCAAAAATTTAGCCAAAACATGAATCCAAACCGGCCGTCCTTTTCAATTCGATTTATATCAATTTTTTAAAAATTAGGTTTGGTATCGATTCGAGAAAATTTTGAACCAAAAAATATTTGATTTGGTTTTGATTTGGGTTATCAGAAACCCAATTCAAATCAATCCGTCCCAAATCCACCCAACCTGATGCGACCCATATATGTTTATATATATAAATTTCAATTTTTTAGTTTTTTTCTTATATTTTCTTATAATCCAATGCTCATGCCATCTTTTGCGGTCGGTGGAAGCCATGCGTGCTGAACCCGCCTCATCTCGTGGCTTCCTTTCAGAACTGGAAGATGGTAACCTGGACAAGACTACATAAAGTAATTCTTCTCGGAAGAAGAGTAAAATATTTTGTGCGCAAGGAATGTGATGTCTGCTTGTACAGTGGATAATGCTTCTTGAGTCTTAGATCACCTTCGGATTTGGCACCTTAAATCAAGCTTATTCTAACTTCTGCAATCATAGAGGAATTTGAACAGTTATTTTGAGCCCTTGCTTGGAAGCGAGTAGATATCTAGATAGCAGTTCGGCGTTGGGAGAAAAAACGGGACCCCGCGTGACAGGCCACCGAGGGGGCCCAATGACAACATGCGACGCTGCTGCTTATCACACAATAGAACTTTTTTTTTTTTTTTTTTGCTAGTTTTTGAGGTATGTCCTTACAAATATGATTTATTATATTTTTATGCCCTAAAGTTGTTATTGGCATGTTCATGTACATACATATACACGTATATACATACATATTCATACATACCTATGCACATACATATACATATTGCTACTGGGGCATGCCATCTCAGCCGACGTCCTCGTGATTCACTGATGCAGTCTAAGGCCACGTTCCGAAGGAAAGAGAGAACGAAGATACACGAAACAAAGAAAAAATGGCAAAAGAAAAGAAGAAACTCTCTTCTCTTAAATTTTATTGAATAACCATGAAAATATGATTATAATGTTGGCCAAGGAGCCTCATTTATAGACTAAAAGTTCCGATTCAACTATAAGAAGGATTCAAAACAAAATAAAATAAAAATAAATCAAAACTAGACTCCATGTCTGACTAAGACTCTTACGCATTCCCGTTGACCTATCAAACGATTGAATTAGGCTTCGAAATTCACAGTAGCGGAGAGGTACCAACCTCGTGAGCTCGAAAAGTGCTTTTCAGAATGAGATCATAATAGCGATTCTAACATTGAATGAGAAAGTTATGGCCATTCTAGCTCGACAGTATTGAGTCAACAAGGTCTAGTGCTGTGAGCTAGATTTTTGATGCTTTTGGGTCCTGTCCCTCGAACCCAGGTATTGATCAGCTATAATGTCTACATCATCCTCCCTAAGCTAGAAAGAATTCATCCTTGAGTTAAAAGCCTCCTCGGCTGATGAATCACCTATGTGGGGGATTAGATGCTTAATGTTGAACATATCAGAGATTCGAAGATAACTGGGCAGCATCAACTGGTAGGCATTATCGTTGATCTTCTTCATGATCTCGAGAGATCCAATCTTGAACTGGCTCAGTTTGTTGTATTCTCCAACAAGATGCCGGTTTTTGGTCAAAATAGCCCATACATAATCACCAACTTCAAAAGTTACCTTCTTATGATGTTTGTCAGTGGCTTCTTTATATTTGGCATTACTAGCTTCAATCTGCTTCTTGATGGATTGATGGATAGCTTGAAATTTTCAGCCCAACTTTCAACTTTCATACTAGATCTCTCCTTAGAAGTGATTGGAGTCAAATCCAAAACATTGCTTGGGTTCGACCGTAGACCACTTGGAAATGGTTGAAGGCAAATTTAGTTTGTGCCAAAGCTAAATCCTATTACTTCGGACGTTCACCAGCAAGGCTCCTCAATAGGTTTTCCAATCTCCTGTTAACAAATTCGGTCTAACCATCAGTCTTAGGATGATAGGCTGAGCAAAATTGTTGGGTTGTGCCCAATCCTTTTTGTAAACTCCCCCACAAGTGGCTTATAAACTTTGTATCTTGATTAGATGTAATAGTCTTGGGCACTCTATGTAGATGCACAATCTCCTTGAAGAATAGCTGAGCAACATTGGATGCATCTAAGATTTTGCTGTAGGATTTGATGTGGTGCTCCTAAGCCTTGGAGGGCCACAGAAGGAGCCAGGATATTGGCTTCAGGAGGTTAGGACTGGTTTAGGTCCTGGGATTAGGATAGGAGTGGTCCTAGGATGGAGGCACTGCATAGCTCTGTATGGGCTCGAGGTCTAGGTATTGAGGATCTTGAGGGACTTGGTTGGTGCTCCAGAGACTTGAGGATACAAGATGGAGCAAGAAACCAAAGCCAGGGGTGAAGCTGCGAAGAAGAAGCAGTTTCAGGGTAGTCGAGTTGACTCGATCTCAGTCTGAGTTGACTCAGTCTCAAAGGAATAGCCAAACAAAGAGCTGTGTTTTGAGCGTTCCACGTTGGCATGCAGTAGAGTCGATTTGGTTCTAAGATGAGTCGAATTGGATGCAGACGAGTCGACTCGATCTCAGTTGGAGTTGACTCGATTTTTGCGAACAGAGCTATGTGGATTTTCTGTTTGAGGCTAGGGTCAGGTTTGATCCTAGAAGTCTTAAGGCTGGATTTGAGAACTTTTAAGGGGGAGCTAACTCAGGGTTTGGACTAGGATTAAGTCCATGGGATGAGAGTATGTGAGACATAGGTGTATATAGGCTAGATGAATGCTTTCAATGTATGGGTTAGCAAGGAGAGTTTTTTGGTCAAATCTATTAGCTATGTATTTATCATAGGTTGTATTAGGGTTTTTGAGATAGCAGAATTGACAAGATCTTTTCTCTCTCAATCTCTTCTTTCTTTCTCTCTCCCTTTCTCTTTCTCTCTAAGGTTGCCGTCCTAGGTTTCTTGACGAAATCTTAGAGTGGGGGGCACCTTCCTCAAGCCCTAGACGCCCTATGGATGGGAGGAGGGAGGCATCCCATCATAGCACCTAGGGGTTGGTGCTGGTGTTTGCTGCCTTCAGAGAGATCAGATCTATCGTAGGTCTTCTCAGATCCACACATAAGATCAGAGATTTCAACATGATATCAGAGCAGTACAGTAGGTTGAGTTGTGCAGCAAGCTGAGCGATACCATGGGTCATAACAATTGGTATCAGAAACTGGTGGAGTATGGAAAGGAAGGAGAAGTCATATAAGGTAAAATCAAAAATCTGCACATCTATTCCACAGTATGTTTGAGCGATACCATGGGTCATAACAATTGGTATAAGAAACTGGTGGAGCATGAAAAAGAAGGAGAAGTCATATAAGGTAAAATCAAAAATCTGCACATCTATTTCACAGTATGTCTTAGATCAATCTTCATTTTTTTTGCTATGGTTTGGCTAATCGAGAGCAATAGGTTGAAGGTGGAGGCTGAGAGGATTGAAGGAAAGGAATGTATTTCAGGGTGGAAGGCTTAGATGCATGATTTGTTGATCCAACTTTGGTTGGAGGCGGTCTTGGAGGAAAGACTGGGACGTATGGTGGTTAGATGATAGGGATCTCTAGGGAAAAGGGCAGTGTGGGGGCTGTTCGATGGATGAAGAGAGTTTACTCAATGGATAGTGGTCGAGAAGAATCTGAAGAAGTAATTATAGCCTTTGGATGTAGGAAGGCGGGGAAGTAGTCGGGGATGCATTCAGTGATTCGATTAGAGCAGGGATTTACGAAGCCTTCGAAGGATGGAGATGGCTAATCCATAAAGTGTCACAGCTGGTTCAAGAGAAGGAGATCCTCTGATGGTTTTGTAGATGTCCGTGGAGTGCGAAAGGTCCGAAACGACAGTTAGCGATGGTGGAGGTTCAGCAGGACAGGGCTGGACAGCTGATCTTGGATCAGATTTATCTTCTGCAGGGGCATCAGGAGGAGTTGCGATTCAAATGGAGCACCGATCAGAGATGCCTCCATGGGTGGAGGATAGTTTGGCATAGGTTCAGAGTTTAAGGTGCATGGATGGAGCTAGTTTCTAGCACCAGCAATGGTGATGCATAGCATGATTCTATGCGAGATGTGCGGGCATCGAAGAGCTATGACTCTGAGGAGATAATGTTAGATGAGTTGTTTGCAACAAGAGAGGATCCAAACATCTATGAAGAGGTTGTGGCGAGCCTCAGGATGAGATAGGTGAGTCTAAGCCTAGGATAGGTTTGAGCTACAATTACTCCATGTGATGCTGAAGCAATGGTTGGTGCAGAGGAAGAAGAGGATAAAGTACTAGGGTGAAATTTTCTAAGATTCAGTTGCTGAAGGTGAAGAGTTGGATGAGCTCTTGGATTTCAGAGAAGCCCATGGGGTGCGGTGTATCTGAGACAGCTTCAGAGGGGGTCTATAGAGTGCGGAGAGTCTGAAGGGACAGCGATGGTGATCAAGGTGCAGCGACAGACCAAGCAGTGCAACATTAGATGGTTGGCCTTGGGTGGTTCGGGTACATAGTCATCTTCTACGACATCAGATGGATTTTAAGTTCAGATGGAGCACCAGACAGAGGTGGCTTCACAGGTGGAGAGGGAGTTTGGCATGAGTTCAGAGCGGCATGGCTCTGAGGAGACCATGTTAGGTGCATCAGGTATAGGGAGTGCTAGTTTAGGAATGCTACAGTTTCTCTAAGAAAGTCCAGGGTAAGTGATACAGTTGCTTGACAGAAGGAAGTCTATAATTTCTAGGGTGGTGCCAAGAATCAAGCAAGGGTCTTTAGTGGTGGAAGCGGTCATCCCAAAGGCCTCCAAGGGAGCGCTCAAAAGCTGAAGAAAGTTGGCGATGAAAAGGGAGGATATTGTTAGGTTTTCCAAGGCTTGAGAGCACCAAGGTGAAGATTGTAGAATTTGGTGTGGTGATCCCAAGTCTTGAGAGGCCATAGGAGAAGCCAGGATATTGGCTCTAGAAGGCTAGGACCGATTTGTATCTTAGGGTTAGGACAAAAGTGGTCCTAGGGTGGAGGTGGTGCATAGTTCTCCACAGGCTCAAGGTCCAGGTGTTGAGTACCTTGAGGGGCTTGGTTGATGCTCTAGAGACTTGAAGACACAAGATAGAGTAAGGAACCAGAGTTAGGGATGAAGTTGTAGAGAAGAAGCAGTTTTAGGATAGTCAAGTTGACTCGATCTCAGTCCGAGTCGACTCGGTCTCAGAGGAACAGCCAAATAGAGAGTTGCATTTTGAGCATTCCAAGTTGGCTCATAGTGGAGTCAACTCGATTCTGAGATGAGTCGACTCGAATGCATATGAGTCAACTTGATCTCAGTTGGAGTCAACTTGATTTTTGCAGACAAAGCTGTACAGATTTTCTATTTGGAGCTTGGGGTCAAATTTGATCTTAAGAGTCTTAAGGTCAGATTTGAGAGGTCTTAAGGAGGCTAACTTAGGGTTTGGACTAGGATTAAGTCTATGGGATGAGAGCATATGAGACATGGGTGTATATGGGCTTGGTGAGTGCTTTCAATGTATAGGTTATCTAAGAAAGTTTTTTGATCAGATCTATTGGCTATGTTCTTATACATGGGTTGTATTAGAGTTTTTGAGATAGTAGAATAGACATGATCTTTTCTCTCTTAATCTCCTCTTTCTTTCTCTCTAGAGTTGCCACCCTAAGTTTCTTGATGAAACGCTAGAGTGGGGGGCACCTCTCTCAAGCCCTAGATGCCCTAGGGCTGGGAGGAGGGAGGTACCCCATCATAGCACCTAGGGTTTGGTGCTGGTGTTTGCTGCCTTCAGAGAGATCATATCTATCACCGGTCTCCTCAGGTCCACATATAAGATCAAAGATTTCAACATGGTATCAGAGCAGTGTAGCAGGTTGAGTTGTGCAGTAGACTGAGTAATGCCATGGGTCATAACATTTGCGATAGGCTATAAAGTGTGCCATCCTTGAGAATCGGTCCACAAGCACAAGCACTGAATCACATCGCCTTTGAGTCATAGGTAGCCGTAACACAAAATCCATACTAACCTCCTTCCAAGGATGATTAAGAATAGAAAAAGGCGTATATAATCCAGCATTAGCCACCATATCTTTTGGCACCTGGCACATTTGATATTGCTGCACATGTTAGAACATGTCACGCTTCATCTTTGGTCAATAATATTTGTTGTGAATTAGCATGAGGATTTTATTTCTGTCAAAATATCCTTCTGTATGAAGCTCTTATACAATCTTCTCCAACAAAGAACAATCGGGGATACAAAGTTGTACTCTACGAAATAGAAAATCATCTTGCACCTAGTAATCAACTCGATTATTACTCTGGACCTTCTGTAGAATACTGGCAAAGTCTGGATCATTGGCATAAATATCCATCAATGCATCAAAACCAACCACTTCTATCCAAAGGACACCCAGAAGCTTGGCTGTCCTATTGAGCATGTCTACCACTCGATTTTGAGCACTTGACTTGTGCTTCAAAACAAAGTGAAGCTCCTACAAATAATTCACTTACTTGACATGTTTGTAGCTCAGCTTCTCTTGACCATTGATGTATTTCAAGACCTCATGATCAGTGTAAAGGATGAACTTCTATTGGACTAGATAGTGCCACCATTGTTAGAGCGCACTATGTTGGGAAGGATCACTCACTAGTGTGGAAAATGGATCTCCCCACCCAAGATCGCTAATCCAGATAATGATGTCGATATCACAACAAGAATGAAGAAGAAATAAAAAAAATACACTCAAATATGTGGATCAGCCTAAAGTTTATCTCCATAGGGTATGCAAGCTCCACTATGAGAGAAAATAAATATAAAAAGAGATTACAAACTCTCATAAACTTCTCTCTCTCAATAAAAAGCACTCAACCCTTAAAAGCTCTCATAGAAACCCCATAGGAGACTCTCTCTACCGCTCTCTCTACTCCATGGGCTGCTCTCAGCCATATACATTGCCCATAGGCCGTCATGCCTCTCTTAAAGATGATTTGCTCTGTCCTGATCAAGTTCTTCTAAACTCAATCTCATAAATTACATAGGACTTCTCCTTATTTATCAAAATCAATAGATTCTATCTGGGGGAACACCCTATTCCTATAATGAACCTATTGTAGCCAACATATACCTCAAGACTCTGTATGGCTAAGAGATCGAGTTATAATATAGTCAAACTATAGTAATCTCACTGTGAACAGTCAAGATATCGTAGGTCAAAGAATCACTCATACTATTACAGCATCAAGAATGTCACTGACGAGTGAATAGACATCCAAGTGACTTTTCGTATTAGTCACACTGAGTATCTTTTTTCTCTATCAAACACATATACTTTCACTCCAATATCTCCATACTATAGACTCGAGACTCATCTATCCCAAAGAAAAATGATTCATGCACCAATCTAACCAAATCAATCATCGTTCCTGTGATGATCCATCGATTGTGAACAATTTAGAAATTAACCATCAATGACATGTCTCAAATTCTTAACTTTTGAGAATATGTATTATTATCTTATTAATTTTTTAGATAATTCATGGATATATATATCCTACATGAATGAAAATTAACTGTCTTAATTAATTAGATCAAGTATGAAATTATATCCTAGAAAGAATTAATATGTCAGTTCGATTGACTTCTAGAGCATACATCTAACAATCTCCCACTTGCATCAAAGCCAATCTGCTAGATACCTAAGTCCTATCTTCTCAAAATGTGCTTTTGGTTCTCTATTAGCAAGATAGTTTAGTCTATTGGCCTGCCACATTTTTGTGAGGTCTACTCTGATTTCTTAAAGTCTTACTTGTAAAAATAGTCACGAATAATCATCGCTTTCACGTATTAGGAATTCTAGTAAGACCTAAGCTCCTTTGCTAAAGCTATGGCACCTATATTGTCGCAGTACAGTATTATACCATCTCATGATATTACACCCAATTCTACAACAAATCCTTTTTAACCAGAAAGATTTTCTAGTTATCTCATAAGCAGTGACATACATGGCTTTTATGAAATCTATAATGATCGGTTCTTTGGAACTCTTCGAATTTACTGAATCTTTATTACATAAGGAAACTACCTTTCTAAATATAGACTTTCTATCATCAATATCAAACACAAAGTCTGATACAATGTATCCTTTTACCCTTAATTTTGATTCTCCTCAAAGATAAAAAAAAAATTCTTAGTCCTTCTCAAGTAGCTAAGGATGTTTTTCACAGCTATCCAGTGCTCTTAGTCTGTATTCAATCGATATTTGCTCATGATACTCGTAGCAAAGATATATCAAATCAAGTATATAGTATGGCATACATGAGGCTTCCGCTAGTTGAAATATAAAGAATTTATCTCACATACTATATCTCCATAGATGTGTCCCATGCATCTTCTTGAGGAGATTAATCCAAAACTCCTTTTGGATTTTTTTATGTTGAACCTCTTCAGTACCTCCTCTATGTATATTTTATGAAGCTAGCATCCTATTTAGATCTCTCTCATATACCTATATAGGATATTTTTCAAAGGTCTCTTATGGAGAATTTGTCTAGACAATTATATTCTAACCAAAGTCAGTATGAAAATAATATTTTCAATTAGAAGAATATCATCCATGTACAATATGAGGATCATAATAATACTCCCACTGATCCTCTTATAAATATATATTTCCTCCTCATCCTTGATGATATCAAATAATTTGATACATCAAGTACTCTATTTATGAGATGCTTGCTTTAAAGGTCTCTACCTATACATCTCTTTCTTTTGCAGATCCATTTGAATCCAATAGATACTATACCTGCTGGTAGATCCACTAAGATTCAGACTTGGTTAGAATACATCGAGTCAACTTTTAATTTTGTTGTATTCAACCACTTTTCAGAATTGATGTTTAACATTGTCTCATTTTAAGTTCTAGGATCATCTCCATATTCTCTATCTTCTATGAGGTGGAGAAACTACATGTACTGGCTTAATATGAATTGGCTCTATAGATTTTATGACTCATTTCTCTTCAAAAATTTTCTCTTTGAGTTTAATTTTTTTCATTATTTTCATCTTAAATAAACTATTTATCTAAGAATATAGCTTGGTGGGTCACAATCAGATTGTAATCCTTTGGAAAGTAAAAATAGTATCCCTAAACTCTTTAAGATACTATAAAAATGAGCTCCCATAGATCTATTCTCTAATTTATCCACTTTCTATCATTTGACATAAGCCGGACATTCTCATCATGCCATATTTCATACGGCATGATAAGAATAAACTAAAGGGAGCTATTCAGTATGTAAATTATTCCCCAAAGAAATAAGAAAAGACTCAGGGATGCTTATCATGGATTGGACCATATCAAATAGGATCCCTTTTCTTCTCTCCAACATCTCATTGAATTGAGGTGCATCAGAAAGATTCCATTATGAAACTATGCCATTTTCTGTGAGATGGATTAAAAACTACTACTAAGGTACACACCTTCTCGATCTCATCGAAGAACCTTAAGAATTTTTTAGTTCACTTCTTTATCTCACAACTAAATTTTTTAAACTTTTCAAAGATTTTAGATTTATATCTCACACATATATCTATACTGAGAATAATTCTCGATAAAAGTAACAAATTAAATGTTACCACCCATGGCTTGCACATCAAATGTGCTACACACATTAGTATATACTAGGATAAGTATCTCAGTGATCCTCACCCCATATCCTATAAAGGATAGTTTGATCATTTTTCTTTGAAGACAGAATTTACAAATCAGAAATGATTCAAGAGTCGATGAGCCTAAAAGCTCATATCATTTCAATTTGTTTATTCTATCCTCTCCAATATGATCAAACCTGAGGTGCCACATATACTTTGAATTTTTCTTATCTCATGTCCGGATCTCTCAGATCCAACGGTACTCACTATCTTTTAAGATACCAATATCGAGTAGACCCAACATATCTTCTGAAGGTATATTCTCTTTCCTTTCTTTAGGTTCATCAAGTATATAGGAAGTTCCTCTTAATGGCTGTCAACATCATAGAGAAAACATTTTTCTTTGTTAGCAACCATCTTAGGAGCTTCCTTGTTTAACTTGCTCTCGGACTTATATTTCTTCATGAACTTCTTTTTCTTCCAAGTAGACCTTTCCTGAAAAGTGGAAGCCTACTCCGCTGCGAGAATCATGTCCCTTGAACTTTTCAAGGTCCTATTGGTAGTCACCAACTGTTCAACAATTTAACCAAGATGAATAGTTCTAATTCACGTAGTGTTTACTATAAATTATCCATACGAACTAGTAAGGGATTGTAGGATCAAATCTATTCGCAATTCCTTATGCATGGTCAAGCTTCTTAAGCTCATTTAAGTCTTTAATCATTTCAAATAATGATCATGAACTAATTGCTCTTTAGTTAATTATCGTATGATTCGATAACATACATATATCCTGATCATGAATTAGCTTAACTTTTTGGAACCTAAAACTATTTTAGATTCCTAAGCTAGTCTTTATAAGTTGTTCGGTTAGTCAATTGGTTTCTAAAATATGAGCTAAAGGATTTGAAGCTGATTTTTATTCTATCAGAGAGCAGAGATTTTAGTTAGATATTCATACTTTATTTATGAAATTTATTCTAGAATCTATAAAAATAAATTTATCTCCCATTATTTTTATGAATCTCTTACACTCTCAGTTAAAAAAATGGAAGCCCTTCATGACTAGAATTTCAAGTAGGTACTGTGGTTCCGCCGATGTACATGCATCTCGTCTGACAGATATTGATAATATGTATACCGATGAGTGGACAACTATTACTCCAAGTATGTTGCAGCAATTTGATCTCTAAGTCATATGGGCTCACCTGACAGATATTGGCTATATTTTTTAGTTAAGTCAGACCTACTGTTCAATGTAAGAGTGAAGCCGTCATTGGGTCCCTCACCTGATAGATATTGGGTCTAACCCCATCATCATCCTGTAGCAGCCCTTTGCTAATAAAGTGATTGTATGTTCCTAGTGCAACTGAACCACTGTGACCAATTGAGATAATCAATATTAGTAGCACGCTCGCACATCTACAATGGTGGAAGACCGCTAGACTTAATATTGTGTGAGAAGATTTTAATTTAGATCTCGTTGATCTAATTATTTGTTTACATCTGATGTAAATCTGCAATTACCATGGATCTACTTAAGAGATCCTGATTTGGTTCACCAAGATCAGAATTAAGGTGCAATTGCAACATGTGTAGTGAACTTACCACTAGGCACCCAAAAGAAACTTAATCGACCAAGTAAGTCAAATAAGTTTAAGATTAGTGGGAGGCTCTTCATGCATAAACAATGGTCTTAATTAAATAACCACCAATCTATCACTTGTCTTAGACACCAATCAATCAATTGGTTCCAAATTGGTTGAGCCCATTGCTTTCCACCACCATAAATTACAAAATTGCAAACCAATTGGTGTGTATTCATGATACAATTCTACACTAAAGATTTGTAGTGATTCATAGAGATTACTACATGTATCCATGAAAAATACGTGTATGACTATCGTATAGTCCTTATATTCATGCTAGATATTTTATGATTTTTACATCATCAATCTCTTTTCACCCTAGGACAGCCTTGCAATATAAGGGCTTTCACCCTTATGCAGTCTTATTTCAGGATGATCTAAGATTAACATATTAAATCCTATCTTATATTCAATCAAATTTTTAAAATTTGAAAAATATCCATACCATCATTGATCATATTAAGATTAATCTCTATCTATGAACATCATCTCATGCATGAACACATAATAAAGATAAAATTTAGATCTAATTAAATTCAGATCATATGAAAATTAGATGCAGAATTTTAAATGTATGAATATAAGAAATCAAAATTTTAAATATAAAAATAAATTTTTAGATCTTAAAAACCATAGTGTGAATATCAACCAATCTGAATTTTAGATTTGAAAATAAATTTTTAGATCACAAAATCCATCGTATGGATTTCAATTATTCAAATTTTCATATCTGAAAATAAATTTTCAGATCTTGAAATCTATCTTCTTTCCATAATCATTCATAATTTCAGATCAAAAATAAATTTTTAGATCTAAAATCTTTTTCATGAATGATTAAAATTTAGATTTTTAGATCTAAAAATAGTTTTGAACTGAAATCTAAATTTTAATCTTATAATTATAACCTAACTCTGATATCACTGTTAGAATTCACCATTGCATGACAATAGGTATACATGTAAAAATTTTAAAAATTTAAAACACAGTAAAGAAAAATTTTAAAATAATTTTTAAAATAATCAACATCATTCTAGGACAACCATATAATATAATGACCCGCGTTATACTTGGACAATCTTATTTCAGAATGATGTTAAAATTAATTTTTAATTAGATCTAATCTAATCTAGCATACATAGAGATCATATCTCAATTAAATTCAGACATCATTATAATATACCAGACTAAAATCTATGCTAATGTAGAGATCTGATCTTTATCTTTAGATGGATAGATTTTCACCACGATCTGATGATCCATAAATATCTTAAAGATTCATTAAAGCCATGATCTGATGATCTATAGATATTTTCAAGATCTATTGAAGCTGCACAAGCATCTAATCTCTTAAGATATCCACACAAGGCTGATCTGATTAAAAGATTTTGATCTCATCGGGGTGCTAGCTCTCTTACAGAGATCACTCTTTGGATTGTCAAATCAATCCCTCTTTTGATTCTCTTCTAAAGAGAACTAAATAGATCTATCATAGGAGGAAGAAATTAGATCTAATCTGATTTCTTCTTTATTATTTCTCTTCTCAAGAGAAATAAAAGAAGATCTAAAGAAGGAGGAATATTAAAGATCAAATCCCTCTTCTTTCCTATCATCCAACTCTTGGATTAATTTAAAGGAGAAGGAGATGAATAAGACATCCAACTCTTAAACCAAAGAGAAATAGAGAGAGAGAGGAGGGAGAAGAACAAGGCCTCCATCCCATAGAGATTAGGAAGAAGAATAGAGGAAGGGGGAGGCATCAACCCTTGGAGCGCCCCTTCCTCTCTTTTCTTTTTTGTTTTGTGCGCCATATCCCATACTCACGCATGCCCCTTCTTCTTTGATTTTTCTCTCATGCACACACCCACATTTTTCATGCTAAGATGGATGGAGAGGCACCACATCTTATCCCTTTTTAAAAGGGAGTTAGTTAGGATTTTAGTTAGAGTCCAACTCTCCTTGGACTCTAAGTGCCACCCACCCTTCTTGTGCTTAAACTCCATGCCATAATTTTTATGCTGATTTTTCTTAGGTGTGAAACATATGGGACATGAGATCTCTAAGGAAGAGTCCTTCTGCAGGTTAAATTCCTCCTACAGATAAGATTCTAATTTGGTTTGAGTCCAATCTGATTTAGGTTTCCAAATAAGTCGAGTACTTATGGAGTTAGTCTAAACCTTTTAAACCAATGAAATCCAATTTGATTTAAACTCAAACTAAATCTAATCTAATCTAATCTAAATTTTATTTGACTAAGACTCAACCCTATTATTTGATCAAATTAAATAATTAACAATAATTATAATTAAGTCCTCCTACAACTCACTAACTCTTAGCAAGTCCTTCATATAACTTTTACATATGAGTCCAATCATCAAACAAATTGATAATTATCGATCCTAAGATTGATTTTGATGATTTCAAAATATTGAGTATAGATGAGACTAATCATATATTTCAAGGATGATTGTAGGAGTTTTCAGGTGCTTAAATTGAAGAATTCATCTATGAAAAAGATCTCATTAGGTTGGCAAGCCAAAACCTTCAAGGAACAAGGTTTCATAAGTTTGGATTGCTCAATATAAAGAAAAGTAATATTGAAAGATTTTGAGTCAATTTTGAAAGATTTTGAGTTGATTCTAGCATATTGGCATGTGATAAATGGCATATTTTTGTATTTATTATAGATATTTTTGATAATTTATGGTGCTAACATCTTCTTAAAAATTTAATTTCATGAATAAATTAGATTTTCTTATAAAAATAGATAATTTTTAAAAAAATATGAAATTAAAGCATATTTATGAAAAATAGATGTTGAGTTTATTGAGTAATTTAAGTACTAAAATAATATAGAATTTTTAAAAAATTTAATACATATTTTTTTCTTATTTTTTTCGATAAAAATCAGAGCAAAAATCAAGAGAAAATATCCTAAAAAATATGAAAAATTACCTTCAGTGCATGGTGGACCGACCGGTCGGTCCAGAAAATCAGAGCGCGATCCATCGAAAAGATTTTGCGGTCCACAGATGCGGCTCATAGAGGGCAAAGGCAGTTTTATGTGATCCGATGGTCCACAATCATCCTGACCAAGATCCAACGGCTGGTGTTCATCCCGACTTTGAATAGGAAGAGAAAAGCACTGATCAACAGACCAGATTAGATCCATCACTCGATCGGACGGCCAGCAACTGAGAATAAGAGTTATTCTACGTGATCCGACAGCTGAAATCTCATCTGGAGCATGATCGGATGGTCAAAAATGCATCTGACTTTGATAAAGATTAAAACATCAAATTTTGGGCTGATCTGGGCGGTTCTAAGATGATCCGACAATCAAAAATTAATGTAAAAGATATTATACGAATTTTAAGAATTTTAGGACTCTTTTTTCTATTAAAAAAATATAAAAAAATTATCTATAAATAGGAGGTCTGGGAATAAATGTAGAGAGAAGAAAAAATCAAAGAAAAAGCAAGAAAAAAATAGAAAAAAAAATTAAAGAGCTTTAGAGATCAAATATTGGGAGATTATGGAGCTAGAGAGCTTGATGCGTGACTAAATCCCTTCAATCCAGGAATACAATGAAGCTTGCAAATGGATTTTTATTTTTTTTTCTTGTATTTAATTTTTATATAATAAAATTATATTTTTATTTCATATCTTTTTATTTTTCTGAAGTATTGATCTAGCCAACAAGGCCTATACCCTATACTAACATGCCGTGATCCCTAGATATGGTGCATGCTTAAGAGAGATAGATCGTGGTATATTAGATTAAATCTTATATCATATAATTAAATTTAGATAGTTTATACTCTAACAGAACGAGCTGTGATCTACTAATACAGTCCGTATCCCTTAGAGGTAAGCTATACTAATACTTTAATCATAAAAATTAGTATTGCAATATAAAAGAAGAAGAAAATAAATCTAATTTGCATGGTGGATTCGAAATTTCTGAATTATTTCTCTGAATTATTTTTTTTACAAATTAATTTATATTTTTAATTTAATTTTTGTTATTCTATTTCTTCTTTCTACAATCAATTCTTTTTTATTTTTTTTCATATAAATAAAAAAGATAATCATCCTAAATCTCTGTGGAGACGATCGTGACTCAACCTATCTATATAGTTTGAGTTGATTTTTATTTTTGACTGCCTATGACAGCGATCAAAATTTTGACATCATTACCGAAGATCTAGGCACTATTTGTTTTTTTAAAAAAAATTTTTAGTCTTATTCTTAGTTTCTTTTTATTTGCTTTCTAACTGCTTAGTTTCTTAGTCAAACTTACTTTCCTTCAGAAAAAAAAATCCCTACATTGACACCTCACAATCTACTTAGAAAATTAGATACTTAATCATAAAATCTAAAAAGTGAAACAAATCAATTAACTCTTGACTAACTATCAAATCTAATCACCTTTTCTTCTTACATTGCATAATTCTATAAAACATCTTAAGAGCACAAACCTTAAACAAGATAAGGTAGAGATTTCATCATCCTTTCTTGATCCACAAACCACCATCTTGTATATTGCATTGACCTAAATCTTAACTTAAAATCAATTAGACGTTGGCCCTTAAAGACTCTTGAGCTCAATAAGATAAGGGATCCAAAGAGTTGGATCGAATTAGGGTTAGTCAGTTTGACTGGTGTCTAAGAAAGTGGTTCAGGGACTATATCCTGAAGAAAAGTAGTTATTTAATTGATTCCGTTCACTTATCTGGCTAACTCAGTTGGTGTCTAAGAAAAGTAACAGGGGACTCCCACCAACCTTATACTTACCTAGCCAGTTGAGTGGCTAGTCTTTTACCTAGAGTGCTCAAAGGCAACCTTAGCAGTTAGAAGCTGTCTAGATCTAGGGTTACTCTTAGCTAGGATTGATTGCATAACTTGATTACTAATCTATAAACATTAACCCTAATTAAAATATTCTTCTCTATCATTTCTAGATTAAGGACTCTTTAGGCTCCCATCTTAAGAATTCTCTTCTTATCTATATCATTTTCTCTTAAAAAAATTACTAAAATAATTAAAAATTCTTAAATTTCTTTTTGGACAAGGATATCTGATCGATTAGTGAGAATAGATCCAAACTTTGCATCGAGTCCAGTAGATCTTAAGCCTACCATGGGTGAACCCGAATATGAACTTCAGATCCTGAAAGACCTTTGCTACCCAGTTGGGTCAGCCCAACCCTCGTGTATCCGACTGTCACAAACTGATGCCAATTTTAAAATTAAACCTCAAATTATTAACATGCTTCTCAAATTTATCGAAATCAAAGATGCATACATTTTTATGAGAAAATTTAAGGAGGTATGCACTACAATGCGGCTTCAATAACTCACTGAGGATGCTGTAAAACTTAGGTTGATCAACTTTGCCCACAAGAATAGTACCAAAAAATAGTTATACAGTCTTCCTAATCAATCCATCGCATCATGGGAGGGCTTTGTTAGAGTGTTCCTGAAAAATTTTTTTCACACCATAAGACTGTCAAATTTAGGAATGAAATTAATCAATTTTATCAATTACCTGGTGAGTCTTTTTGGAAGTGCTTTGATCATTTTAAAAACCTTTTAATCCAATGCCCACACCATGAAATAGAATCTTGGAGGCTGTATCAAATCATTTATAAAGAACTAGATCCAAACTCTAAAACCATATTAGAATCAATATGTCAGGGTCAATTCACGAACAAAGAACCCATAGATGCCTTGCAATTTCTAGAGGATTTAACAGAAAAGAACCTACAATGGGAGATTACTAGGGAACCCGATAGACACACACCTTCAAGAGGGGGTGTATATCAAGTTCAACTTTCCCTAGCTGAAGAGGCTAAATTTGCATCTTTGATCTGTAGGATAGAGACCTTAGAACTCAAGGGACACACCCAAGTAAATCAAGTTGCAACATCTACTTGCAATGGGTGCAATGCCACAGACTACACAATGGAAGGATGTCCTTTCTTAATGAGTCCAACCGAGAACGAAGTAGCACAGGTGAACGTAGCCTATTAAAGACCCACAAATGACCCCTACACACCAACGTACAATCCAGGATAGAGGAATCATCCTAATTTTTTTTGGTCATAAGGGTCCAACTCAAATAGACTTGTCTTCACTCAGCCCAACCCCAGATTCACTCAATCATCAAATAACCCCCAGATTTCAGTAATGATCAAAGGCTTAACTCGCTAGAAAAGAGTCTAGAAATCCTAGTAAAATTGACTGCTAACACCAACACTACACTAAACAACTTCATGCAGACCATGGGCCAGCTTTTAACTTCCAACACCCAAGCTATTGTCCATTTAGAGATGCAATTAGGTCAATTGGCCACGACTGTGAGTGAAAGAGAAAAAGGTAAACTACCGAGTCAACCCGAGGCTAATCCAAAGATTCAGAATAATCAAGGATCACAACTAGGAGTCCAGATAAACCATATAAATACAATTCACACCTTAAGGTCTGGGAGACAAGTAGACAATCAGGTAGGTAAAATTGAGAATCAAGAAGACCAACCAACTGAACCACAGATTAATCAGAACAAATCTGATGAGCTTGAATCAATAGAGATTGACAAGCCATCCAAGCCAATTGCAGAATCCATCACTAGGTTCAAGCAAGTTGAGACATCAACCATCAATCCTATAGCTCTTTTTTCAAATAGACTTGGGTCCAACAGATACTTAGCCTACATGGATCAAATCTCAGAGATATTCAAACAAATGAAAGTAAATATTCCTCTACTAGATATGATCCAATAAGTTTTCACTTACGCTAAGTTCTTCAAAGATCTATGCACAAAGAAGAAGACTACTAATATTCTCAAGAAAGCCTTCTTGACAGCTAGTGTGAGCTCATATCTTTCAAGTCACATGCTAGTCAAGTACAAGATCTAGGGTCTCCTATAATCTCATGTATCATTGGGAAAATCATCATTGATAGGGCCTTGTTAGACCTAAGGGCTAGTGGAAATATCTTACCTTATTTAGTCTATGAGAAATTGAAGATAGGAGAATTAAAGCCTACAGAAATTACATTACAATTGGCAGACCGATCAGTGAGAATCCCTAAGGGAGTTGTGGAGGATGTGCTAATCAAGGTCAGTGATTTTATTTATCTCGTGGATTTTATGATCCTAAAAACTGAACCAGTGTCAAACCCAAAAGGTCAGATCTCAGTCATCTTAGGTAGACCATTTTTAGCAACCACCAATATCCTGATCAACTATTACAATGGACTCATGAAGCTCTCATTTGAAAACATATCCATTGATCTTAATATTTTTAATCTTGAAAATAAAAAAAACTAATTAGTCAATGTAAACCTGATCCAAGATGAGATTTATGAGCCCATTGATCTAGGAGAAGAAGATTTTGACTGTAATCTCTTGTCAGACTTAGAATCTAAAATTGCTTATGAACTGTCCACATCTTATGATCAGAGAGTTCATCCACAATGGCTACCACCTATCGAACCACTTATAAGGATGAATTTTCTGTATGAACCAATTGAAGAAATTCAAATACAGAAGGTTAATGCCTCGCTTGATTCACCTCACCCATCTTATCCACTTGAATTTGTCAATCCAATATTTGATACAGGGTAAGTGAGGTAGAATTAGTATGGTCTGACTGAAGACATTAAACTTAACACTTTTTGAGAGGCAATACAATTTTTTTTTTACTTTATTTTAACTGATCTTTATTTTTTTTAAAAATAAAAGATCGCTCTGTGTGGAAGCACCTGTCGATAAATGTGATCTGACTGAAGACTTAAAACTTAGTACTTTTTGGGAGACAACCCAATTTTAGGTTTTACTGTTATTTTTTTTTTATATTTTATTTAGGTTAATCGATTCTTACTTTGTGAAGATTTGAAGATAATATTGGCTAAGTTGGAGGAGAATCAATTTTGAAAAGACTTCTGGATCAGGTGACATCTCTCTTTTTCTTTCTCTTTTTATGCATCCTTTATTTTTCTTACTCCATTGAGGACAATATCAATTAAGTTGGAAAAAAGAATAATAAAAATTTTTAAATTTCTAAAGTCTTCAAGTAAGTTAGTATTTAGTATTTAAGTACCTGATTACACTTAAAAATTGAGTTAAATTAAGTTGTTTTTTTAAAAAATTGATGTATAGATTAGAGAGTTTGTGAAATATTGAGGGATCAAGTATTAAGAAAACTCAATAAAGAGTTAAGTTTAGAACTTAAACAATATTTTTTGAGCATCTCTAAATTTTTCAACCAGCATCAAAGAAGAGTTTACTTCTTATGGACTTGTATAGAATAACTATATATTTCTTCATATATTTAATATTTTTTTTAAAAAATTTTTTTTATGTACTTTATACTGAGTAATCGGACCTCTTTGCCTAAGCAAGTATTGAGTTTCGCGTCAAAAGGTATGAAGGACAAAGAAGCTTTGTTGTAAAGCTAGTTTTAACTCGTAGCCTGTTTGATTTGAGCAAGTAGGTCTGAGGGATATTTTATACCTAGTACCCTAAAGCCATCTGATTTGAAAGTCATTGGCTGAAAACTCGTTACATAGATCAAACAGAAAGCTTAAGGAGTTAAGACACTCAATAGCGGTATAATATAAAAAAATAAATAAAAAATAAATGAAGGATGGAAGTAATAATATACAGGTCCATATGAGGTTAATGATTTGAAGATAAAGATAGGAATAATTTAAAAAAGTTCAAAAAAAATTTAATATTCTTAGTTTAACTCTCATATTGATTAGTATTAATACTCCAATGACATATCGCATTCACGCTCTACTGAATATTAGTGACTCTTTTAAAAATTATTTGATAAAATTTAAAATTTTAAGTTAAAAGATACTTAATTCTAAATTCTTTCTTTATTTGAGGACGAGCAAAGTTTAAGTTGGAGAATGTGATAAGTGACATATTCTTGCATTTACTATAGATATTTTTGATTATTTATGGTGCTAACATCTTCTTAAAAATTTAATTTCATGAATAAATTAGATTTTCTTATAAAAATAGATAATTTAAAAAAAAATAAAATTAGAGCATATTTATGAAAAATAGATGTTGAGTTTATTGAGTAATTTAAGTACTAAAATAATGTAGAATTTTTGAGAAATTTAATGCATATATTTTTTCTTATTTTTTCAGGCAAAAATCAAGAGAAAATGCCATAAAAAATATAAAAAATTATCTTCAATGCACGATGGACTGACTGATCGGTCCACAGAATCAGGTTGCGGTCCATCGAAAAGATTTTGCAGTCCACAGGCACGGCTCACAGAGGGTGAAGATGGTTTTATGTGATCCGACGGTCCACCATCATCCCGACCCAAATCCAATAGTTGGTGTTCATCCCGACTTTGAATAGGAAGAGAAGAGCGCTGATCAACAGACCAGATTCGATCCATCACTCGATCGGACGGCCAGCATCATTCCCGACTAAGAATAAGAGTTATTCTGTGTGATCCGATGGCTGGAATTTTATTTGAAGTGCAATCGGACAGTCAAAAATGCATTCGACTTTGATAAGGATTAAAACATCAGATTTTGAGTTGATCTGGGCGGTTCAAAGACGATCCGACGGTTAGAAATTAATGTAAAAGGTATTATACGAATTCTAAAGATTTTAGGATTCTTTTTTCTATCAAAAAAATATAAAAAAATTATCTATAAATAGGGGGTCCAAAAATAAGTGTAAAGAGGAGAAAAAATTAAAGAAAAAGCAAAAAAAAAATAAAAAAAAAATCAAGGAGCTTTAGGGATCAAATATTGGGAGATTATGGAGCTAGAGAGCTTGATGCATGACTAAATCCTTTCAATCTAGGAATACGATGAAGCTTGCAAATAAATTTTTATTTATTTTTTCTTATATTTAATTTTTATATAATAAAATTATACTTTTATTTCATATCTTTTTATTTTTTTGAGATATTGATCTAGCCTACACAGCTTATATCCTGTACTGACATGCCGTGATCTTTGGATATGGTACGTTCTTAAGAGAGATAGATCATAGTATGTTAGATTAAATTTTATATCTTGTAATTGAATTTAGATAGTTTATACTCTGACAGGATGAGCTGTGATCTACTGATACAGTCCGTATCTCTTAGAAATAAACTATACTAATACTTTAATCACAAAAATTAATATTGCAACATAAAAAAAGAAAAAAATAAATCTAATTTGCATGGTAGATTCAAAATTTTTGAATTATTTCTCTGAATTATTTTCTTTCATAAATTAATTTATACTTTTAATTTAATTTTTACTATTCTATTTTTTTCTTCTACAATCAATTCTTTTTATTTTTTCTTCATATAAATATAAAAGATAATCACCTTAAATCCCTGTGGAGATGATCCTGACTCATCCTATCTATATAGTTTGAGTTAGTTTTTATTCTTGACCACCTACGACAGCGATCAGTATGCTTGGCATGTAAATTGAGTTAATCCAATAGAAAACTGAGCTGACCCTGTTTGGGTGGATATAGAAAATAGAAAGCTAAAATTTTAAAATCTCAGACTGAATTGATCCAGTGAAAAATTAAGCTAATCCAGTATTTAGTTGATCCAGTAAAAAATTAAAAAAAATTAAGCTAATCCAATTCTTAGTCAATTCAGTGAAAAATTTAGTCGATCCAGTTACTATAGCTGACTGTAATGGCTAGTTTTCATAACTTTAGTTTTTTGCCTCCAATCACTCTCAGTGGCTATTTCTTTATTCCAATGGCTAGAACTCCTTTTTCAGTCATTGTCAAATCTATTTAAAAATAGAGAATCAAAAGAAAAAAAAAATAAATTAAAAGAAGAAATCATTCAAATTTTAGAGCTCAATTGAATATCCAAGAAAAAGAGAGAAGAGAGGGATTCAAGCACTGATTTTAGAGGACATTCAAGAACTATTTTTTACAACTTCTCAAACATCTTCTTAGCATTCTAAGAAGAGTTTTCAAGCTTCAAAAGATCATCATTCAGTCTTTTCTTCATGCTTCAAAAAGAGTTCCCTTTTAGTTTTTCTTTTGTATTAAATTTGTATTTTTGTTTCTTTACAAGTTTCTTTGGGAGAAAGAAACTTGGAGTTAAGGCTCATCTAAGTCCAAAATTGGATATTGTATGATTATGGTTGGTGAGCTAAGGTTGAAACCAACTGGATTGATAGTGAGCCCAAAAAATTATCAGTGTAGGATTGTAGTTGGTGATCCCAAAAAAATTAACTAGATTTGTTTGTGAGCCTGAAAAAAAAAAATATTATAATCAAGAAAGGATTATAGTAAAATTTTCAAGAAAAACTTGGAGCGTAGACATAGGAGCGGATTGCTCCGAACTATTACAAATCTTATGTATTTGTGTTGTACTTGCTTTCTTACCTTAATTTCTTGCATTATTTATTTTCATCTCTTGCATAGCAACTTATATATTTTATTTCTACTGCTACATATTGTAATCACCGCACAATCTTTCAAGTTAGAAACACAAACTTGTTAGAGTTTTAATTTGATTAAAAATTTTAAAATATCCAATTTATCCCTCCTTGGATAGCCATACTTAGACAACAATTGGTATCAGAATAGGTGCTCTGATTTTTGAGAGTTAAAGATCTTATGACTAACTTATTTGACTGTTTATTGGATGAAGGATACTCAACTATTAGACCTCTTTTTTTTAATGATACTAATTACACTTATTAAAAAATTAGGATAAAAATTTTTATTCAAGCATAAGACTATGAAATATGGAGTGTCATACTTAATGATCCTTACACACCCACAATGATTATCAATAATATATGTATACCTAAACTCAAAAAAGGTTGAAATGTAAATGACAAAAGGATGGCTCAATTAAATGCTAAAGCCATCAATATTCTTTATTGTTCTTTAGATGTACATGAGTTTAATAGAATATCAATTTGCATATTGGCTAAAGAGATTTGGGACAAATTAGAAGTAACTCATGAGGGAACAAGCCAAGTTAAGAAATCTAAAATTAATTTGCTTGTTCACAAATATGAAATATTCAAAATGGAACCATATGTGTCTATTTCTAATATGTTCATAAGATTTATGAATATTATTAATATTTTGAATTGTCTTAGCAAAATATATATTAATTATGAATTTGTGTTCAAGATTTTGAGGTCTTTGCCAAAAGAATAGAAAGCAAAGATGACAGTAATTCAAAAAGCTAAAGATCTCATCAAGCTATCCCTAGAAGAGCTCATTGATTCACTCATGACGTATGAGTTGAACTTGGCACGAAAGGAGGAAGAAGAGGAGCCTAAGAGGAAGACCATAACTTTCAAGTCCACTATCAATTTTGAAGGAAGCGATGAGTCAGAGGAAGATGAAGAAGAAGAAAGTGAAGAGGATGATAAGGACATAATTCTACTTTCAAAAAAGTTCAAAAAGTTTTTCATAAAGAAAAACTTAAAGAAGAAGGAAGATGAAAAAAAAGACAAAAGAAAAATATTACATGCTACATTGCAATAAGAGGATACACTACAAGTCGGACTATCCTTTACTCAAGAAGCACCCCAAAAGAGCAAAGAAAAGAGCAATGTTAAAGATTTGAAGAGATAGTGACACTTCAAGCTCCAATGAGAAAGAGGAAGCGGCAAATATTTACCTCATAGCTATTGAGGATGAGGTGAACTTTGAAAATTCTTTTCAATTTATATTTGATAAATTATTAAAAGCTTTCAATGATTTAATGGATGAACTTAAAAAGTTAAAGCTGAAAAATAAAAAACTTAAAAGATCAAATCTTCTTTTAGCAAATAAAAAGAATAAATTATTAATAAAAAAAAAGATATCTTGAATGAAAGAAATGTTTTAGCTAAAGAAAAGGATATGCTTTTTGAATCTGAAAAATTATTAGTTGAAGAAAATAAAAAGTTGAAAGAAGAATCAGAAAAATTAAAAGTTTTTGTTAATGATAAAGAAAAATTATTGAAATTTCTGTTGGAAGAAAATAAAAAATCAAGAAATTGAAGATTTGAAGCTCATCCTTGAAAAATTCATTTATGGATCACAAAAGCTTCAAATGATTTTGAATAATCAAAAGGCTATTTTCAATAAAATTGGAATTAGATTTAATTCCTTAAGAAAATAGAAATTTGTTAAGGATATGTTCATAAGAACTTCACTTAAAAGTATACAATAGTTGCAATAAATTGATTCACTGAGAGTCAGTGATATTCAAAAAGAATTAATCAATAATTAGATACTGATTAACTTAATTTAATTAAGTATTAAAGTATGGACTAAGTCTAATTGAATTGGATTCAGTTAGGTCAAATTCGATTAGGTTATGGGATGACCTAATCGCTAAGGGAGAATTAATTCTGATTTGATCAGGACTATGGCTCAGTTAATTCTTTAATTTGACCAGGATTAATTAAGCTATAAGGGCCTAATTAGATTAGGTTCATCATATTCATTTGGATCTAATCTAATTTGAATTGATTTACACCTAATTGGATAAGTACAAGACTCCAATAAGATTGAACTACCTCCCTTGCGCCACTCTCCTCTCCTCACACCAATTCTCATCACACAAATTCAATTTGTGCATGCGAAAACCAGCAGCAAACACTCCTCTTGTCGCCCACTTAGGATAGCAATGAGTTTGTTAGGGTTTGAATTCAAATGGGAGTTTGAATTTGAACTAAACTACTCATCCTTATCTAATTCTTGCCGGCCCCTTGTGAAGTGCTTGGCTTGTGCGACAAAAAGAAATGAATCCCATTTTTTTTTCATGCTAAAAGCTTTTGTTCAACCCTCTTTCATCTAGTGATGAATGGGGATAAGAGACATTAGAGTTTGAATTCAAAAATAAGTTCAAATTTAAACTTGAACGGGCTCTTATCTCATCCCTATCTCTTGTATTTGGCAACCATAAAAACCTTTATTTTTTGTGTGCCAAAGAGAGCTGCTATTCTACCGTGAGATACCAGAAATGAGAGGGGCCAAGCCATAGTTTGAGGGTGTGAGGATCTGGGGTGGGTTGCCATTGATTTGGCATGTGATTAGAAGAGAACCGTCTCTTCTTTGGTGAGTGTTCTAGCCCTAAGCGTTATGGTTTTTGGGAGAGAGAGTTAAGATTAGAGAAAAGTTATTTTCTCTAATTTTCTTCCAACGTCTAGCAATCTTCATTGATCTTTGTTCAACCTCAGAAGGGTCTGAGGTGATTTCAGAAGAAGATCAAATCAGATCATTCATCAGGAGCAATCTTCATGCGCTCTAGCAGTCCCAAAAGATCAGATCGGTATGAGGGATTTGTGTAGATGATTTGTAGAGGCCAGACATCCTGTACGATAGCAAGCGACCAGCAGACCCTCTATTCCATGTGTTTCAGTAGTGGAGATCATCGATTTGTGCAAAGATAACGGGTTCTAAACTCATTAGATCAGACTAGATCAGATCTAACAATTGGATCTGATCTAAGGCATCGATGTGATCAATGTAAGTTTTGATTAATTTTAGAATTTAAATGCATATTAATCATGTTATAAATCTTGGGTAGGTAGTCTAGATTAGATCTCATGCATATTAGTTAGATTAAATAGTTTAATCTAATGCTTCCACTATCAAAAATTTTAAAAATACATGCATGGCACTGCCTAGTTTTTCTTCATTGAACATCCTATGGAATAGAGAGTAGTCGGTTGGAGTCGACAATGAGTACCTGAGAGGTGGAAAAGCTACAGAGAGAGTTGAAGCAGTGGCCAGAGCCTTAGGTAGGATTAGTAGAGGGTCTCCTTGGGATTTTTGTAAGAGCTTTTGTAAGAGGTGAGAGGTGAGAGTTTCTTGTTAAAAGAGAGAAGCTTATGAGAGTTGAGTGTGTAGCCTTCTCTTGTAATTATTTGCTTTCATAGTGAAGCCATTGCATACCCCGTGGAGGTAGACCTTGGTCTAATCTACATATTTGATTGTCTCTTTTTATTTCTTCTTTCTTTCTATTACAGCAAGTGGTACCAGATCCCCAACAAGTGATATCAGAGACAGATGGTACTAGAGTCGTGGATGTCCAAATTGTAGTGGTATTGATCAAGATTGAAGAAGATAGAGAAGTCAAGCTCAATCAGGATAGAGATCAATAGATATATTGAAAAGAGTAATTTCTCCTTATAACAAGCAAGGATGAAGGATGTGCTCATCCAACAAGAGTTGATCGATGTTCTTTTGTGTAAGGAGAAGCCAACTATCATGGAAGTGATGGATTGAAGGTGGCTTCAGATATAGATGGTAAGCACGATCAGCTTGTACTTGATGGATGATGTGATGATCCATGTACTTGATGAGATTTCTTCCTATGACAATGTGGATGAAGCTCGAGGAGATATATATGACGAAGTCACTCATCAACATGCTCTTCCTCTAGAAGCAGTTCTACTAGCTTCGGATGAGTGAGGGATAGAGTGTATAGGAACATCTCAACAATATTCAAAAGATCCTCACCAATCTCCTCAGTATTGGTGAGAAGGTTGAGGAGAAGATTAGGGTATTGGTCTTGCTTTCATCGCTTCTTCCTTCTTTTGAGTCTTTGATGATTGCTTTTCTAATGAAAAAGAGCACCATCAAAATAAAGGAGGTTACTTTTACACTACTTTAGAATGAGATTCTCAGATGGGAGAATCAGACTTCGAGTTTAAGTGGTGACTTAGCTTTGACAATGACTGGAGATAGTGGTGGCAGAAGATGAAGCGACAGAGAATCGCAATGTGGGCGGTCCTAGTCCAAACTGAGGGACTCGAGCAAGATCATATGCTACTGGTGTGATGAATTGGGACATCAAGTCAGAGATTGATCGTAGCTTAGAGATCGGACGAAGGCTACTATGACGATGGCAGGTAGCGATACAGAAAAAAATAATGATATTCTTCTGGTGTTAGACAAGGTATCTATTTCTTTCTCCTAGTGGATTTTGAATTTTGCATGTTCGCATCATGTTTGTTATAAAGAGTAGCTATTTGACCTCCTAGAGAGCAGTGAGGGCATTGTTCATCTATCGGATGGATCGACCTGTGAGATCAAGAGCAGTAGAACTATCAACTTACAGAGTCATGATGGAATAGTTAAGAAATTGGATGAGATCTGATACATATCCAGCTTTAGAAGAAATCTAATTTCACTGAGCAGACTGGATTCATATGGCTATAGTGAGGTGGAGCTTCAAGAGCCAGTGAAAGCCTAGTGCGAGATGGAGTTTCAAGAGTAGGTGGACTGGATATGAGATGAGAGACTTAAGAGAATGACAAACGATATCACAAGATAAAGTTTCTATTGCCATAGGAGGCTATCCCGAGTAGTTCTCAGATCAGGAGGATCACAGCACATGATGGAGTGAGATTGAATGGCTTGGCTCGACTCTCATATTTGTCTATCTATGAGTAGTAGGCATATGCCCCAGAGCATGGAGATGAGATCATCCAAAAACTCTCAGAGTTAGGTGGAGGTCGAATGTTGAGTCGAGGTAGAAATTGTTGAGATTTGACACCTCAAATTTAATTCATTGGCAGAAAAATCCAAGATGGAGAAGCTTGCAAGAGAAACCATAACATGGCGGAAGCCCGAAGATGCAGCACGTGAAGGTCCTTAAGGGAGTGCAGGCCTATGGGATGTGCGGCCCAGTGGGGCCTACAGCGCACGACCTAGGTGCATGCGGGAGTGGCCCAGTGCAGGTGCATGGCCCAGTATGGGTGCCTAGGCATGCGGGTGTGCACGTGCTGCCCAATTCAAAAACTCCACATGGTCCATCATGGACCGCGGGAAGCTGGCACGGTCCACGTGAGCACCGTGGATCGACTCAATGTAGGGAGAAAAAATCATGGCTCACGGCTATTCTTTGCTTAATCAGATGGCTGAGGAGCAATTTGGATGATGTTTTGTGAGATCAGAGGGTTCAGGTGGCTTGCAATCATGATCAAATGGCCAGGAATGTTTCTAAATCCACATAGAGGTTGTATTTCGATCTGCAGTGGGTTTAGGGCCCTTTATTAGGGATAGATGGGCCGAGAGGCATTGAACGCCCTATGGAATAGAGAGTAGTTGGTTGGAGTCGATAGTGAGCACCTGAGAGGTAGAGGAGCTGCAAAGAGAGTCAAGGCAGTGACCAGAGCCTTAGGTGGAGTCGGTAAAGGGTCTCCTTGGGATTTTTGTGAGAGCTTTTATCAAGGGTGGGAGGTGAGAGCTTCTTATTGAAAGAGAAAAGTTTATGAGAGTTGAGTATATATTCTTTTATAATTATTTTCTTTCATAGTAAAGCCTTTGCATACCTCATGGAGGTAGATCTTAGTCTAATCTACGTATTCGATCATGTCTCCTTTTGTTTCTTCTTTCTTTCTTTTGCAACAAATGGTACCAGATCCCCAACACTAGAGATTGCTTTTGCTGACATTGCCCCTACTTTAGCTGTTGAGGATGCTCCTGCTCCAACAATCAACGGTGCCTCTACTCTAGTAGCCGATGATGCCCCTTGTGCTGCGAATGTCCCTTCTTCCAAGGCCTAGATTGCCTTGTCACAATTGTAAAATTCAGTCTAGCATGCATTGGACCGTATTTTGTAATCGACTTAGTCGAACTTTTTATTAACATTAATGAAAATACTTTTCTTTCAAATTTTCTTTTTTTGTGATGAGTTGTTCTATCACATATTTTAACCATTTGGATGGATTGCTGGGCTCGTCAAGCACTATGACCTATTCAGTTCAGTAGTAGGGTTTTTTTGCCTCAACTTTTATGAAGATCTTTTAGCCTCGATAGTTTTGAGCTGTTTCACTAATTGAGGCATTCATTTTAGGTGATTCAGACTTAGGCTAGTTGTCTCGTTAGCTGACAATAGGAAAGCAGGATCGAACCACCCTATCTTTGACCTTGCATTCTTTGTGACTCGATTGAGTGGCTCTAAATGTATTAGATTGCTAGGCCAAAAGAGTAGTCTTTGGTCGATATCCTTAACACCCAAGGTATGGGGATTTTCTTTCTTTCCATTCCCATTCTGGAGGGTAGGCATTTGGGTGTCTTTGGATTGCATCGATTATGTCGACATTGAGGGAGCTTCGAGCGTTCCCTAGGGTTTTGCCTCACCTCTCGTACGACTAAGATTTTTCTTTTGCTCAGCTCACTGTCGAACAAGGAGCCATTCGAGGGTCCTCTATGGTTAGCCCTCACTTCTTGGTCGCCTGAGATCTTCAGTTGGAGAGTGGTTTGGGGCTCTGAAGGTCCTTTAAGATTAGCCCTCCTCTCTTATACGATCAAAAGTTTTCTTTAGCTCGAGTCATCGTCGAACAAGGGGCCATTCGAGGGTCCTCTTGGGTTAGCCCTCGCTTTTTGGTCACCCAAGATTTTCAGCTCGATGGTAGTTTGGGACTCTGAGGGTCCTCTAGGATTAGCTCTCGCATCTCGTACAACCAAGATTTTTTTCAACTCGATTCACCGTCAGACGAGGGGCTATTCAAGGGTCCTCTAGGGTTAGCTCTCACTTCTTGATCATCTGAGGTGTTCAGCCCAAACATGATAGTGGGTGAAAGTCCCTGGTGTCTATAAAAATTGCTAATGTAAAGGAGAATTTATTTTTCATCAAGGAAATGGCTCACTAAGGGAATGGTTGTTACATGATTGATAGTACATCCAAAGATTTTTGGAGTTCCATGATCTTGGTATTGGGGTTCCGTTGAGCTACTTCAGCTAGTAGGATCTGATGATCTCGTCTACTCTCTAGGAGCCTTTTCAATTTGCGGATAGATTTTTTTGCTAATCTGGTTGAGATACTTTAGCTCAGTGCAGCACCAGATCGCTGATCTTGAACATTTTGCCTCCAACATAGGAGTTGTAGTATAATACGATCTTGTGTGATAAGCTACCATCCTCACTCTAGTTCTTTCTCAAAATTTTTTGAGCAAATCCAAGTTTGCCCAGAGCCACTCTTGATTGGTTTGTTCGTCGAAGTTCTCCACCCTTGGTGAGGGGACTCCGACAAGGATGACCACTTCCATTCCAAAGGCAAGATTGAATGGAGTTTCTCTGGTGGGAATCTTCGATGAAGTTTGGTATGCTCAAAGTACATGATGAAGTTCATGAACCCATGACAACTTAGCATGATCCAACTTTACTTTTAAACTATGTAGAAGAGTCTAATTAGTTACCTTAGCCTCCTCATTGGCTTGGAGATGGCACTACAAGAAAATTCATTATTAGCGATGGTTGAATGCTATCACTAATAAACAAATATTGTTGCTAATGCTATTAGTGATGCACTGCCGTCGCTAAAAAGATGTCAGAAAAAAGTACGATACTAAAGCACCTTATTAGCGATGGTTAATGAGCTATCGCTAATAAAAGTATTAGCGACAACATTCCATTGGTTATAATATTTTTCAAATTTAAAATTAAAAAATTTAAAAAATATAAGAGCGACAGTAGTCTATCGCAAATAAGCCATCGCTAATACTTTTAGCGATGAAAGTTTCGTTGCTAAAGGTATCGCTAATAATTATATATTTTTTTAAAATAAAATATTTTAGTAATTATATTTATTAAAATCTATTATAATTTAATTAACAAGTAATTATATTTATAGACATTATACCAACTAACAATTAACTACCATCATCATAAATAAAAAATAAATATTATATATTAAATCAAAATTAAATTATACAAATAATACTGCTCAAATTTTAAATACAATATATCAAAACTTAAAAAAAAAATCAATGGAGATTGTCCTTCTCCTCCTCCTACTCCTGTTTCTGTATGTCCTCTATAGCAGTAGGTGGATGAGAGTTGGATGTCCCAGCATCTTATAATGAAAAAAATAAGATATTATTAATAACTTTAGAACTAAATTAATTGAAACTATAAAACTATTATAATTGATATGCTTTAAGCCTAAATCTTTACAGAGGGATATATTTTAATATACTACTCTAATTTTTAAATAAATTATTTTTATATATTTTATTCGATGATACAGAGCTATAGACACTCTCAGCTAATACTTCATCGTATAGTTAAATTGAATTTTGATCCTTTGGATACTCCCTTCCTTCCGTTTGATACCTAAACTGGCATAGATGGATATATTTTGATATACTCATTTAATTCTCAAATGAATTATTTTTTTATATTTCATTCGATGATACAAAGCTATAGACACCTCTAACCTATCCATCGGATGGTTAAATTAAATTTTGACCCCTGATATCCCTCTCTCCCATCTCAAGCCTAAACTGACATGGAGGGGTATATTTCGATATACTCTTCCGATTCTTGAATGGATTATTCTTACACATCCTATTCAATGATATGGATGTATCTACATCTCCATCTCCATCCCATCCATTAAATAGGAAGATTGACTTTTGACCTCTATATCTCTTTCCTCCGACTCCAGTCTAACTATGTGAAACTTCTAAATATAAAAATTTAAAATAAATAAAAAAAATTATTAATACTATTTGACTTACCTACTGTGATGGCTGTGACAATGAGCTCAGCTAATTATACAGATGTAGATCTTAGAGAATCTCAACCACCGTATTGCAGACGGCATCTCAAAAGCTCTGAGGTCACCGATAAAAAAGCCTCTACACGATCTCTTCGACATGTGCATCACCCCACATCTAGGTCATCAAGGCCTGAGAGGAGGACGTTAAAATCTAGCTAGCTGCTGGAGGATTGAAGCTATGCCCAAACCCTATGATCCGGCTCCTAGTAACCCCTCCGATAGCCCTGAGCCATCCCTCAAGATCAAGGAGGGGCCGAGAGGATGGGTCCTCATCATGCCGTGCTACGACATATTCCACGTAATCCATCTATATAATTTAAAAATTTATTGGTGCTATTATACGTATCAGTATATATAAAAACTATTATACAATTTAGAAATTCAATCCTCCATTGGCCCAAAGCCAAAGCCGGAGCCGGAGCTGGAGCCTTTGCTAATACTCACCAAGCAGTGCACAATCCGATGGCGGTGCAAGTCCAGTGGCATGGTGCTTCAACGGCTGGGCGCTTCGAAGGAGGGAGGTGGGGGTGTGGGTTCAGCAGTGCACAGTGGGGGAAGAAGAGGGGAGGTGGGGGAAGGAGGAGGCGGGGCACGATCCATCTGACAAGGGGAAGGACGATCTAGTGGGGCATGACAGCAGGGAGGGAAGAGAAGAGGCCAGGAAGAAAAGGGGAGGTTGAGGTGGCGGGATGCTGACTTTGGGAGATGGCCAGCAACACCAGGGAAGAAAGGGGGCTCGAAAATCATCAATTCGATGTGGGGATGCTAGATCTAAGGTGGGGACGGCAGGGCGAGGCTAGGGGGAGGAGGTCGGAGGCTCTGATGGCACGGCGGGGGAGAACGACGACCAGAAAAAGGGGAGCCAATGTGGGAGAAAGGGGAGGCAGCAGGAGTCCTGTGAGCTTGTCGGGGACCCAGGGGTGTTTTCAAGGCTTGTTATTAGTGACAGCTAAATTACATTGCTAAAGTCTTCACTAATAATATTTTAAATTATAAGCAATGGACAGCCATCGCTAATAATAAAAATCACCATCGCTACTAACTTTTTACACTTATTATGATGGATTTGATTTTCGTTGTAATAAGTTATCGATAAATGCACTTATTAGTGACGGTTTTTTATCATTGCTAATAAGCTATTTTTTTGTAGTATGGCCTATTAATGTAACATGGTGCAAAATGCCCGATCCTTTATAGAACTTGACAAATCATGCTCTAGTGAACTATGAACGTTGTCTGCGATCAATACTCGGGGCAAGCCAAATTGGTATGTGATAGTCTTCCAAACAAAGTCTTTTACTTTGACTTCGATAATATGGGCTAGTGGCTCAACTTCTATCTACTTGATGATTGATGGAGACCAGTAGGAACTTCCGTTAGCCTGACACTTAAAGAAACGGTCTGAGATGTCCATCCCCCACTGCACGAAGGGCCGTGGTGCATATATGGGAGTCAGTGGCATAGCAAATCAGTGCTGAATATTTGTGTTCCACTAGCACTAATTGCACCATCTGGCTAGGTTAGCTGCATCCTACTACATGGTAGGCCAGTAGTACTCCTATCAAAGTATTTTGAAGTCTAATGATCTGTCTCTCAAGTGATTTTTGCATATCCTCTCATGAACCTCTTGTAGCATGTAATCAGCCTCGGATGGGTGAAGACACTTAAGGAGAGGTAGAGAGAATGATCTCTTGTACTATTTGTCTTCACAAAGGATGTAGTGGGACATGTGGTTCCTTATTTTTTGAGCTTCCTTTGGATCCATTGATAGTGTCTCATCTTTGAGGCAGTGAACCAATGGATTGACCCAGCTTGGTTAGCTGTCAGCTTGCAACATCGAGGTGGGCTCCTCAAATTTAGGTCTCTTCATTATCTCGAAGGAGGACTCCTTATATAAGTCTCCTGGTGCGGAGGTTGCCAGCTTGGACAACAGGTGGGTCCATGAGATTTTCAACCTTGGTACCTACTGAATATCAAAGCTAGTAAATGTAGAGATTAGATCTTTTATCTTCCATAGATACATTCTTATATTTTTCTCTTGAGCTTCATAGTTTCCTTGGATGTGATCGGCCACCAACTGAGAGTTGCTATAGGTTTTCAGATGTTGTACCACCAACTCTTTTGCTATCTTGAGCCTGATGGCAAGGGCTTGATACTTAGCTTCATTGTTGTGGTTGGAAACTCGAAATATAATGTATATTCTACAATAATTCCTTTCGATCTGGTGAGGATCAACCCTACTCCTGATCCGATGGAGCTTGACAACCCATCCACGTACATGATCCATAGCCATTCAAGCTCTCCTTTTGGCAGATTTTCTATCATTTGGTTAGCTTCCATGGATTTTTCCTCAGGGATTGTGCACTCCAGGACAAAATCGGCTAGCACCTACACCTTAATGGAGGGTCGGGACTGGAACTTCATATTGAACTCTATGAGTTTGATCGCCCATCTTACTATTTAGCCTGACATATTTAGCCAGTGTAGAATAGACTTTGAAGACTTGCCAGTCAGGAGAACTATAGGATGAGCTTGAAAATAGGGTCAAAACTTTCTGATCAAGATAACGAGCGTGAAAATCAACTTCTCGAGCCTTGCATATCTGGTCTCTATGTCATAGAAGATTTTGTTGATACAATAAACCAGCCTTTGAACCTTGCCTTCCTCTTGGATGAGGACTAAGCTTATCATGGTCAGTGAAATGGCTAGATAAAGATACAGCTCTTCATCCGATTCAGACTTACTGAGGAGTGGAGCAGAGCTGAGGTATCTCTTTAATTCTTCGAAGGCTTCTTGATATTCTTCTATCCATTGAAAATCCTTCGAGTGCTTGAGGATCTTGAAGAAGAGGAGACACCGCTCAGCTAATATGGAGAGAAATTGATTGAGGGTAGCCACTTTGCCACTGAGGTGTTGGACCTCCTTTATAGACGTCAGGTGGTTTATCCCTTGCACAGCTTGAATTTTTTCTATAAGCTCAAGTGTGGTGCTCCCAAGCCTAAAGGTACCAAGAGAGGAGTCAAGACATTGGCTCCATGAAGCTAGAAGGCTTCATAGGCCGCAAGGCCTAGGTTGGATAGTCGTAGGTCATGGGCTGTCCATTCGAGTTGCTAGAGCCAGGCTTGGCCCTAGGGTGGAGGCATTTGGCCTTCAGATGTCTTTGAGGCCTAAGAAAAATGGTCTTGAGGGATTAAGCCATATTTTGGACTGGGTTTAGGTCCATGCGGGTGAGAGTGCACAAGGCATAGGTATACATGGGCTTGGATGAGTGCTATCACATATGGGCTTGGCATTAGGAGTTTTTTTTAGGGCTTGGACTTGAGTCCAGATTTGAAATATATTTTATATACTTATACATGAGGTGTAATCGGATTGAATGAATGAAATAGAAGCTAACTTTTCTCCCAAATAATCTCTCTCATCATCTCTCCCTCCAAGCCACCGCCCAAAATCCTAGAACCTCATATGCGGCACCCCCTTGAAACCCTAGATCATCTAGCCCCCACCCCAACCCTCTCCTCTCCCGCTTCTTCCTCTTCTTCTTAGATTCCAACATGTCTCTTTAAGCTCCAACATGTGGTATCAGAGCAAGAGTTTGCATGGAAAGAAGGAGGCAATTTGCCAAGAAGAAGAAAGCAATCCGCCCCCCTTTCAAGGTATCTTTTCAATCAGCTTTGTGGTTGTTGTAATTATGGTAGGCGCCAACCATGAGCAATAGCATTAAAGTAGATTTTGAGAAGTTTAATGGAAAAGATAGTTTCTCAATGTGGAAGGTCACAGTGGAGGATCTCTTGGTCCAAAGCGAATTGGATCTGACCTTGGAGGATAGGCTGGAGGGTATGACGGATAGGCAGTGAAAGTCTTTAGAGAAGAGGACTTGTTCGACCATTAGGGGTTGCTTGGCTGATTCAGCCTTAAATAGCATGTTAGAGGAGAAGGCATACAAAGATTTGTGGGCCAAGTTGCATGCCATGTATATAAGAAAAAATATGTGCAACAAGTTGATGCTGAAAAAGAGATTGTATGCCTGTGAATAAGTGAAGGTAGTGATATTGTGGTGCATATTTAGAGGTTCGATTAGCTTAGCACTGATTTGTTGAACCTCAAGGTGAACATGGATGAAGAGGATAAGTCTTTACTCTTGCTATGCTCATTGCCTTTTACAGATGATCCATTGGTGACAACTTTGCTCTATGGAAAGGAGACACTACACTATGAGGAAGTAGTTTCAGTACATAGGCCTGGAAGAGAGAGGGAAAGGAGCAAGCAAAGGGGGCGGTCCAAGTCCCGAAAAGGTAAGAAGGAGGCTAGATGCTTTAAGTGCAATGAAGTAGGATATTTCAAGCGGGATTGTTCTCTCTGAAAGAAAAACAAGGGAGAGAAGATAGCCACAGGTTCAGCAAGTGCCATGGCTGATCTTGAGGTGGAGGATGATCTTTTGATGGTTTCAGATGGACATAAGAATAACATGGACATCTAGACATTGGATTCAGCCTGCTCTCATCACTATACACCAAACCAGTCTTGGTCTTCTACCTACACCAAAATTGAGAAAGAAAATGTGAGATTAGGAGATGATCATCCTTGCAAGGTGGCTGGTATAGAGACCATCAAGATAAAGATGTTTGATGGGATGGTGCGTACTCTAACAAATGTGAAGCATGTTTCGGAGTTAAAGAAGAATCTATTATCACTCATCTACTTAGAGAGGAATGGTTACAACTTTAGTAGCCATTTCGAAAGTGATATTTTGAATATAACCGAGGGAGCCATGATTATGCTTAGAGGGAGGAGCTTGGAGAATAATTTATATAGAATGAAGAAGTCCATGGTGAGTGGAGGATCTAAAATAGCTACAGCAGCATAAGAGCAGCAGGATGCATACCGCTTATGGTATTTCTACCTTGGCCACATAGAAGATCATGATATGAAGGTGCTGAGTAAGAATAAAGCTATTTCAGACCTGAAAGAAGGTGTTCCAGAGATGTGTGAACTATGCCAAATGGGTAAACAATACCAGATGAAGTTTGCCATCAGTACTATGCACAGTGGAGGTCCCCTAGAGCTTGTGCACATGAATATATGGGGGCCAGCCCCTATTTCGGCCAAGAATGGGACAAGATACTTTCTAACCCTTATTGATGACTTCTGTAGGAGAGTTTGAGTGTTCTTCTTGAGAGAAAAATCTGAGGTTTTCTCAAAGTTTAAAGTCTGAAAGGTAGAAGTTAAGAAGGAGAAGGGTTGTAATGTGAAGTGTCTGCGTTCTGATAATGGTGGTGAGTTCACAAGTAGGAAGTTTCTAAAATTTTATAAAAAATATGATATAAAGAGGTATTTTTCAATTAGAAAAATTATTCAACATAATGGGATCACCGAAAGGATGAATAGGACTCTCGTGGAGAAGGATAGGTGTATGAGATTGCAAGCAAAACTTTTCAGGATGTTTTAGGTAGTTACGATAGATACAGCTTGCTATTTGGTAAATTAGTCTCCTCATACCAAGCTAGATGGGAGGATTCTTAAGGAGCTATGGTTTGGGAAGAAGATGGAGTTAGGCCATTTAAGGGTCTTTGGTTGCACGGCTTATGTACACGTCAATGCTATTGAGTGGAGCAAGTTGGATGCCAAGTCCAAGAAAATAGTGTTCATTGGGTATCCATGTGGAGTCAAGAGGTACAGATTATGAGATCTCTTGAAGAAGAAGGCCACCATTAGTAAGGATGTGTCTTTGATGAAAAATCAATCCTAAAGGTACAAAGAGCCATGAAGGAGCAGTAAGAAGTCCAATCGGCTAAGATTGGATAGCTAACCTCTTATAGCATTTTGTCTTTTATAGGTGCACTAGGAGGATGTGAAATTTAGGTGGAGTACCATTCTAAGGTACCTCCACATGTGGAGAAAGGAGAGACATAAGGTCAAAGCCGAGAGGTGCAAAGGGAGGATCCAAATTCCAACACAAGTATTAGAATTGCACTACACAAACCTAAGCGAAATGAATGACAACCGAAGAGGTATGACTTTGGTGAAATCATATTTTTTGCATTAGTGGTAGCAAATGAAGACCCTCAGACCTATGAGGAGGCTGTGGCAAGCTAAGAAAAAGATAGATAGATCTAAGCATGATAGAAGAGATGCAGTCCCTCCAGCAGAACTAAACATAGCAGTTGGTACATTTGCCAAATGAAAAAAAATCCATAAGATGCAAATGGGTGTTCCAATGCAAGGAAGGACCTTCCAAACATGAAGGGGTCAGGTTCAGGGTCAGGTTAGTGGCACAAAAAATATTTTCAAATGGAAGGCATTGACTACAATGAAGTATTCTCTCTAGTTGTTCATCATACTTTAATTCAGATATTGTTGAGGATAGTTACAGTCTAGAACATAAAATTGAAGCAAATGGATGTTAAAACAGCCTTCCTCCATAGAAATTTGGAAGAGGAGATCTATATGGAGCAGCCTAAGGGGTTCAGTGAGCCAAGGTCAGGAGGAAAGGTTTGTTTGCTACAAAAATCTCTCTACAGGTTGAAGCAGTCATGAAGATAATGATACAACAATTTAGACACATATGTGAAGAGCATCGGCTTGATCATATGTGAGTATGACCCTTGTGTTTATGTTAAGTTATTTGAGGATGAGTATAAATTATATTTACTCTTGTATGTAGACGATATGTTGATTACTTGCAAGAGTAGAGGTGTTGTGAATGACTTGAAGGTTGCCTTTTTTCATAAATTTGAGATGAAGGATTTAAGTCCAGCTATTAAGATCCTAGGCATGGAGATCCTTAGGGATAGAACCAGGAGCTTATTGCATTTGTTTGAAGGGGGTTGCATCAAAAAAATTTTGGAGAGATTTGGCATGGAAGATGCAAAATCGGCAACACTATCTCTAGTCGATCATGTGAGTCTTTCTAAGGATATGTCGCCCCTAAATCGAGGTGGAGCTTGAGGAAATGAAGAAGATACCATATGCTTCAGGTGTTGGGAGTATAATATATGTCATGGTGTATTGTAGACCGGATCCTACCCATATCGTGAGCCAAGTCAGTAAGTTTATGGCTCACCCAGACAAAGAGCATTGGAGGGCACTCAAGGATATTTTCAGATACTTGATTGGCATAGTTGGAGTTGATATTTGCAATGGACAGCAAGATAGCAATGAGAAAAGTTCCAACATGTCTAAGGATGCTCAAGGCTAAATGGTTGGATTTGTAGATGCTGATTTTGATGGAGATATGGACACTAGATGTTCAATCATAGGTTATGTGTTTTACTTGAACGAAGATCCTGTTTCATGGAGATCAAGCTTATAGTTAATCACAGCTTTGTCTGCAACTGAAGCAGAATATATTGGCATCTCAAAGAGTGCCAAGGAGGCTCTATGGGTGAAAGGTTTAGTGTTAGAGTTGGGGTTGCACAAGAGGTTGTCCGGGTGCATTGTGATAGTCAAAGTGCACTATTTTTGATTCAAAAATTTGATCTATCATGCAAGGACTAAGCATATTGATATCAGATACCATAGGATCATAGAGTTAGTAGAAGAAAGAGAGGTGGAGATGGTCAAAATTTATGCAAAAGAGAATCAGGCCGATGCACTAACCACAGTTCATCCAAGGGACATCTTCCTCAAATGCATGGAGTTGATGAGTTTGATGGACTAGGCTGAGTTTGCAAAGACTTTGGAGTATCAAGATAGAGATTGTAAACTCAGGTATGGTGCTTCTAAGCTTAGAGATGTCAAGAGAGGAGCCAAGGTGTTGGCTCCATGAAGCTAAAAGACTTCATAGGCTGCAAGGCCTAGGTTGGATAGCCCTAGGTTGTGGGCTATTTATTCGAGTTGCTAGGGCCGAGCTTGGCCCTAAGGTGAAGGCATTCAGCCTTCACATATTCTTGAGGCCTAAGAAAAATGGTCTTGAGGGGCTAAGCCATATTTTGAGCTGGGTTTAGGTCTATGGGGTTGAGAGTGCGCAAGGCACTAATGTATATGGGCATAGGTAAGTGCTTTCACATGTGAGCTTGACATTGGGAGTTTTTTTTAGGGCTTGGATTTGAGTTCATATTTAAAACATATTTTGTATACTTATACATGAGGTGTAATCAGATTGAATGAATGGACTAGAAGCTAACTTTTCTCCCAAATAATCTCTCTCATCATCTCTCCCTCCAGGCCATTGCCCAAAACCCTAGAACCTTATATACGGCACCCCTTGAAATCCTAGATCATCTAGCCGTGGCCCCAACCCTCTTCTCTTCCACTTCTTCCTCTTCTTCTTAGATTCAAACATGCCTCTTCAAGCTCCAACATTTTCAAGATTGATTTTTATGCCTCAATGTGAGATCATAAATCTGAGAAATTTCTTCGAGATGACTCTGAAAGCATACTTCACTGGATTCAGCTTCGTTTGATATTTATGAAGAGTAGCAAAATGTCTCCCTAAGGTCATTGATATAATTTTCAATGCCTAACTTTTGACCAGCATATCGTTCATATACTACCTCCATATTCTGGCCAATTTGATTTTTGAAGATCTTGTTTATCAGCCACTGATAGGTGGTACCTACATTTTTTAAGCCGAAGAGTATAATCTTGTAACAAAAGAAACCTTGATCAATAACAAAAGTAATTTTTTTCTCATCCTCAGGTGTCATCTAGATTTGATTATAGCTGGAGAAGGCATCCATGAAGGTGAGGAACTCGTGGCCTCAAGTGGCATCCATTAGTTGGTCAATCTAAGGAAGTGAATAGCCATCTTTTGGACAGACTTTATTCAGGTCAGTAAAATCTATACAGATTTGCCACTTCCCATTCATCTTCTTTATGAGAACCATATTTACAAGCCAATTTGGGGAGGCCACTTCTCTGATAAATCTAGCATTGGTTATCTTGTCCACCTCTTTGATAATTATCTTCTGTCGCTCTGAGGCAAAGCTTTGTTTCTTCTGCTTGATGGGTCAGTAGACATAGTCCATGTTTAGCCAATGCATCATAACTTTAGGTTTAATGTCGGACATATTGGCAGGTGACTAAGCAAAAACATTAACATGCTCTTATAGAAAAGAAGTGAGATGATTTTTGGTTATCTCATCTAGATTTAACCTGATCCAAACTATATATTTCTAATCCCCATCTCTTAGCAGGACTATGATAAGATCCTCTACTAGCTCCCTGCACTCCTTGGCTAATTAATCACGAGTGTCCAGTCCTTCAATAGGGAGATCATTAGGTAGTCTTACTCTTTGGAGAGCGATTGTGGAGCATTGCACGCTGGAGCCTGGTCTCCTTGGATTTCTCCAACCTCTTGCTTTATTGGAAACTTCACTAGCAAATGGTCATTGATACCACAGCCTAAAGGGCATTCAGTCTTGGCCATCTGAGAATCTCATTATAAGCTGAGGGAGTTCTAAGTACCAAGAAGTCGAGATTGTTGGGTGCCCGACTTGCTGTGCCTGATTGGGTGATGACTCTCTTAACAGGCATGACATCTCCAGTGAACCCCACAGGTAGAGAATCAAGTCATCCTAACCGATTGAGGAGATTTTCATCTTAAAAAAAAATTATAAAATAACACATCGACTGAGCTTCTATTATCTACTAAGATGAAGTATACATCATAATTTATAATATTTAAAAATACAATCACTATATTATTGTGTGGGGATTGGACTTCTTGTACTGCATCTTCCTCAAAGAATATGACAGTTTCTTCGATCTTTTGTCTCTTGACCTGCTCCCCAGATCCTCTTGATTCACCACTACATTGCCCCCTAGCAATGGCATTTATTACTCCAGCCACTGGTCGACTCTCCGTGGTTTCTTTTTGCTGAGTTGGCTCTAATAGCCGAGGTGGTCTCGACTAAGCCTCATGCTGCTCCCTCTGATGTCTGATGAAGTGGTACAGTCATTCGTATTAGATAAACTCTTCAATCTTGTCTTGTAGTTGAATGTATTTTTTGGTGTTGTGACCGTGGTCGTGGTGATAGAAGCAATACTTGTTCAGATCATGCTAATCAGGACAAGACCACATCCTCCTCTCTCTTGGGAGTTGGTCCCTTATCTCCATCAACACCTATTCCCTAGGGATATTCAAGGGAGTATAGTTAGTGAACCTTCTCGGTGGTGACACATGCCATTGGCCCCTAGATGGGTTCCTTATCATCAATTTTAAGGTGGGGTTCTAGACTGCCAGCATCAGGGTGGAGTCTTGGATCGCTGTCGACTTTTCTAGCAATCCTCCCACCTTAGTGAGTACTTCCTCTCTCTTTCTCTCTTCTTCTCTTC
>NC_025995.2:8035243-8066796 GCF_000442705.2 Elaeis guineensis
CAAAATAGTTTTACATTCTAAAAAAAATAAAGTACTGACTGAGACTTTCTTTGCAAACAAGAGAAAGCTTTTTGCATCACGTGCGGTACAATAAAATTAATATAGAGTGCACCATCCAATCATATTGGAGCATATAGTATACTGAATGATGAGATACATTTAATGTCATTCAGTTTTTTTTTAATTTTCAATGATGAAAATATTTTTCTCTCTATATAATAAAGAAGGAATAGTACTATTACTTTCTGATGCCTTATATGATTTTCTGTAAAGATATATGATATTCTGAACTATATATATGATTTTTTATATATTTATAATATTCTAAATAATATATATGACTTTCTGATATCTTGTATGACATCCTATAAATATATATGACATCCTGAATAATATATATGACTTTCTATGAGTATATATGATATCTTGAACATATATATAGCCTCCTAATGCCTTATATGACTTTCTGTGCATATATATAATATCTTGAATAATATCTATAACTTTTTATAAATATATATGATATCTTAAATAATATATATGACCTTCTAATATCTCATATGACTTCTTATCAATATATAAAATATCTCGAATAATATATATGACTTTCTGTCAATATATATAATATCTTAAATAATATATAGACTTTTTGATATCTTATATGACTTCCTATTGATTATAATAACCAATAGGAAGTCATATAAGGTATTAGAAAGTCGTATATATTGATGTCATATATATTCAATAGAAAGTCATATAAGACTTTATGAAGTCATATATGTTATGCAGGATGTCATATGTATTTATAAAAAATTATATATATTATTCAGGATATCATATACATTCATAAAAAAATTATATAAGGTGTTAGAAAACCATATATATTATTTAGGATTGCATATATATATTTACAGGAAGTTATATATATTATTCAGGATATCGTATATAAAGTATTTAAAAATCATATATATTATTCAGGATGTAATATATATTCATAGAAAGTCATATAAATCATTCAGAATGTCATATATATTCACAAGAAATCATACAAGATATCAGAAAGTCACGTATCTTGTTTAGGATATTATAAAAATATAAAATACCATATATATCATTCAGGACATCATATATATTCATACAAAGTCATACAAGACATCAGAAAGTAATAATATTGTTCCTTCTTAGTTCTATGAAAGGAAAGATATTTTCATTGTTAAAAATTAGAAAAAAAATTGAATGATATTAAATATCTGTCTCATCATTAAGTGCACTACATGCTCTAATGTAATTGGATGGTGCTTTTCATATCATTTTTATTACATCATATGCAATGCACAAAAAATTACTCCTTCAAACAAAGAGGGTCCCTAATCTCCACTAACTCTTCTAAATAACAAATTTTAAAATAGTATAAATGATGTACCTTCATAAGTTAGTGACCAACTTAAAAATAGGTCACTGGTATCAATTTCCAGCCACTTTACCAGTCGAATAATTCAGCACCCGTCCGAATGTACACTAAGAATTCAAAGCTGGGAAACAAGACGTGATGTAATGGTCATAACGTCTTCTTAGAGATCATTGTTTACTGCGTAAAAAAGGCACCGTTGATCTAGCATAAAGGCCATAAAATTAAATATTACAGTTACAAAATGATTAAGAAATGACTACTTCTTAGGTTAGATAACGAGCACAAACAAACAAGACCTTCGGTCACAAACAAAATTATATTATTCCAGTCATCAAAAACAAACAAGAAAAACAAATTGACGGTACGTGCTCCTTCGTAGTCGCATCAATATTCTTCGTCTAACAGAACCTTGGGGTCTGGGATGACGTGGGGACCGTGCTCCTTTGGTCAACAAAAACCCATCCATCCTTCCCCGTAATACTCCATGGAAATATCTTAAGTATTAATAAAAACAGGGTGGAACTCCCTCCCGTTTCCATCAAGACAAAAGATTTAGTTATGTTTTTGTAACTCCAAAATAGATCAGATTTTTAATAAGTCCTTGAACTTCAAAAAAACTAAAAATCGGTCCTAATTTTTTCTCTACTATTTTATTATGATTTTTCTCCTAGATTTTAGCCACTTTCACCTGCTAAAAGTTTCTATTGATATTAATTGGTGATTATGTGACTGATTATATGGCAGATATTGATTAGATAGATGATTACATGATCGATTAGTGATGATATAGCATATGAGTAACGGTATGATATAATAGATGGAAGTTATCAGATAGCAAGACATATGAGTGATGACGTGGTATATAGGTGTGATGTAGTATATAAATAATGATGTGGTATATAGATGATGATGCGATATATGAATAATGAAGTAGTATATGTTATTTAATTTTTTGTATAAAAATATCTATCATCAAGTGTTATATCATTATCCACATAAAAATATTTGTAAAACTTAAAAGATCAAAAACATGATTTATAGTACATGAGTGATGATATAGCGTATAGATAATAATGTGATACTCAACGATTAGATACTTTTGGATAGAGAATTTCATAGTATGTGCTATAGTATCTCATATATACCAAGCCATCACCCATATGTTATACCATCAAATTAAAATTATTATCTATATTTTATATTATCATCGATCACTCATATACCACATCATCACCAAATGATCATGTAATCACATATCTAAGTGGTTTATGTCACGTAGTCAGACACATAATCACCAATTAATGCTAACAGGGGCTTTGGTGAGCGACAATGGCCAGAATCTGGGGGTAGGAGCATATTAAAATAGTTAAGAGAAAATAGGGGCGAGTTTTAGCTTTTCAAAGTTTAGGGATTTATTAAAAACTAAATCTAAATTTGGAGGGCCAAAAGCATAATTATCCAAAAGAAAAAAAGGTTTTGAACATTCCTACCAGTCCTTTTTTAGGGCAAGTACATTTGAAGCTGAAGTTTAACCCAACTGTGAAAGAGATAATTAACGTAACGATCAAAGTAGTTGGATGATTGAATAAAAGTGGCAGACTTGAGCGGTAGTCACCTTATTTTTCGTTAAACCTGAAAGGAAGTTTCTTAATGATATTCCATTTAGGAGCTAGTCAATTAGTTTCCCTTCAACTATATAAATGTACCATGGCCCATAGTGATGGTACGTTTATCTATAGACTTGTATATAATCTGCGGGTTGTAGTTGGGACCCCAACGATCATTCGTGTCTTATCCCATAGTCCTTGGTCATCACTATGGATCTTCCCTTTTCCAACCATTTCATCCCTTTAGGAGCTTTGTCTTGGCTGCTAATTTATCTTTTTTTCCTTCTCCATTGCACTATATTATTATCCTTCCAAGCTCCTGCACTGGCCACTATTGCAACGGGAAACACCGATGACCTGCAAGCTCTCCTCTCCATCAAGGCTCATTTGTATCCATCTGAATCCTTGTCCTCATGGGGTAGTAAAAACCAAACCATGCACTATTGCAAATGGCTAGGTGTGAAGTGTGGTAGCCTTCAATACCCGAGGAGAGTCACAGCCCTGAACCTTGACTCTCTCAACTTAACAGGCAAAATATCTCCTGATATAGGGAATCTTACCTTCCTCCAAAGGCTCAACCTCTCTGGTAACCAACTACAGGGATACATCCCACAAGAGCTTGGCCATTTGTCCAACCTCCAATTTCTCAATCTGATGGACAATGCTCTAGGAGGCACTATTCCCACAAGCTTAGCCAATTGCTCCAACTTTGTGCTCCTCATACTAGATAGTAACAAACTAATAGGGGAGATCCCAGTGGAGCTTGGAAGCCTCTCCAAGCTTGTTGTTCTCCGCCTTGCTGAAAACAGCCTCGCAGGGGTCATCCCTCCTTCCTTGATGAATCTCTCCTCTCTGGTAAGCATCGATATATCAGAGAACAACTTAAGGGGACAAATCCCTTCGAGCCTTGGAAGACTTTTCTTCTTAGAACATTTCATTATAACCAGCAATAGATTGACGGGTGAGATCCCCTCCTCTTTCCTTAACTTATCTTCGCTTTGTAATTTTTTTGTTGGAGATAACCAGCTCTCAGGGGTGCTCCCACCCAATATGGGTAACATGCTCCCTAGGCTTCAAGTCCTACAAGCATTCGAAAACCAGTTTGAAGGTCCTATTCCCATTTCACTACCAAATGCTTCTAGGCTTGAAGAAATTGTTTTGTGTTACAACAAACTTAGTGGCCCGGTGCTCAAGAATATTGGTATTCTACGAAGTCTAGCTTCATTGAGCCTCTGTGATAATCTAATGGAAGCCAAGCAGGGTGAGGATTGGGAATTTCTGACAACCTTGGCCAACTGCAGCAATCTGCAACTATTGGATTTGTCCAACAATATGCTGGAAGGCGTTCTACCAAACTCAATAGCCAAGCTATCCACTCAACTGACATGGCTAGGCTTGGGAGGAAATTGGATAAAAGGAAATATTCCCATAGAGATTGGGCGATATATCAACATAAATAAGCTTTCGATGGATCGGATGCTTCTCACAGGTATCATTCATTCCACAATATGAGAGATTGATGATTTTAATGTGATGGAAGTAATAATGTATTAGAGTGAAATAGAATTGAATTTTATTAGGTCTGGTCAAGCTTGATTTGTTATCATTATCTTGAGATCAATTCCAATTTAATATCATGCAAGTCAAAAACAACTCTAATTGATTAGGGTTAAAAGTGGACTAGATAATATCAATTTGGGTCCACTTCCACATCCAAACCTATTGGAATATGGATATATATTTTGACGCGTAACTAATATACTTATCCATATCCATATCCATCAAAGAAAGAATGGTACAAATTTAGATAGACAACTATCTGATCTATATCTGAATATCATATTCTTTTGGTAATCTTATTTAATAATTTATAGAACTCATAAACTTTTAAGAAAAAAATAAAAGATTATATTAACATGCTACCGACTTAATTTCCCTTCGATTTTGTAACATCTATTTTGATCCACTTCCATATCCAAATATGTTGAAATGGGGATATATATTTGAGCACTCAACCGCTATCCATATCCATATCTAGATTTGCCAAAGAAAAAAAGGATGTAAATATGTATACGCAACAATATGATCTACATTTGGATATTAAATTCTTTTTGTAATCCTATGTAATTTTATATATAACTCATGAAATTTTAAGAAAAATAAATGACGGCTTAATTTGCCTTCTATTTAGCGATATCTTCGATTTTATTGTTACAAAGTTTAATTATTTGACTTGTATCCATATTTATATATATAGCTTCGATATCCGATATGTATCTTTATCCATTTAAAACAGATGAAGATATGAGTTTTTGCATCCAAATAATATTCAAATCCAATTTAATCTTATATAGCACTCTTGAACTTTTAAGAAAAAATAAATGACCATATTAAAAATTATTGACTTGATTTATCTTCTATTTGGTAATATTTTTTATATATAGTCACAAAGTTTAACTATCTGAGTTGCATCTATATTTGTATCTATACTTTCTATAGTTAATATGTATCTAGATTTGTTTAAAATAAATATGAATATAAATTTTTGCATCCAATCAATATTTATGTTTATTTAATCTTATATAGAAAACATAAATTTTTAAGAAAAATAAATGACCATATTCATATTTTGCTAAATTTATTTACCTTCTATTCAATGATATCTTTGATTTTATGTTACAAAATTCAACTAACTTATATTCATATTTTCATATATACTTTCAAAATATGATATGTATCCATATCTATTTAAAAACAATCAAGAATGACATATGTGCAATATGCTGTATGATAATGAAAATGGAAATACAATTTCATGCAATAGAAGAATAATAAGAACTTGAAAAAAGAATGAAAAAATATGGGCATGATACTATCTTTGATTAGCATGACACTAAACTCAAATTTCAAATTTTTCATGCGTGTAAGAAATAAATAAGAAGTAATTTTTTTATTTTTCAAGTTTCCTAAAAGATATAAGAAACAAAAATTTTTGACTTCCTTTTTCTTACACAACTTTGGAATGGCATTTTTTCCCTTTTATTATGAATGAATTATTTTTTCTGCATTTATTTCTTTTTTTAAGAAATTTTTTATACGTATGACTTTCCTTTTTCTACAGACTCCTATATTTGTTATGATTTTTTTTGTGCATGATTTTTTTGTGCGTGTGGCATTTTTCCCCCCTTCGAATGTTCAATTCCAAACAAATTTTTTTCTTTTTCAAAGAGACCTACTAAAAATCTTATGCACTCATGGAGAAAATATTATGGATGAATTATTTTTTCCTTTTTTTGTGGGTCAGGAATTCCCAAAAGAAATAAGTGGTGAAATTTTTTTTTTGTGCCTATAGGATTTTCCATTTTGAATACAATATTTTTATTACTAAACAGGCCTACTAAAAATCTAATTTATTTCTTTTCAAAGTGTCTCACTAAAATTCTGATTTAATTCAAAAATTTTGTGATCATGGAGAAATTTTTTCTATTTGAATGTTTCTTTTTGGTAATTAGCTTTTTCCTTTTTGAAGAGTCCCAATAAAAATTTAGTTTATTTTAATTTTTTTATGCTTGTGAGGAAAATATGGCAAACAAATTATATTTTCCTTTTTTTTGTGTATGTGGAGTTTTCAAAAGAAATAAAAAGCATTTTTTTCCTTTTATTTTTGGTAAGCACAATTTTTTTATGCATATTTTCTTTTCAAACAATTCTTTTCTGTTTTGATGAATCTCACTGAAGATCTAATTTATTTTGAATTTTTTGTGCTCATGGAGAAAATATTAAGAATGAATTATTTTCTCTCTTTTTTATGCATGTGGAGTTTCTAAAAGAAACAAGAAGAGGAATTTTTTAAAGAATTTTTTTGATGTGTGCTATTCTTTTGTGCATGTAGAATTTTCCTTTTTGAATGAATATTTTTCTTTTTTTGAAGATTCCACTAAAAATATAATTTATAAAATATGATAATTTTTTAATTTCTATGTGAAGTTTTTTTGTATGTACATTTATTTTTTGAATGATTTCTTTCCCTTTTGAAGAGTCATACTATTAAAAAAGACTTTGTTTTTTTTTCTTTTTTGTGCATGGAATTTTTTTGTGCATACATTTCTTTTTGAACAAATCTTTTTCTTTCATAAAGAGTCCCAATAAAAATGAATTATTTTTTCCTATTTTGCATGTGGAATTCCCAAAATTCTTTTTCACTTTTTTTTGTGTCTATACTTCCTCAATATATTAAGATCTTCTTTACTTTTTTACATGACTTTCAAAAATAATTAAAAGACTAAATTTTTGTATAATTTTCTTTCCAAATTTTCTGAATTTTTTGCATGTACATTTCCTTTCAAAAATTTGTCCGTTTTGAATAGTTCCACTAGAAATCTAATTTATTTTGAATTTTTTGTGTTCGATCACTGAGAAAATGTTATAAACATATTCTAATTTATTTTGAATTTTTCACTAGAATTTTTTTTTTCACATGTGGAGTTCTCAAAAGAATTAAGAATTTTTGGAGCGATTTTTTTTGTGGGTGCAAAACAATTTTGTTTGCATAGTGAAATTTTCTTTTTGAACAATTTTTTTTTTCTTTTTGGAGAATCTGATTCAAAATATAAGTTGGGAAATTTTGTGAATGATTTTTTCTTTTTTGTGTGTAAGTTTTTATGTGTATATTTATTTTGAGTAAATGCAAAGGGATATGGTTATCTTGGATAATCTTTTCCCATTATATATATATATATATATATAGATAGATAGATAGATAGATATGGAGATATGGATATACTAATATCCGATTTATATTCGATCCATTTTCACCTCTATAGTTGATAATCCTGAGTTGAAATCAATTAAAGCTCAATAATCCATTTACAAAGACTTGATTCTTGATTTCAAGCTTTGTTCAAACCTTGGTTCAGCAGCATTTGCGTTGTTCCTCACGCATTACGTTCATGGAGAACATTCAATCAATAAGGAAAAGGTTTAAACAGGACATGCCAATAGGTCACCATAGGCCTCTCCGTATTGTTCCATAAGTGGTCTTTTGGATTAGGTAAATTTTGGATTTCCCAACCCAAACGCTACTTGTTAAGTATCTATAGGTAAGATCACTTTTTCTAGAACGTAGTTCATTATTCTTTAGACATACATTTTTTTTTTCTTTTTTTTTCTTTTTTTTCTCTTTTTTGTGTGAGAGAGATTCATACTAGTTTTAAATCTTTCTTTCTTAGATTTTGTGTTTATGTATCTCTTCTATATCTGGTCCAAGCCCTATGTGAGTTTGACGGTGTGTATCTTTGCATACCTAAATGTGACCTCTGAAATCCTTAGGAATTTGCAAATTCTCTAACGTGATCTAAATCAAACAAAACGTTGGATGGGTAGGGTATAGGTCAAAATTTAAATCTAGCTTTTTACACTAGTTTCAAGTCTGAATGGTACTTGGACCTAACCGCTAATTGGATGGATATATAGGTACCAAGTTTGAAGGGATCACCAGTTTGGTGAGAACTAAGGAGACAAATTGCCAACCCAAACCCAAGCTAGATAAGAGTTACAAAACAAGTACCCAAGAGGAAACTTGACCTCCTAAATTTGAGTCCAACCCAATTATAAGAGGGTATTTGGTTAGAGAAAGTTGAAGCGGGAATGAGAATAGGTGAGTTCCATTCCAAACGTCTGGTTAGAGGGAGTCCCATTCTGATTCTGATTCCAAAGCAGCACGAGAATAGCTAATCCCCCTAAATCCCTTCCTAACTCTCCCTAAGGATTCAAATCTCCATTGCGGTTTCAATTCCGGCTATGAACCAAACACTTCATGGGATATGGCCATTTCGATTTCCATTCCAATATATTTCGATTTCGATTACAGCTGCGAACCAAATACCCCTTAAAATTTTGAATAAAGTTGGATTGAAAGAATATGTAATATAACTTAAAATTTTTAACTAGAAAAACTCTAAATTTTTTAACAAGATATAATTTAAGTAGACTCGAGTTAAGTTGGGCCATGTCACATTTTCTTCTCCACTCAATATCTTATCCTCTTTCTTAGATGCTTTACTTGATTCCAACCCAAAATTCCTTCTTCCTAGTTCTCTTTTAATTTCGTTTTTTAAGATTTATAACTGTCAATCCTAAATGTTTTAGGAGTTGGATAAAGGTCTATCTAAAATAATTGTCTTAGTATAAATTTATTTTTTCAACTCGATTATTAGTAAATTATTTATGGGTTGAGGACTTTTCAACCTTACTACAACCCAATAATACCTATGCATTGTCACCTTCTGTGAAAATATGTATAGAAGTGCTTAGCGAAGCTACACTAGAATAACAATTTTTGTGAAAATAGTACGACCATGGATTACAACCTATATTAAATATCTTTATTCACTTCTAGCTAGCCATATGGTATGAGGAGATGAATTGTGATTCACAAGATGGTTTTGGTATAGGAAATAATACGTAAGTATTCCTATGGAAAAACATTCAAAAATCTCTCCTTTAAGAAGAAACATCACCCCCTTTTGCTCCCCAACCAAGCAGAATGAGTATGTTGTTACTCAAAAGTTTTTTTCATAAAATTTACCTAGCATATCTCTTATTTTGAATGCCACACCACACCTTTCCACTGGCATATGTTCTATATTCAATACATAAGTTGGACTACACAATAGATATTAAATTTTGATAAGAAGTTAAAATTCAAAACTCATTCTTACATAGATTTCTTAAATGAAACTAATATCAGGCCCGGAATATTTTCTTTCTGAAAAACAGTGTCAAAGTCAATATTATTTCATTGCATGGATAAAAAACTATAATCATAATCATGAAGTTTTCCAAACTTGAGGTCGACTATATAAAAAAATTAAGAAACTATAAGTTGTATATTTGGAAAGGTCTTTGCTATTAATATACTTGGTGAAAAATATATAGGCTACTATAAATATATTATTTTGCTATACTGAATAATCAAAACCTGTCTTTCTTGTGTTTAAAATATATCTAGATATGTATTTTCTATACCTATAATGTAGTTTAGTATTTGCATTTTTCTTACCATTATTTACTATCATTGTTGTTATTGTTTATTTGTTTGTTGTTTGTTTCGTTACTGTCTTTGTTGCTATTGGTATTGTTACTGTTATTGTTGTTATTTTTATGGAGGCCTATATATATATAAACCTTCTTCAAGCAAATTAAATTTTTGGGTTTAGTGATTTGTTAATATAGTACTAGACCTTATGGCCATGTGCTCAAATCCTGTTAAGCATTTTTCTTTTTCTATTTCTTTTATATATCCTTTTCTTTTAGAAATAGGATAAAGGATAAGACATCCTTCCACTTTAGAATTTATTAAAGTCAGACATGATCATGTTTTCTCAATTATTAAGGGAAACAAAAGTAAGGAAATAAATAAGAAGATAGACATTTGCAGGCAAAAGAATGAAGCATGAGAAACAGCTAGGAAGTGACTTGTTCCTGGTTTATATCTTGACTTGTTTATACTTTCACATGCATGATTTGGACCTTGGGGGAAGGAGGATTATTAATGCTTCATATACAATGCTGATCTCTTCCCTATTAGCTTGACATATGATCATCGTTGTCATCATTATTTTGATAAGTAGTTAGGATTCTTACCATCCATTTATGTACCCATTTAATGCATTGGTAGAAGTCATAAGTGCATAAACTTTTGTTTCTAAACTTTCTTCATAATTTTTGGCTCTCTTCATTTTTTTTAAAGCCCGCATGTGACCACTATTATCGTTACTACATGCCACCACAAATCTGTATGCATTACAATGGAACCATCATTGTTGTGGCAATTTGGTCTGATCCGTCGGATATCCGATCTGACCCAATCCGAATGAAGCGGGTTTTACTCGACCCAATTATAATCCAACGCAGATATGGGCTTTAAAAAAAAAAATCCAAAGCGGATACGGGTCGAGTATGAATAATAGGATACCCCGCCTAGAATCCAACCCAATATATATATATACACACACACACATACACACACATACACACACCCAAATATCCAACATAAAATCCTAGCTATCTAAGCTTCTATATTCAGCCACTCCAAGCCTCCCATCCGATTGAGACTTTTGAGAATGGAAAAAGCAAAGGAAAAACTGAGAGAAAATGAAGGAAAAATAAAAAAAACAAAAAAAGTGAAAAAAATTGAGAGAATAATCTTGGTAGAAGCATGATATTTCGTAGGGTTGGGATTTTCGATTGAAAAAATTATTCGTTGGTTACAAAATTTTTAATTTATAGGGTTCTGTTCCATTGCACAATTTTTTTTTGTAAAAACTATATATAGATTTCGGATATATCCGATCCAATCCGATCCGATCTGTTTTTGGAGCTCGATCCGATCCGATCCGACTCGAGATGGGTACGAGGTGAGTACGGATATGGATTTTTTGCTGGTGGGGTGGGTATAGATATCGGTCAATCTGATCCATACCCGACCCGTTACCACCTTTAATCACTGTCACCGTTGCACCATTGTCATTGCTATATTATTACCATTACCACAGTCACAAATACCACTGCTGCATGGATGCTATTGCAACCACCACCGTTCCATGACCTCTTCACACCAAATCTATATTTATATTTTTAAAAAACAACTCATCAACCCAAACACATTTAAGTTTCTAAAAAAATTGAAGCAACAAAAAGGAAACTTTACTTTTTCAAAAAAAAAAAAAGAAATAAAAGTAATAACAAACACAACCTTAATCAACTTATATATCTCTTTTCCTTTTTAAGTGATCTCTATCATGGAACAAGTAAATGAAATTCATACTCAGTTGGATCATAAAACAAGTCCATCCAATTGGTTGCTAAATTCATACTCAGTTGGATCATATAAAACTTGAATCATTCATTGCAACAACGTGTTTTATTACTCATATAAGCAAAAAAGTGATGATGTAGCATTTTATCATGTTGTCCTGTTTGGTGTATTCAATGTAGTGAAATGATACATCCATCAATAAAATTGGGCATCCCATGAACTAAATCACAGTCATGTTTATCTTATGCAAGCTTGTTTGCAAATCACTATCAATATATACACTAATGTCACTAGCACAGGTGTGATTCCTGCAACTATTGGGAAGCTTCAGAAACTTCAGATCCTGTGCTTAAACGAGAACCAACTCACAGGAGCTCTTCCATCCTCTCTCGGTGACCTATCGCAGTTACTTGAGCTACATTTAGATCGAAACAGTCTGGAAGGAGGAATACCCTCGAGTTTTGGGAAGCTACAAAAGTTGCTCCTCTTGGATCTCTCACACAATAAGCTTTATGGCTCCTTTCCCAAGGAAATAACAAACCTTGCTTCCCTGACAAGCTATCTTAACTTGTCACACAACTCACTGATTGGGCCCCTACCATCAGAAATTGGCAGACTGAAGAACCTTGGAACATTGGATCTTTCCGAGAACAATTTGTCAGGAGAGATTCCCGGCACTCTCTTAGAATGTCAGGTCCTGCAATACCTCTACATGCAAGGCAACCATTTTCAGGGGGCCATTCCAACTTCTTTGAGCTCTTCGAATAGTATCACAGTACTAGATCTTTCTCGCAATAACTTGTCCGGCTCCATTCCAGAATCTTTTGAGGGCTGTCAGCATCTGCAGCTTTTGAATCTCTCATTCAATGATCTCGATGGCCGAGTACCAAATGCAGGGATCTTTCTGAATGCAAGCTTGGTGTCGGTCATCGGAAACCGCAACCTATGTGGAGAAAACCGTGAGTTAGACTTGCAAACATGTCCCAACCAAGAGTTCAGGAAACCACATGAGTCTCATGCACTCAGAGTAGTCATCATCACAACTGGAATTGTGGTACCTCTAGTTGTAGTGTTCTTGTGTGCCATTAGACTACGAAAGCCAAGGAGTAAGATATCTTCACCTCTGCTCCCCTTAGAGGGCAATTATCAAAAGACCACTTTTGCTGAGCTAGCCAGAGCAACTGATGGGTTCTCTGCGGCTAATCTAATTGGTGAGGGAAGCTTTGGTTGTGTGTACAGGGGAGTGGTGAATTTTGAGCCAAAGGAGGTTGCTATTAAGCTATTCCATCATCATCAACGAGGGGCTTTAAAGATCTTTCAAGCTGAATGCAGAATCTTGAGAAGCATTCGGCATCGAAACCTCCTTAAGATCTTGACTGCCTGCTCTAGCCTCGATCGCAATGGTAGTGTTTTCTTGGCTCTTGTTACTGAGTTCATGCCAAATGGGAGTTTAGATAAATGGCTGCACCCGAGAGTGGATGGAGAGGAGGTGTCGCATAGGTTGACCCTTCTTCAAAGAATGAGCATAGCAATCGACGTGGCTTCGGCTTTGGACTATCTCCATCACTACAGTGGCACACCAATTGTTCATTGCGATTTGAAGCCAAGCAATATTCTTCTCGACGAGGATATGGTTGCTCATGTGTGTGACTTTGGACTTGCAAAATTTTTGATGAGGCCTTCCGGTGGGGATTCCTCTCCAACGACAAGCCACACTACTGGAATAAAAGGATCCATTGGATATGTTGCTCCAGGTGATCATATTTTTCAGCTTACATTTTGTCTTTGATGATATTTTGTCTTACATTATTCTCGAATTATACTATATTTGTTAAAGGCCTTGAAATATTGTTAAATACTGAATCAGTTTGCATGTACACATGTATAATTATGCGACCTGACCAAGTTACAATTTAGAAAGACTTTGGTCGTATACTAGAGTCAATAGGATGTAGAAGCTAGCACATCATCGGAAAGGGAAGGGGATTAAGTATAAATACCCAGTTTGGTCGTTTGTGAGTTTTGTGTTTTTGGAACAATACCATCACGCAAGTACAAAGCTAATTTTGCTTAAGCTATACTGATTATTTTCAACTATGTGAACACTTGCATTTTCTTTTTTGAGATTGATTTTCTTTACATATATAGCATGTTATGACACTGCTATGTTAGAACTAAAACATTATTATCACCACTACAGCTTCTATTTCTGCAACCAACTCTTCTTTGTTTCATGTATAAAATAACAATGCTTATTGAATAACATCTGTAAATTGTTGAACTTGAAACCTTTAATCATAATGGATGAATTTAATTAAGTAAAACATTTTAAAGTTCAGTTAACTATGAAAACAGGAATCTTGTTTTTTAGAAAGCTAATTAAGTCTTGCCATGTGCTTTCAATGCGAAATATATAACTAATTTATTTCTTATTTCCACGTGAACTGTAAGAGTATGGCATGGGCAGCAAAGTCTCTACTCAAGGGGATGTGTACAGTTATGGAATACTTTTGCTGGAGATGTTAACTGGACTAAGACCCACTGATGATAGATTTAAAGATGGTCTAGACCTTCATAGTTTTGTAAAGATGGCATATCCTCAACATGTAATGGATATACTAGACCCGGCTCTACTCCTGGACGAGGAGAATGGAATAAATATATCCTCTTGTCAAAGTGCAGTCACTGCAAGCGAGGAAGCTCAGAATTGCTTGCTATCAATCATTAAAATTGGTCTCTGGTGTGCAGAGAAATTGCCACAACAACGAATGAAGTTGGGAGACGTCATCAAAATAATGCACGCCGCTAGGGAGACACATCTAAGAGATTCTCTTTCTGAGAATCCAAAAATATGTCCATTGAACAACCACAATGCATCTTCTTGAGAAGTGTTATGATCAATTATAGGATTGTGTCGCACATATTGGTGTCATATATAGCCTAATATGTACTGCAAAGTAATGAACTGTAAACAGTCATTGTGAGGAAAAACACGAGATAAAGACTATATTATTGGTGTGTATCAGGATGAACCAGGTTGTGTACAATGATCTATATATGCTTGCTTCTCTAAAGTATGCACCGGCATTCATCACCATGTGCATAAATCTTATGAGTCTTACTGAAGTGTGCGTCAACATATTTGTAAAATAGAAAATAGAAAAAAATAACATAAGATACGAGGTATATATATCTGGCATTGTCTTTCCCACGAGCATCAGCTTTAGTCATAGTTCTGCAAAATACGGTGGACCTGGTCTGGACCGATGGTGCTCGCATTGTAGCAGATCCTTAGGGAACTCTCTCTGATGCATCTTTGATTGTCCACGAAAAAAGCATTTGAAAAAAAACACAATCCTAATATAGTGTTGGATGTGTCTCTCTTTGGCTACTTACATTATTTTGTTAGGTCTTAAAAGGTCTGATCTTATAGAGGCATCCCAATTCCCGAACACTCTTCCAACGGCTAAATGCGATTAAGGCTCATTATCATAACGGAGTAACAGCATCAAACGATCAAAAACAATTAACATCAATACAATAGCTATAAACAATCATAAAGAGCTAGTCAGAAAAATTAACTCAAGATATCAGGCTCATTAAGATCCAATAATGGCTAAGCAAAATAAAATCCAAATTACTGGGCTACAAATGATCCAACAAAGATAGCCAATAAGGAAAGAAACAATTAAAAGGTAGGAGGTTCGAGCCCAGCTAACAACGTGAGCCCCAAATGTGAGTTCAACTCAACTCAATCTGGTCCAAAAATAACAATAGAAAATTTTAAAATATTTATAATTTTTATGAGGGCTTTGCATCATTACCCCAATTTGTTGCTAAGTGTTGGTCCAAGGTTTGAGATTGTGGAAATTGGTTAATACCTCATTGTTGACCTAGGTATCAGTTGAAAACTAGCCTTATATATATATATATATATATATATATATATATATATATATATATATATATATATATATATATATATATATATATATAAAAGGATGAAAAGCGGTACTCATGTTTCTGATCTCTTATGATGTGGAATCCATATTTGTTAAATTACTAGTTCATGGATAGATTTCAAAAGTGATTTTTTAAAAACAAACTTTGAAAAGTAGACTGGATAATATCCAATGCCTAGGAATAGAGGTATGCTACGAAATCTGGCTTTGGTGAGGCTTCACAATAATCTTCTAGAAGCTAAGCAAGATGGGGATTGGGAATTTCTAATATCCTTAGCCAATTGTAACAATCCAGAAGGCATGCTACCAAACTCGATCAGTTGCCAAGCTATATGGTTAACCAACATGGCTAGGCCTGGGAGGCAATTATATATATATATAAATATTCCTGTACAGATTAAGTGACTTATCAACTTAAACATACTTCTCATGGACTGGATGCTTCTCATAGATATCATTCATTCCTTAATGGGAAACTAATGACTTTAATGTGTTGGAAGTACCAGCATACCAGCGTGAAGCTTGATCGAACTTAGATCAGGTCCGCTTGATTTCTTTATCATTATTTTGAGCTCAATTCAAGTTTAATCTCATACAAGCCAAAGACAACCCTAATTGATTATGGGTAAAGTTAGACTAAATAATATCTATCTAGATCTGCTCCCATATTCGAGACTATCAAAATATAGATATATATTTGGACACCCAACTAATATACATATCCATTTCCATGTACATTAAAGAAAGAACTGTCACTACGGTGAAAATGGTCATTAACGATGCTATTAAGGTTATTTTACGACGCTAATAAGCATCGCCAATATCCTTTACGACGCTTCAAAAAGCGTCGCCAAAGCGTCGCCTATGTAAGAGTGGAGACGAAAAGCGCCGACGCTTTTTAAAAGCATCGTTACTTTTTAACGACGCTTTAAAGCGTCGTAAAATTAACTTTTAACGGCGCTTTTTAGCGTCGTTAATGACAACGCATCCGCCACTCTACCAAGACGCTTTTTGAAGCGTCGGCTGTTAGGTTTTTTGCAACGCTTATAAGCGTCGTTAAGTTTGTTTTAACGACGCTTTTAAGCGTCGTTAAATGTATTTCTAACGACGTTTTAAAGCATCGTTAAAACAAACATTTAACGGCGCTTTTTAGCGTCGTTAATGACTCCGCGACCCGCACTCTACCAAGACGCTTTTCAAAGCATCGACTTTTTTATCTCTAACGACGCTTATAAGCATCGTTAAATTTATTTTAACGACGCTTATAAGCATCGTTAAAGGTTTTAAGAGAAAAAAAAATACAGATTTTATATTCCAAAAAAAAATAATACATACATTCTTGTACAAAATTATATCAATTATTCTAACATAAACCTGTACAATCACTACCATTCACACCTGTACAATCACCACCATTCACACCAAAAGCAAACTTAAATAGCAAATTTAACCAAACCAAAAGACATTATTTTATATAAATAAAAATAAAGTACTAATCGTCCATTACAATCAAGAGTAATATAAATAAATATAAGAATATAATAAAAATAAAATAATATCAATCTGCAGGCGGATGGTCGTCGTTGTCTCCACGTGACGTGCCGTTGTCTCGACGGGTGCCTGATGTGCCAGGAGCCTACAAGAAACATATCAAAAGCATGATTTGCATATTTATAAATAAAAATATATAAATCATTAAATTAATACAAAAATATATATTTAATAATATGTGTTTACCTGAGATGGATCATACATCTCTAATAAAGATGTAAGCCGATCAATCTGTCCCCTCATGGCCTGCATCTCGGCACGGCTCTGTCGCATCTCCTCCATCTCAGCGGCACGACTCTGTCTAATCTCCTGTATCTCCGCCTCGAGTCTGCGAACGCGTGAATCCTGAGCATCTGCTGCAGCATGCTGCGTATATCTACTAACCTCAGATAACTGAGTGGGGGTGACTCCTACTCCATAACCCCTCACTCGGCCGTAGCGCTCTGGTCCCATCAACTCTGTGAACACCTCGGCCTCGATACGACTCTGCTGCGTAGATGCTGCGGACTCGTCGTCATGCTCCGTAATGAGAGATGTAGCCCTCTCCTGTATTTATTTTGAAAACAAGAGTTATACATTAATAGCTAACAAAATTAAATTTAAATCATTGAAAAAAATAGAATATTAATAATATCGTACATATAATCTCTCGACTCATCTCGAACAAAAGTACCATCCTGATGAGTATGAGTCATCCGGTAAAACTCTACTTGTCCGGGTTCCCTCCCATGCTCATCCACCTACACAAATAATTTTAATTTTAAGCAAACAGTTATAATAATTTAAAAAAATATATGAGTATCATGATACAGACATGATCCACGATACATAATGATATTAGTTATATAAATATTTCAACATAAAAATTAAAAGTTAATTATAAAAGTTTAAGGAACATACAAACTCCTGTCGGAGTCGTGCATAACTCTTCGACCCCGATGTATGAGGAACAGACTGAGCTGCTCGTGCAGCTCCACCAATAGCAGAATAAGTCTATAAAATAAAGTAAAGAACTTGTTATATGTATAATATATAATAAAAATCAATATTTTTATAAAATATTTAAAAAAAAAGATAATAAGCAGATAATATACCTGTGCCCTCTCGGAGAACCAATAATGAACCAACTCCATCCACTGATGAGGGGGTACATCAGGAGGATAATTCCTAGCAACCTCCTCCTCTGTCATACCCTGTCTCATATAGTCCTTCTTCAATTATGCTCTATATTCTTTCCATTTGCGGTTGAGAGACTTCATTACAAAATCATGAGTGGATGGAGGGAGAACAAACTTGCTCTATAAAACAAAAAAAGTTAAATGAAATAAATTATATAAATGATTAACAATTAATATACAGTATGAACATCAATTTATTACCTCTATAACTCGGAGGAGCTCAACTTTGTACGTTGGAAGCATGTCATTCCATTTTGCATAGCCCAACGGACATAGCTGAGGCCTCCAAGTAACAGTCCCCAAAAATGAAGTCAATAAGCAGGCAGCTTTCTTAATTGGCTGACCTAGCTGATTGCACTCCACAACAATCCTCTCGCCCTCACGCATCTGCCACACATCTCGTACTACTGTGGGTCCGCATCTGGGGCGTACTCTCCCAGATCCGTTTGCAAAAAATACATAAAAGTAACTATATCATAAATATACATAAAATAAAATAAAAATAAAATTACATGAAAGACAATATATATCCTGCACGTGTATCTCATCATCTAGCTAATGAACAGGAGGATCGTGCTGTGCTGATGATGAAGGACAGGGCTCAAAATGCTGTGCAGCTGAACTGGCCTCAGGCTGCTGTGCTGAAGAAGACGTACCGACCTCTGTCTGTGAAAACTGGAACTGCACACCAGCATATCGTCCCCTACGACGCATGATGTCACCTAGCATTTATATAAATAAAAGGTAGAATCAGTTAATATATGGAGTAAAATAACACAATAATTAATACAAATATATACATCATAAATAATTATTACCAGTAACAATCAAGCAATAGTGTTTCCTTCAAATTCTGTTCTAACCAACGTCGTCGTAGCATTTAAATCATCAGCTGGCACAAAATTGTATGGCATACATTGTGTATAAGTGTCATCGTCATCATCCTCCACTTGGTTTTCTATATCATATAAGTCTCTAGGTTTTGTTTTGATGACAGTAAACCAATCTTTATCTTTTGCGTCTTGTACATAAAATACTTGATGAGCTTGAGATAAAAAAATGAATGGGTCATCCTTCAATAACACACCAGTGTGTATCAACTTTGAAAATTTTATAAGTCTAAATCCATTTGCATCTTGTTTCAAACCCCTTGGTGAGTTTATGTCTATCCAATCACATCTAAACAGTACTACTTTAAATTTTCCATAATAATCTAACTCATAGATATCTTTAAGTACACCATAATAGGATTTTCAATCCGCTTCCACCATAACATCGCTATTCTGTGTTTTTCTAAATTTCTCTCGTTCTCTAGTATGAAATTTAAAGCCATTAATTATGAAACCGTTATATCTATTCACAATCTTGTTAGGTCCTCGAGCAAGAGCTATTAGTTCATCTGAATTATTTGTCTCCATCATCTTTGATACCTAACAAAAAATGATATGACGAAGTGCAGTTGAGTTATCTGATATTAAATATGTATCAAAAATTAATATATCCCATAATTAAATATAAATCATACCTGATTCGAAAGCCACATAGGGAATAACTCGACCAACCATCACTGTTCAATCCTTGCATTAGGACGAATGTTATGATTGGCTCGTCTTTGATAAATTAAAAATTCACTGCATAAAATATAAATATATCATTTAGAACATTATATCTAATATAAAATTTAAATTTTGATGTCATTCCTTAAATATACTAACCTGCGATGGTCAGATATTATGTCACTATGAAGTAACACATAACGATGTGCTTGTGCTAAGGATTTTTGATCAAGTACAATACTTTCAGCTCTTCCCAAAAATTTTTCAGCAGTTAAGAACTTATATAGTTCTACATTCTCCACAAAGTCATTATGCCGTTGAGGTCGACTAAAAATAGTCTCTACACCTTGAAGATATCTTGAACAAAATATCAAACATTCATCCGCAATATATGCTTCAGCAATCGAGCCTTCGGGATAGGCTCTATTTCGCACATAATCTTTAAGACGCACAAGATACCTTCAAGAATTAAATATTTATTAAAATATCAATATGCTGTTGTTTCTAATAAAATTATCAAAAGATTTAAGGTTTGCAATAATACCTATCAATAGGATACATCCATCTATAATGTATCGGTCCACCAACTTTAACTTCTGAAGCTAGGTGAATGAGCAGATGTACCATAATAGTGAAAAATCTAGGAGAAAAAATCTTTTCCATCTGGCAAAGTGTAATTGCAATATCGGATTCTAACTGATCAAGTTTTCGAGGATCAATAACTTTGGAACATAATGCCTTAAAGAATGACGATAATCGAAGTACAATTGTAACAACTTATTTCGGCAATGACGATCTTAAAGCTATTGAAAAAATATCTTGCATCAATATGTGACCATCATGACTTTTAAGATTTGAAAATTTTCGATCCTTTAGATGCACACATCGTGAAATATTTGATGCATATCCATCAGGTACCTTGATACTTTTCAAAACTCTCAAAAAATTATCTTTTTCTCGAGCAGACATTGTGTAACATGCAGGAGGCACATAAATTCTATCATTAGCAAGCATTTTAGGATGAAGTTCTTGTCGGATACCCATTTCTTTTAAATCAAGACGTGCCTTCATGTTATCTTTGCTCTTTCCATCAAGATTTAAAAATATTCCAAGTAAATTATCGCAAACATTCTTCTCTATATGCATGACATCAAGATTGTGCCGAATAAGATTATGTTTCCAATAAGGTAAGTCAAAGAAGATACTTCATTTTTTTCATAAATATTTACTGGGCTGTTGTGTAGATGCTATCTGTGTGTCTTCCTCATTTTCATCCTCGAAATAATTGTCTGGATCTTGAAACACCTCTGCATCTATAGTACTTGTTGGTGCAAAAATCCGCTTGCGTCGGAGAAGCTGGAGTCGAGGAAGTCGCGGTCGCCGCCGGGACCTGCAAAAGAAGTCTAAACCGGAGGTGGGATTACTCCGGCAAGACCCTCCGATGCTCAAGTCAGTTCTCTGCCTCAACAAGAATAGAATGCTCGAACGGAGAATTTAGCAGAGTTTTTAGATAAAAGATGAGAGCTTATAGAATAACGTATCTGGGGTCCCCTTTTATAGGCGGAGGGGGCAGTAGCCTGATAGCGACATCTGTAACCGTCTGGCAGTGGGCTGCCCAGGGTCAGGTGGAGTTTGCTGCGAAGAGTAGTGGAGTGGACCCGTGGCTATCACCGGGGTGTGCCACATGGAGTCAGTTACGGGGAGTGGAGCGGCGTTCGCTGTCGTGACTCGTCATGGAGTGGTGGGATCGCACAGGATCCGCCGTAGGGAGTGGAGCAGTGTTGTCCGTTACTGTGGCCTGCCAGGGAGTCCAGACTTGTCGGTCGAAGTTCGATTGGTAGCGAGGTCCGGTATCCGTACGAGTTTGGGCGAGGTCTTCCCGCAGTCGGAATAGAAGACGGAGTCTGGTTTCCATAGGAGTTCGGACGAAGTCTACTTGCAGTTGGGGTCATGGGCGGAGTCCGGCTCCCGTAGGAGTCCGGACAAAGCCTACTCGTAATTAAAATCAAAGGCGAAGTCCGGCTCCCGTAGGAGTCCGGACAAGGCTTACCAGCAGTTGATGTTGAGGACGGAGCCCGGCCCCCGTAGGAGTCCGGGCGGAGTCTACTTGCGGTTGAAGTTGTTGGCGGAGTCCGGCTCCCGTAGGAGTCCGGACGAAGTCTGTCTGCAGCTATTGGAGTCGAGGATGAAGCCCGACTCCCGTAGGAGTCCGGGCGGAGTCTTCCTGCAATTAAAGTTAAAGGCGAAGTCCGGCTCCCATAGGAGTCCGGACAAGGCTTACCGGCAGCTGATGTTGAGGACAGAGCCCGACTCCCGTAGGAGTCCGAGCGGAGTCTACTTGCGGTTGAAGTTGTTGGCGGAGTCCGGCTCCCGTAGGAGTCCGGACGAAGTCTGTCTGCAGCTGTTGGAGTCGAGGATGAAGTCCGGCTCCCGTAGGAGTCCGGGCGGAGTCTTCCTGCAATTAAAGTTAAAGGTGAAGTCCGGCTCCCGTAGGAGTCCGGACAAGGCTTATCGACAGCTGATGTTGAGGACGGAGCCCAGCTCCCGTAGGAGTCCGGGCGGAGTCTACTTGCGGTTGAAGTTGTTGGCAGAGTCCGGCTCCCGTAGGAGTCCGAACGAAGTCTGTCTGCAGCTGTTGGAGTCGAGGATGAAGCCCGGCTCCCGTAGGAGTCCGGGCGGAGTCTTCCTGCAATTAAAGTTAAAGGCGAAGTCCGACTCCCGTAGGAGTCCGGACAAGGCTTACCGGCAGCTGATGTTGAGGATGGAGCCCGGCTCCCGTAGGAGTTCGGGCGGAGTCTACTTGCGGTTGAAGTTGTTGGCGGAGTCCGGCTCCCGTAGGAGTCCGGCTCCCGTAGGAGTCCGGACGAAGTCTGTCTGCAGTTGTTGGAGTCGAGGATGAAGCCCGGCTCCCGTAGGAGTCCGGGCGGAGTCTTCCTGCAATTAAAGTTAAAGGCGAAGTCCGGCTCCCGTAGGAGTCCGGACAAGGCTTACCGGCAGCTGATGTTGAGGACGGAGCCCGGCTCCCGTAGGAGTCCGGGCGGAGTCTACTTGCGGTTGAAGTTGTTGGCGGAGTCCGGCTCCCGTAGGAGTCCGGACGAAGTCTGTCTGCAGCTGTTGGAGTCGAGGATGAAGCCCGGCTCCCGTAGGAGTTCGGGCGGAGTCTTCTTGCAATTAAAGTTAAAGGCGAAGTCCGGCTCCCGTAGGAGTCCGGACAAGGCTTATCGGCAACTGATGTTGAGGATGGAGCCCGGCTCCCGTAGGAGTCCGGGCGGAGTCTACTTGCGGTTGAAGTTGTTGGCGGAGTCCGGCTCCCGTAGGAGTCCGGACGAACCTTACCGACGGTTGACGTTGGCGACGAAGCCCGGCTCCCGTAGGAGTCCGGGCGAAGTCCCTCTTGAGGTTGGAGTCGTGGACAGAGCCCATCTCCCGTGGGAGTTCGGTCGGATCTTACCGGCAGTTGAAGTTGACGACGGAGCCCGGCTCCCGTAGGAGTCCGGGCGGAGTCTCGCAAGGGCTGATCCCGCTGAGAACTTTGGCCGTGGGTATTTTGTACCCAACACTAGTCTCCCTACTTTCGAGTTTGAATTTGAATGAAGGAAGTACAGAGAGATGGCCGATGTTATCCCCTCGAATCCTGCGCATAACCGCCCTCGGATATGTTGGCATTTAATGTGCGCACGTCAGAGCCCTTTTTCCGGTTAAGGCGACCTGAAGAGTCTTTTCGGAACTCCCGTTGAAACGTGATCCCAAGCGTCGCGCTACGGAAATTTGCGAACAGTCAATCCTCGATAGCGGTGAGTGGGACACGCGGGACATGTGGCACGCACCAGTTGGCCTAGGGACGCCCGTCGCCATAACTACGCTAAGATCCGTTGGCTATTTAAACCCCCTGCTCTTCCTTCGGAGCTTCATTCTGTCGAGAGGATGGCACCTTTCTTCCATCTGAGAGCCTAGCTACTCAGCCACTTCCTCCGCACAGCTCCTCGATTTTTCTCTAAGGGGTTCCCACGTCATGTCCTCCACCCCGGAGGCCATCCTCGAAGGGATGTCTAGGGCTTGGAGGAAGGCGAGGAGGAGAACAGCGGCCGGTGAGTTCTCCGATCATCAAGTGGCCGCTGAGGATCCCCGTCGTTTCAAAGGGGGCTCAAGGAAGAATTCCTTCAACAACAGGGGTTTAATAACGGGGGCCGCCGGTAAAGGTATTCTGCCCGAGAATTTTGGAGTAGCAAGGCGGGGTGATACCGGTCAAGAGGGCAGAGCTGTCGTCACAAGCTGTGGCGGGATCCTTGATGCCGTCGGGGCCGAGGGACCAGAAGCGGTCGACGTCGACAGTGGGGCAGTAAAACTTGTTGCGGGGCGGTGGAAGTAGCGCATGCCGACCTTGTCGGAGCTTTCTGGACGGTGGCTATCACGGAGTATTTGGTGATGATGCATATTTCTGGCACCACCGTTGCCCCCAGGGTGACTCCGGTTCTTCTTGAAACAGGTCTTCGTCGCCGCTACCGTTGCCCTTACCGCCCTCGGGAATCTATCCCATCCTTTTCCCCCTGAGGTTGGGACTTCAGAGGTGGGGCGAAGCAAGGTGGGATGAAAGCCGATAGGCCCGCCACACGCACTGGACACGAAATGGGAAGAGAAGTTTGCAGCTTGAAGCGACTTCCGGCGTATCCTTTCCAAACCGTGTTCTCGATGTCGTCGATGATGTATTTATTTTTTTTTTTTTGACCCATCGGGTCTTGTAACATACACCTTGTTGGTTGAAAAATGAAAAGGAGATTTTGTTATCTCGTCTGTATCTTGCATCGAATAGTCATCCGTCGAACTTCTTTATTCTTCTTTCTTCTCTCTTTCTCCTTTTCTTCTTTTCTTTTTTACGTCATCCTAAGGTCATCGACGACCTCTTTTATTCATGTAGGATTGTTATTTGTCGAGCTCCTTTTCGACTTTTACGCCGTTCGAAGATACCCGATTGTCATTTTTTCGTCAATGGCTGCAGGCTCGCTTGGGGCCATTCGGGCCTGGGGTCCTTCCCAGGGCTTGAATTCGGGGATCCGAGCTTCTGTCACCCTAAGTAAGTTGTCCTATTTTGTGTCGAAAACTTCTCCAAAAGCTGGGACTCCCGATGGGAGCCCCAGTCCTTGCGGTGACAGAGTTTTCTGTACCTCGACCGCTGTCCCTTTTCCAACCGTAGCTGTCTTGGTCCGTTGCCTTCCTTTTTCCTTTTCGCTCGAAATTTTTCTCCGCTGAAGTAAAGGCGAAGTTTGGCTCCCGTGGGAGTCCGGACAGAATCCTCCTGTGATTGGGGTCGTGGGCGGAGCCCGGCTCCCGTAGGAGTCTGGGTGGCGTCTTTCTTGGCATCGAGGATGAAGCTCGGCTCCCGTAGGAGTCCGGGTGGAGTCTTCTGTGGTGTCGTGGATGAAGTCCGGCTCCCATAGGAGTCCGGATGGAGTCTTCCGTGGTGTCGTGGATGAAGCCCGGCTCTCGTAGGAGTCCGGGTGGCATCTTTCTTGGTGTCGAGGACAAAGTCCGGATCCCGTAGGAGTTTGGGTGGAGTCTTTCGTGGTGTCGTGGATGAAGCCCGGCTCCCGTAGGAGTCCGGGTGGCATCTTTCTTGGCATCGAGGATGAAGCCCGGCTCCCGTAGGAGTCCGGATGGAGTCTTCCGTGGTGTCATGGACGAAGACCCGGCTCCCGTAGGAGTCCGGGCCTTCCACTTTGCTCGAACCAGGGTGAGGTTCTCTTCCCGTTCTCGGTCCGACTGTGGGGGCGCGTTAGGGCGCTGTAAGGCCTTTCCCCCCATCCGGTCTAAAAGAACCGGGCCTTTGACTTTGCTCATGTCAGGACGAGGTTCTCCTCCTGTTTCTGACACGGCTGTGGGGGCACATTAGGGCGCTGTAGGGCCTCTCCCCCCATCCGATCTAAAAGGAACCGGGCCTTCGACTTTGCTCATGTCAGGACGAGGTTCTCTTCCTGTTCCTGACACGGCTGTGGGGGCACATTAGGGCGCTGTAGGGCCTCTCCCCCCATCCGGTCTAAAAGGAACCGGGCCTTCGACTTTGCTCAAGTTAGGGCGAGGTTCTCCTCTTGTCCCTAACAGGGCTGTGGGGGCACATATGGGCGTTGTAGGGCCTCTCCCCCCATCCGGTCTGAATGGAATCGGGCCTTCGACTTTGCTCAAGTTAGGGCGAGGTTCTCCTCCTGTCCCTAACAGGACTGTGGGGGCGCATATGGACGTTGTAGGGCCTCTCCCCCCATCCGGTCTGAACGGAACCGGGCCTTCGACTTTGCTCAAGTTAGGGCGAGGTTCTCCTCCTGTCCCTAACAGGGCTGTGGGGGCGCATATGGACGTTGTAGGGCCTCTCCCCCCATCCGGTCTAAACGGAACCGGGCCTTCGACCTTGTCGGGGTGAGGTTTCCCTTTTGTTTTTGATACAGTTTGTTTGCATTGTCCAAGGGCATATAGGTATGTGATTTTCAATTAAGATGAAGTTACTGGTAGTACATTCGTAAGTTTTTCGAGCTCCACGGTCGCGGGAGGTCGGTTCCTTCGAGTTTCTTAAGATAATAAGTTTCGGGCCAGACTACTTCTTTGACTTCATACGGTCCCTCCCAGTTTGGGGCGAGTTTCCCTCGGTCCTTTGGTTGCGAGACAGCGGCTCGTCGATGCACCAGATCTCCCGCTCTAAAGGCTTTGTTCTTAACCCGGGCGTTGTAATATCGAGCAACCTTCTGTCTGTAGGCTGCCATCCGAACCTGAGCTATCTCCCGTCTTTCTTCCAGTAGGTCGAGGTTGACTCTAAGACCTTGCGAACTTTGATGTTCGTCGAACGCCATGACTCGTGCTGACGGGAGCTTAAGCTCGATGGGGATGACGGCTTCCGTACCGAAGGCTAAAGCGAAAGGGGTCTCCCCCGTAGGTAGCCTCTGAGTAGTTCGATATGCCCACAACACATGATAAAGTTCGTCCGCCCAAGTTCCCTTCGCTTTTTCAAGCCTTGTCTTAATCCCGTGCAAAAGGGTTCTGTTGGTCACCTCAGCTTCGCCGTTCGTCTGGGGATGGGCTACTGATGTGAAGTTGTGGGAGATGTTTAGATCTTCACAGAATTCGGTGAATTTTGCTCCCGCAAATTATCATCCATTATCAGTGATTAGGGTTCTAGACAGACCGAACCTACACACGATCGATTTTCAGACGAAATCTTGTACTCTTACTTTCGTGATTTTTGCTAGTGGTTCGGCTTCAACCCATTTGGTGAAGTAGTCGATCGCTACGAGGAGGAATTTTCTTTGCCCAGACGCCATAGGAAAAGGGCCAAGGATATCCATCCCCATTGTGCAAAAGGCCATGGGGCACTCAAGGGTGCGAGCTCGGTGGTGGGCTGTCTCTGGATGTTGGCGTATCTCTGGCATCGATCACACTTTTTGACATATTCAATCGAATCACGATGCATCGTTGGCCAGTAATATCCCTGACGGAGCAGCTTGTGGGATAAAGATCTAGCCCCCAAATGGTCTCCGCAAATCCCCTCATGTACTTCCCACAAGGCGTAGTCAGCTTCCGAGGGCCAGAGACATTTCAAGAGGGGCAAGGAGTATGATCTTTTGTACAATTTGCCCTCATAAAGGATGTACCGGGAGGTTTGATTTCTGAGCTTCCGAGCCTCCTTCACATCCTGGGGGAGAACTCCATCTTTAAGATAGGTTATCAGTGGGTCGACCCAGCTGGGCTCGTAGTCGATCTTCATTACGGGCCGCGATTCTTCTGTACTCGGGTGTTTTAGAACTTCGAAGAGGATGCCTCTGGGCAATTCGACCAGAGCCGATGTCACCAGCTTGGAGAGAAGATCGGCCCTGGTTGTTGCTCCTAGATTGATTTTGATGATTACAAAGCAGATTGAAGGGATACAAATAATTTTAAAATAAAAAAATCCTTATGCTCTTCAAGGGCAAAATAGTAATTTTATTAAAATCCTGATTTGATAGTACCATTTCGTAGAACAAATAATTTGAAATCTATTGGTGAAAATTTCATTGTGTTTGGACTTATATTTTTGAAGTTATGAAGGTTTGAAGTGCATGAGTCGACTCATGAGTCAACTCATGGCACTGTGAGCTGATTGGCACGCAAAAATTCTCCTTGGCACGCTAGTTTTCTGGCTTGGCACGACCTGTGAGTCGACTCATGAGTCGACCCACAAGGCATGAGTCGACTCATAAGTCGACCCCTGCTAATTTAAGCCAAGAATTTCCAGAAATGCATTCTCTGATTTTTGCAACAGAGGTCGACTCATGAGTCGACCCCTGAAGCATGAGTCGACTCATGAGTCGACCCCTGCGACGGGAAATGTCTGCAATGGCTATTTTTTTGCCCGTTTTAATTATCATTTATGCTTCCTAAAAATCCTCTAACGGCTCTTTATCTACCTAAATTATTTTCTCTTGCTTCTAATGCTACAAAATGCTTAAAATGATAAAAGAAATTGCAGATTAAATAGCGGATCAAACGTGAAATCAAAAAAAATGAGAAGAAGAGAAGAATAGAAGAAAGGATCCGAAATTTGCAAGAAAAAGCCTGAGATCAACGAAAAATCTAAAAAGAAAAAGAGAGAGGATCCACAATATACCAGAGAGATTGTGAAAGAGAAAAGCAAGATCTTTCAAGGAGAGAATTCTTCACGCCTATTGTTTCAACCTTGATCTAGAGATTGTTTCAAAGCTTTCAAGAGATCTTCAATCAACAATCAACCTCTTCTCAAGCATTCAAGCGTTCATCCACTTTGAGAAAATCCGAAAAAGGGGTTCTTCATTTGAGTAAAGCTTTTATTGTTATATTCGCTCATTTAAGGAGCTATTATTGTATTAATTTGCGCTCTAAATTTTTTTACTCTTTGTGAGTAATTGTTCTTGTTTTTGGAGGATTTCTAAAACAAGGAAAGGTTGATCCGAACCTGAAATCGGAGTGTTTTGGGTTTACTTGTACCCGGAAAACAAGTGATCTAGCTTGGGATAGCTAGTGTCGGAGTTTCCGACGTTTTGTATTCGGGTTGAATACAAAGGATAGTGGATTGAAATTCCCAAGTAGGATCTTGGGGAGTGGATGTAGGTGCAAGGTTAGCACCGAACCACTATAAATCCTTGTGTTTGTGGTGTGCTTTATCTCTTCACTTTATTTCTTTATTATATTCTTGCTTTCCTGCCTTAGGGAATTAATATTGAATTAAAGTCTTTGTTTTGTTCTTCATAAGTAATCTGTTCGGCTTAAAATTTTTAGAAACCCAATTCACCCCCCCTCTTGGGTTGCATAGCTGGGCAACAAGTGGTATCAGAGCCGGTGCTCTAGCCCTTCTTTGATCTAACAATCAAAGAGTCAAAGATCTATGGCAACCCATGTTGGTACTTCTCTAGCCGAGGGGCAATCAACAAACCGACCTCCACTTTTCAATGGGTCTAATTACACCTATTGGAAAGCTCGGATGAAGATTTTCATACAAGCACTCGACTATGATATGTGGAGTATCATAGTGAATGGTCCTCACACACCCACCAAGATTATAGATGGTGAGGAGTCAACCAAACCCGAGAAAGAATGGGATGAGGTTGACAAGAAATTGGCACAATTAAATGCCAAAGCCATGAATGTTCTTTATTGTGCACTAGATGCTAGTGAATTCAATCGTATTTCTACTTGTGCATCTGCTAAAGAAATATGGGATAGGTTAGAAGTAACCCATGAGGGAACAAATCAAGTAAAAGAGTCTAAAATAAACATGCTTGTACATAAATATGAATTGTTCAAAATAGAGCATGATGAGTCCATAACTGCTATGTTTACTCGTTTTACTGATATAATCAATGGTTTAAAGAGTCTTGGCAAATCTTACACTAACAGTGAACTTGTAAGGAAGATTCTCAGGTCACTGCCAAGAACTTGGGAAGCCAAGGTGACTGCCATCCAAGAAGCAAAGGACTTGAACACTCTACCTCTAGAAGAGCTTCTTGGATCCTTGATGACTCATGAACTTAGCATGAAGCAACATCAAGAGGATGAAGTCAAAAAGAAAAGAACCATTGCCCTCAAATCCACAACTTCGCCTGATTATGAAACGGATGACTCTGAAGATGAAGATCAGGATGAAGAGATGGCTCTCATCACCCGAAAATTTAAGAAGTTTCTAAGAAAAAGGAAACAGGGGATGAGAAAGAAATTCACAAAAGGGGATCAAAACAAAGAAAAGGAGAAAGATCAACCCCCTATATGCTACGAGTGCAAGAAGCCAGGACATTTCAGATCCGAATGTCCACAATTGAAGAAAGGTCCAAAGAAGTTCAAAAAGAAGGCAATGATGGCGACCTGGAGTGCGAGTGATGACTCAAGCTCCGACGAGAAAACCTCAACAGAACAAGCCAACCTGTGCCAGATGGCACATGAAAATGAGGTAACTTCTGAATCCACTAGTGAATTTACTTTTAAAGAATTGCATAAAGCATTCTATGATTCAATTGATGAATTAAAGAAACTAGGGAAGAAAAACAAAGAGCTGAAATTGGAAAATCAGTCCTTAGTGAAACAAGCTGAAAATCTTTCAATTGAAAAATTCACCTTGATTCAAGAAAATCAAAACTTAAAGGATGAAATGAACAAGCTGAAATCTATAGTAGATAAGTTCACCTTAAGTTCAAACAAACTAAATATGATCCTTGAAAATCAGAAAGCTATATATGATAAGGCTGGACTTGGTTATAAACCCCTGAAGAAACAAAAATTTCTGAAGGATATTTATGTAAATTGTTCAAGTAACAAGTCTACAAATATTACTTATTTTAAATGTGGAAGAATAGGACATAAATCATACACATGTCTTATTAACAAATATGCAAACACAAAGAAAATATGGGTTCCAAAAGGAACCATTCTGACTAACCTGAAAGGACCCAAGAAAGCTTGGGTACCTAAGATAGAAACGTGACCTTTGCTTGCAGGTGTGTCTAGCATCCCAAGAAGGAAACAGGAAATGGTATCTTGATAGCGGATGCTCGAGACACATGACTGGTGATGAATCACAATTCATCACGCTTGATGCTAAGGATGGAGGGATGGTCACCTTTGGAGATAATGGCAAAGGAAAGATCATCGGATAGGTAACATTGGTATCACTCCCTCCAAATACATTGAGAATATTTTATTAGTTAAAGGTTTAAAGCATAACTTACTTAGCATTAGTCAATTCTGTGATAAAGGGTATAAAGTAAGTTTTGAATCATCTGTTTGCATTGTGACGAGTCCTATTAACGATGGCATTAAATTTATAGGACATAGGCATGGCAATGTTTATATGGTAGACTTGAATGATTTAACAAAATTAGACATGCAATGCCTAGTTTCCTTAAATGCTAAAATAAATGAGACTAGTTGGCTGTGGCATCGTAGACTTGCACACATTAGCATGCATTCTCTCTCAAAAATTAATTAA
>NC_025995.2:8066896-8191695 GCF_000442705.2 Elaeis guineensis
AACATAGACCCATCTTTTGATTAATGTACATATTCTATTGTATCCGTATATTTATTTATTTTTGTACGATAAAAGAATTATGTACATTGATCAATTGATTATCCAGTATGGACAGTTTGGAAAATATGAGTAATTCTATAGGTCATTACCATAATCAAATGGTATGCTGAGGGTTCGAAAAAATTTTGGATGGTATTTTTCTTTTGTTCTTCCTATATGGAAGAACTAAGGGAAATACTGCGAAATTTTTTTCGGCTCTTGTTGCATATCATTTGATTTTTGTAATTGACCTATAGAATTAATGCATTTTCTGAATGAGATAGGACCTTCTTTACCTATTAGTTGATGATAGCAAGCATTTACTATGTAAACTTTATCTAGCTGTTATTTTTTTGAATTTTATGAAATGACTGATATTTTTTACTCATTGCATTAATATAGATTGTATAATTTTTTTTATTTTTAGATAAATTGCAAGTTCGATCATTTTTATCCTACAATGGACAAAAGTTGGATAAATAAACAAGGAATAGTAAAGAATATTTAGATGGAGTTCATGACTTCATTAAATTTGGTATGAAGAAAAGTAGTTTGAATGGAAAGATTTTATGTCCATGTCGGAAATGTGTAAATAGTTCTTCTTTAATCTACAAAATGTTGAAGAATATTTGGTATGGAATGGTTTTTTAAGAGGTTATACGACTGGATTTTTCATGGAGAATCTATGTTGCCATCATCATGTAACCAACCCTTGACTCATTTTGGATCCACTAGCCTACAAGACAATTCTGCAAGAGATGATGATATAAGGGGTTTGATCACAGATGCTTTTGGATTTGGTGTTCAAAATTTAGGAGAATCCAGTAATATACAAGAAACAGTTGGGATGTTTGATGGATGTACGCATATGGAACGTATGCATGTTGAGCCTATACATACATCTAATGATGAGACAGCTCGTTATCACACCTTAATGAAAGATGCAGACGAAGAATTATATCCGGGTTGTATGAAATTTTCTAAGATTTCTTTTCTTGTATATTTATTTCATATAAAATATTTGAATGGATGGTCTGAAAAGATTTTACCATGCTGCTCAAGTTATTAAAGGATGCATTTCCAGAAAGCACTCGTTTACCACCATCGTATTATGAAGCCAAGAAAGTAGTAAAGGAATTGGATCTTGGATATGAAAAGATTCATAGTTGTCCGAAAGATTGTATGTTATATCGGGGTGAAAACGCTAATCAAGAGTCATGCAATGTATGTGGATCTTCAAGATGGATAACACAAAAAGAAGATCGAGACGATGTACTGAATGAATTGGATGCAACGCGGAGTAAAAAGAAACGGCCAAGGTATTGCGTTACTTTCCTCTTATACCTAGATTGAAAAAGATTTATGCATCATCAAAAATAGCTTCATCAATGAGATGGCATGATGAAGGACGTACAAAGGATGGAATGTTGAGACATCCAGCAGATAGTCTTCAATGGAAAGCATTTGATGATAGGCATCCTGATTTTGCCTCTGATGTTCGCAGTGTTAGGTTTGCTTAGCTTCTGATGGCTTCAATCCATTTCGAACCTGAGTTCTACCTACAGCACTTGGCCAGTCATTTTGATACCTTACAATTTGCCACCGTGGATGTGCATGAAACAATCATCACTTATCTTGTCAATGGTTATTCCAGGAGATAAGGGTCCAGGCAATGATATTGATATTTTTCTACAGCCTTTGATAGAGGAATTGAAACAGTTGTGGGAGGGTGTTGATGCATTTGATGCTTCCAACTGGCCAAACATTTAAACTACGGGCAGCTTTGTTATGGACTATTAATGATTTTCAGCATATGTCATTTTATCTGGCTGGAGTACAAAGGGACGGGATCGCATGTCCTTGTTGTGGAGATTCAACACATTCAATTTGGTTAAAATATGAGGTAAATTTTGTTACATGGACATCATCGATGGTTGGAAGCAAATCATCCGTTTCGATTTCAGAAAGATTTATTTGATGGTACTACAGAATTGGGATGTGCCCCTATTCCACCTTCTGGAACTGATGTTCATAGACAAATGGATGGCATCAATTACAGCTATGGTAAGCACTCAAAGTCCTCTAAAAAAAGAGGAAGGGATGATGTTGAAAGCTCAGTGCACGAAGGGTTACCAGAGGAAGTCAGTATCAGTACTATAGATGCAGAGGTGTTTCAAGATCCAGATAATTATTTCGAGGATGAAAATGAGGAAGACACACAGATAGCATCTACACAACAGCCAGTAAATATTTATGGAAAAAATAAGTATCTTTTTTGACTTACCTTATTGGAAACATAATCTTATTCGCACAATCTTGATGTCATGCATATAGAGAAGAATGTTTGCGATAATTTACTTGGAACATTTTTAAATCTTGATGGAAAGAGCAAAGATAACATGAAGGCACGTCTTGATTTAAAAGAAATGGGTATCCGACAGGAACTTCATCCTAAAATGCTTGCTAATGATAGAATTTATGTGCCTCCTGCATGTTACACAATGTCTGCTCGAGAAAAGGATAATTTTTTGGGAGTTTTGAAAAGTATCAAGGTACCTGATGGATATGCATCAAATATTTCACGATGTGTGCATCTAAAGGATCGAAAATTTCAAATCTTAAAAGTCATGATGGTCACATATTGATGCAAGATATTTTTCAATAGCTTTAAGATCGTCATTGCCGAAACAAGTTGTTACAATTGTACTTCGATTATCGTCATTCTTTAAGGCATTATGTTCCAAAGTTATTGATCCTCGGAAACTTGATCAGTTAGAATCCGATATTGCAATTACACTTTGCCAGATGGAAAAGATTTTTTCTCCTGGATTTTTCACTATTATGGTACATCTGCTTATTCACCTAGCTTCAGAAGTTAAAGTTGGTGACCAGTACATTATAGATGGATGTATCCTATTGAGAGGTATTATTGCAAACCTTAAATCTTTTGATAATTTATTAGAAACAACAGCATACTGATATTTTAATAAATATTTAATTCTTGAAGGTATCTTGTGCGTCTTAAAGATTATGTGCGAAATAGAGCCTATCCCGAAGGCTCGATTGCTGAAGCATATATTGCGGATGAATGTTTGATATTTTGTTCAAGATATCTTCAAGGTGTAGAGACTATTTTTAGTCGACCTCAACGGCATAATGACTTTGTGGAGAATGCAGAACTGTATAAGTTCTTAACTGCTGGAAAATTTTGGGAAGAGCTGAAAGTATTGTACTTGATCAAAAATCCTTAGCACAAGCACATCGTTATGTGTTACTTATAGTGACATAATATCTGACCATCGCAGGTTAGTATATTTAAGGAATGACATCAAAATTTAAATTTTATATTAGATATAATGTTCTAAATGATATATTTATATTTTATGCAGTGAATTTTTAATTTATCAGAGACGAGCCAATCATAACATTCATCCTAATGCAAGGATTGAACAGCGATGGTTGGTCAAGTTATTCCCTATGTGGCTTTCGAATCAAGTATGATTTATATTTAATTATGGGATATATTAATTTTTGATACATATTTAATATCAGATAACTCAACTGCACTTCGTCATATCATTTTTTGTTAGGTATCAAAGATGATGGAGACAAATAATTCAGATGAACTAATAGCTCTTGCTCGAGGACCTAACAAGATTGTGAATAGATATAACGATTTCATAATTAATGGCTTTAAATTTCATACTAGAGAATGGAAGAAATTTAGAAAAATACAGAATAGCGGTGTTATGGTGGAAGCGGATGGAAAATCCTATTATGGTGCACTTAAAGATATCTATGAGTTGGATTATTATGGAAAATTTAAAGTAGTACTGTTTAGATGTGATTGGATAGACATAAACTCACCAAGGGGTTTGAAACAAGATGCAAATGGATTTACACTTGTAAATTTTTCAAGGTTGATACACACTGGGGTGTTATTGAAGGATGACCCATTCATTTTTTCATCTCAAGCTCATCAAGTATTTTATGTACAAGATGCAAAAGATAAAGATTGGTTTACTGTCATCAAAACAAAACCTAGAGACTTATATGATATGGGAAACCAAGTGGAGGATGATGACGATGACACTTATACACAATGTATGCCCTACAATTTTGTGCCAGCTGATGATTTAAATGCTACGACGACGTTGGTTAGAACAGAATTTGAAGGAAACACTACTGCTTGATTGTTACTGATAATAATTATTTATGATGTATATATTTTACATTAATTATTGTGTTATTTTACTCCATATGTTAACTGATTCTACCTTTTATTTATATAAATGCTAGGTGACATCATGCGTCGCAGGGGACGATATGCTGGTGTGCAGTTTCAGTTTTCACAGACAGAGGTCGGTACGTCTTCTTCAGCACAGCAGCCTGAGGCCAGTTCAGCTGCACAGCATTCTGAGCTCTGTCCTTCATCATCAGCATAACACGATCCTCCTGTTCATCAGCCAGATGATGAGATACACGTGCAGGGTATATATTGTCTTTCATGTAATTTTATTTTTATTTTATTTTATGTATATTTATGATATAGTTACTTTTATGTATTTTTTGCAGACGGATCTGGGAGAGTATGCCCCAGACGCGAACCCACAGTAGTACGAGATGTATGGAAGATGCGTGAGGGCGAGAGGATTGTTGTGGAGTGCAATCAGCTAGGTTAGCCAATTAAGAAAGCTGCCTGCTTATTGACTTTATTTTTGGGGACTGTTGCTCGGAGGCCTCAGCTATGTCCGTTGGACTATGCAAAATGGAATGACATGCTTCCAACGTACAAAGTTGAGCTCCTCCGAGTTATAGAGGTAATGAATTGATGTTCATACTGTATATTAATTGTTAATCATTTATATAATTTATTTCATTTAATTTTTTTTTTATAGAGCAAGTTTGTTCTCCCTCCATCTACTCATGATTTTGTAATGAAGTCTCTCAACTGCAAATGAAAAGAATATAGAGCACAATTGAAGAAGGACTATATGAGACAGGGTATGACAGAGGAGGAGGTTGCTAGGAATTGTCCTCCTGATGTACCCCCTCATCAGTGGATGGAGTTGGTTCATTATTGGTTCTCCGAGAGGGCACAGGTATATTATCTGCTTATTATCTTTTTTTCTAAATATTTTATAAAAATATTGATTTTTATTATATATTATACATATAACAAGTTCTTTACTTTATTTTACAGACTTATTCTGCTATTGGTAGAGCTGCACGAGCAGCTCAGTCTGTTCCTCATACATCGGGGTCGAAGAGTTATGCACGACTCCGACAGGAGTTTGTATGTTCCTTAAACTTTCATAATTAACTTTTAATTTTTATGTTGAAATATTTATATAACTAATATCATTATGTATCATGGATCATGTCTGTATCATGATACTCATATATTTTTTTAAATTATTATAACTGTTTGCTTAAAATTAAAATTATTTGTGTAGGTGGATGAGCATGGGAGGGAACTCGGACAAGTGGAATTTTACCGGATGACTCATACTCATCAGGATGGTACTTTTATTCGAGATGAGTCGAGAGATTTATATGTACGGCATTATTAATATTCTATTTTTTCCAATGATTTAAATTTAATTTTGTTAGCTATTAATGTATAACTCTTGTTTTCAAAATAAATACAGGAGAGGGCTACATCTCTCATTGCGGAGCGTGATGACGAGTCCGCAACATCTACGCAGCAGAGCCGTATCGAGGCTGAGGTGTTCATAGAGTTGATAGGACCAGAGCGCTACGGCCGAGTGAGGGGTTATGGAGTAGGAGTCACCCCCACTCAGTTATCTGAGGTTAGTAGATATACGCAGCATGCTGCAGCAAATGCTCAGGATTCACGCGTTCGCAGACTCGAGGCGGAGATACAGGAGATTAGACAGAGTCGTGCCGCTGAGATGGAGGAGATGCGACAGAGCCGTGCCGAGATGCAGGCCATGAGGGGACAGATTGATCGGCTTACATCTTTATTAGAGATGTATGGTCCATCTCAGGTAAACACATATTATTAAATATATATTTTTGTATTAATTTAATAATTTATATATTTTTATTTATAGATATGCAAATCATGCTTTTGATATGTTTCTTGTAGGCTCCTGGCACATTAGGCACCCGTCGAGACAGCGGCACGTCACGTGGAGACAACGACGACCATCCGCCTGCAGATTGATATTATTTTATTTTTATTATATTCTTATATTTATTTATATTACTCTTGATTGTAATGGACGATTAGTACTTTATTTTTATTTATATAAAATAATATCTTTTGGTTTGGTTAAATTTGCTATTTAAATTTGCTTTTGGTGTGAATGGTGGTGATTGTACAGATGTGAATGGTGGTGATTGTACAGGTTTATGTTAGAATAATTGATATAATTTTGTACAGAAATGTATGTATTCTTTTTTTTTTAGAATATAAAATCTGTATTTTTTTTTCTCTTAAAACCTTTAACGATGCTTATAAGCGTCGTTAAATTTAATTTAACGATGCTTATAAGCGTCGTTAAAGAAAAAAAAGTCGACGCTTTGTTGAGCGTCTTGGTAGAGTGCAGTCATTAACGACGCTAAAAAGCATCGTTAAATGTTTGTTTTAACGACGCTTTAAAGCGTCGTTAGAAATGCATTTAACGACGCTTAAAAGCGTCGTTAAAACAAACTTAACGACGCTTATAAGCATCGCAAAAAGTCTAACAGCCGACGCTTCAAAAAGCGTCTTGGTAGAGTGGCGGACGCGTTGTCATTAACGACGCTAAAAAGCGCCGTTAAAAGTTAATTTTATGACGCTTTAAAACGTCGTTAAAAAATTACGACGCTTTAAAGCGTCGTTAAAAAATAACGACGCTTTTAAAAAGCGTCGGCGCTTTTCGTCTCCACTCTTACATAGGCGACGCTTTGGCGACGCTTTTTGAAGCATCGTAAAGGATATTGGCGACGCTTATTAGCGTCGTAAAATAACCTTAATAGCGTCGTTAATGACCATTTTCACCGTAGTGACAGGTAATTGAGAGTTTGGATTCATATGACTTAAATTGGATCAGACTTGAGTGAACCAGGCAATCAGCTCCCATTCTAGTGTGAACACAACTTAAAGATCAATAGAGGAGAATCAATATGAAGATCCAAGGGTCCTTATTCACTCTTCCACCTCTTTTTTCATAAAATTCTAGCCTCCTTACTCTATAAATAGAACCCCAAAGCCTTCATCTTTTTCAATCAAGCCAATGCCTAAGTTCTCTTCAAGCTTCTCTCTTTCTTTCTCCCTCTTTCTCTTCTCCATAAGTCTAAGGGAGGTACTAACTCTATCACAATACCATATTCCTCCACAGATTTCTTTTCCACATCCTATCAAATCTAAGAGAGGATCTAATCCTAGTGCCGCTACTCTTTCTCTTCTACATACCCGCTTCCATCAATCTTTCTTCTTTGGAGTTTCTGTACCAAGCCTTCCAACCATCCTACCACTGTCTGCACGGAGGAAGACAAAGGATTCAAGGAGACACATCCACTATCGGACGCAGAAAGAAGATCAACTTGATTTAGTTATCTTGTATCGTAATTTTATTTTTTTTTTATGTATGTTTCTTTATTTGACTAATGAAAAGTAAGTTATTATAATTTTCATGATTCTTTCTTAGTTTCTTGCAATCTACTATTCTTTTTTTTTGTATTTTTAAAATAATCAATCTAAGATCTCTGTGGATACGATTCCGACTCATCCTATGTACATAGTAGTGAGTAAGATTAATTTTGATGTGCTATGATACGCATCAGGGATATCATACAGAAGTGAATTTTCCCACAAAATCAATATAAAATGATAAATATAGAACCTATAATATAAACTAATAATTAGCATGAAACCCATGCAATGCATGGGACACATCCTTTATTTAAAAAATATGACATCCTTAAAATATTATTTTTATTAAATATAAATTTTTTAAATGATAAATATTTTATGAGTAAATAATTTTATTAATTTTATTAAAAAAATAACATGTTATCAATATATTAATGTATTCTTAAGCATTATTAGTTTTCTAAAGATATTGTTAATTAAAATGTTGTATTTTTGAAATATTTTTTTATTAAAATTTTATTTTTATTATCATTATTATTAATATTATCACATTAAAATTATTGTAAAATCAACTATAGAAATAGTTAGAGAGTTGCAAAATCTTAAGTTGAAATGCTCTCTTTTTTTACTAAGCTAAAAAATACCCATCAGAAATCCTTTCGTAAGTGAGGACTTATCAATAGACATGGTGTAGGAAGGCTTTGCTAACACCACCTCTTTTATTTAAAAAAATATATATTTATTAATTATATATTTATTTAAAAATAATATATATTTTACTTATATATAAAATATTTATTTTTCTAGTAATCATTTTTATCAAAAAGTTTGAGAAGAAATCTCCACCTTGGTTCCACCGCTTTTTTTCTTTTTGATCACCAGGGCTTTTAATGATCTTTTAATGATATTACTACCATTATTTTGTTTACCTTCTACTAAATATTAATGAAGTTAGTAATTGTCACTTTTAAAAACTTTAATACATGGTGGATGGAGATTTAAACTTGGCGTATGGGGGCTCTATATTATTAGATGCTCTGCTTTAATATATACATACTAGCATAAAGCTCATGCAATTCATGGGATACCTTCTTTATTTTTAAAAAAAATCATCTTTAAATATTATTTTTATCAATTAGATAATTATTTTAAAAATAATATATCTTTATGAATATATATAATATATATTTTATTAATAAGTATTTTTATTAAATTTAATAAAAAGAATAAACATATATTTTATTAGTATAAAAAGAATGATTAGGATCATTAAACTTGAACAAAAGAATGATTAATAAAAAGAATGAACTAATATTTTAATATTTCATCAAATATCATCCAAGAATTGACATAGAATCTAGAATATATGTTTTTGGATAAACATAGAATAGATGTTTACATTAAAATTTAAGTGGCTCAATCTATATATATTTATTGTGATTTGTATATAGATATATTGAAATTTGTATTTGAGATGACTGTCGACCTAACATGGTAGCTAGAAAAACTATAAATATAACTTGATAGGATCCAAATTGATTGAATCAAGCTTAAACTCAAATTTTTAGGCTCGGTCAGACCGACACCTAATCCAACCATCGGCATTGATTCACAATTATCAACACCAATAATTAGCTAATTTATTCACATCTCTAACTACTTGTATGGATTAAGGTTATGCCTACACCAGAGTATTACATAAAATAGCATCACTAAGAAGGATGGTCCCATAATCTAAGCATAATAATTTTAAAAAAAAATAATAATTATTAGGATTGAAAAGCCTAATACAAAATTTAATGGTGATTATCAATGACATTCGCTTAACTTATCCCAAACCTCATCAGGAGCCCCGTATACTTGTTTCTCATGTGCGTAACACATTTCATTTGCCTTCAAATTTTAGCAAATCTGAAATATATTTTACAATTTTAAATCCTAAATAATTCTACCAAATCTTGGATTTTTTTTTCTTTCATATATATGTTACAATCCTATTAATAATGTAGTATGATATAATAAGCAAAGTTTATGCGTGTGTGTATCAGGCGCCCTAAAAAACTTTTCATATTTTTAATAGTCCTAATCAAACCTAATATCTATTCTTTTTTAGAGTCTTAAATCTCCGAAAATTCTATCTAATGTTGGACTTTTTTACTTTTCCACTCAGAATCTTAGGATAAATAAGCGAAGATATCTTTTCCATATTTATCCCAAATCATAAATGCATCTATAAACAAAAAATTAACCTTCACATTTATTATATCATTTATTGAATGCATATACTACGTATAAAAATTCAAAAAATACACTATATATAAATATCACATAAATATATTTTTAAAGACTATTTAATATTTATTAAATACTATTTGCTGTTCCAAAACTTATACTATAAATATGGTGTGAATATAAATACATTTTTAAATATTATTTAATATTTATTAAATACTATCTATCATTTTTATGTATACATGGCGAATATAATATGTATACATGGCGGACGGAGGTCCTACCCATGCAGAAGCCTCTATATATATATATATATATATATATATATATGTGTGTGTGTGTGTGTGTGTGGATTATGTTTATGATACCCAGTGTCATTTATATTGTTTGATGTGATCATAGCCATCCATCAAAAACCATCAATAGATGCTCTTTACGCAAAGGCATAAGCTGACACTAGGGGTTCGGGGTTGGTCGTAAAGCATAACGTAAACTGGATCATGAAGCATAAGATGGCTTCATCCTTCATTCTTCAGTTTTCTCCATAATCGTTGTGGCCTTTCTCCATGCCAACATCCCATCCTCAGTGGACCATTCCCATTTGCGAGCGGTGAATGCCAAATGCCGACGTACACCAGAAATTGACACCTAATGAACCGTTACAGATATTGTACAAGTCTAGAAACAGAGGATGATTCACAAGACGATGGATTTGGCTTGCCTCAGCCAGGGGCTCGTCCACTATAGTCCTCGGATTAATTATTTTATCTCATCCATTTAGATTTTTGAGGTCTCTTCACATGAAAATATAAATTTTGGTGATGGTGGGTTCTAATTCAAAGATATTTGGCTGGTTTTGAGAAGATGACTAGAAAAGGATTCATGCTTGAAGAACTCTGGAGAAGTGAGGAGGAAAGGGAATAATCTCGAAGGGACGCCCAGCCTTTTCCCGCAAGCGCGCCATGTGAAACCTGGGCCGACCCAGGCCCACGTGCAATTGGTGCCCGCTGGTTAGGACGGTGGCCCTTTTGATTCTGCCGATAAGAAGAAGAGGATCCGTTCCGACCTTGCCGTGCCCTCTCTCTTCTCTTTTCTTTAACCACGCCAGCCCAGGCCCACCTGTACATTAGCAATTTTTTAAAAAAAAGGACCGTGGACTTAAAGATACCTGTGGAACAAAAGTATATATATATATATATATATATATATATATAAAATAATAATCTGTAGAGGAGCATTGAGGTATTGCCAACTTAACTTCTCAAATGAATTTGGTTGTGCCATCTGGATAGGAAAGCATTGAAAGCCTTCACCGATTTAAGGAAGTCTCTTATGAAACGTCACGACTTGAGCCCCCGTGGCTCCATACGAGCACCAATGAACCCCAGCTACCATCCAAGCTATTCTATTCGGCCGCTCCAAGCCGGCGACCATACGAGCACCGGGGACCACCCACGACCAGGGAGGAGAGGCTAAGGGGGGTTGGTGATATAGGAGTTGGAGGAGGAGAGGGGAGGGGGTTTGGTAGCGCCGGAGTCGGGAGAGGGGAGGGGCGGTCGCCGGTGCTTGCACGGAGCCATGGGGGCTCGGGTTCGCAGGGGCTGGGAGAGGGAACAAGAGGGGATGGCAATGGGATGGGGCCACAGAGGGAAGGGGATGGGGGTTAGTGGCGTCAGAGCCAGGGGAGGGGAGGGGAGGGGAGATGGTTTGGTGGTCGCACGGAGGCGGATGCGACACGAACGGTGGGTGCGGCATGGACGGCAATGGGGCGGGGTTGGGTTGGTGGTGCCGAGGCCGGTGGAGGGGAGGGGCGATCACCGGTGCTCCTATAGAGCTACAGGGGCTTGGGTTTGTCGGGGTCAAGGGAGAGAATAGGAGGCGACGGTGATAGGATGGGACCGCACAGGGGAAGGGAGGAGAGGGAGGTTGGTAGCGCTGGAGCTAGGGGATGTGGCGAGGGCAGGGGGTGGGGGGAGACGATGGGAGGAAGAAAAGAGGAGAAAAAAAGAAAAAAAAATATTTAAAAAGAAAGGAGAAAAATAAAAAAAAATATTATTATTTTATTACTAATAATAATTTAAAATATTATTTTTTTAGGATATTAATTTAAAAAAATATTTATAAAATAAGATAAAAAAGTAAAAAAATTATTATTTTATTATTATTAATAATTCAAAACAAAAGAAAAATATTAATTTTAAAATAATAATAATAATAATAATTTTTCAAAATATTATTTTAAAAATACTATTAATAATAATAACATATTATTTTAAAAAATTATTTTAAAATATTAATATATTATTTTAAAAAATATTATTTTTAAAATAATAATAAATATATTATTTTTAAAATATTAATTTATTATTAATAATAATTTAAATAATAACAAAAATACAGTAATATCAAAAAAATTATTTTTGTACATTCGGCTTAGATGTCAATGGGGCGAGGGCGGTGTGGATGGCCGTGACCTGGGTCTTACGCTATGGGGGGCGAGGCCGACTGGAGTAAGGAAAAAGAAGAAAAAAAATATTTAGAGAGAGGAAGGAAAAAAAATATATATATTATTATTTTATTATGAATAATAATTTGAAGTAAAAGAATATTAATTTTAAAATAATAAAAAAATATTTTTTTAAATATTATTTTAAAAATAATATTTTTATTATTAATTTAAAATACTATTTATATAATAACATATTACTTTTAAAAAAATTAATTTCAAAAATTAATAATAAAATACTATTTTTTAAAATAATAAAAAAATATTATTATTAAAATATTAATTTATTATTAATAATAATGTAAATAATAATAAAAATATAATAATATTTAAAAAATAAAATAATAATATTTAAAAATTATTTTTATACATCCCGTCTGATGAAACATGCTGATCTTCGACTAGTTAAATAGAGAACAAAACATTTGCTCCAGCAGTTACCTTGGAAACAGCCGAATCTGCACGAGTCTTCCTTGGCTTTGCTTTTCGGTGGTCCTGCTTCCATGTGGCGTTGCACGACACCCGGAAATCAAATGATGCCATTGATGGTATGCCAGTTGCACGGATTCTCAAAAAAATAAAAATAAAAAAATATTATTTATAATACAATAAAAATGATGCCGAGCACATCATCCAACACGTAGCCACTACTTTTAATATATATTTAATAATATATTTAATATATATAATTTTATTTTTATTTAAAATTTTAAATAATAAAAATATTTCTTTTTTCTATAAAAATTATGATATTTTATAATTATATTATGATATTTCATTATCAAATCATGATTTGTTATGCATAAAATATTATAATTTTTTTTAAAAATTATTAAAAAAAATATTTTTATCATTAAAAATTTATAAAATTTTTAAATATCAAAAATATTTTTTTATGACACGTTCTACGTAGAAAATCAAAATTTGATGATATGATGTCATATAGCAACGGAATGCCATAATTTTTTTAAAAAAAGAAAAATATTTTTATCATTTAAAATTTTAATCAAAAAATATATCATTATGTATTAAATATATATTAAAAAATAAAAATTATATAGTTCAATCATGATGTATTTTTCTACATTTGATATGATGTATAAAAAATTATTTAAAAAAAATGGCGCAACTAACGAATCTTGGACTTTGTCAAAGACGGGAGTAATTGAGTACAAACATATCAGTCTAATGACAGCGCCTTCCTTGCAGGGCCCATCACATTTCAGGTTCGGTCGTTGCACCTAGTTGTCGTGTTTGACCAACTCTCCTTGGAACAAAGAAGCGTTCACACGTTTAAAGAAATTACAGCTCGGATGGCTGTACCTACTTATCATGATCCACCCTTTTATATATATATATATATATATATATATATATATATATATATATATATATATATATATATATATATATATGCCACAAGACTCCGATTGAAATAGATGTGATCAAACATGAAAAACTTTTTGTACACCACAGATGGTACAGAAAATTCAAAATAGAGTGCATCATCTTATCCAATTGATCTACAAAATCATCATTTTCCAACGTACATTTAATGCCCACAGTTTCTCTTTTTCATTTAAAAATTTTGAATGATGAAAATATTCTTACTCTTTAAAAAAAAATTATGATGTTCTGTGGCATATTATGATATCCTACAACATATTATGATATCCTGTGCAAAAAAATTATGACATCCTATGACATATTATGACATTGGCATATTATGTTTTCGCGCGCATAGGAAGTCATAATTTGGTCCAGGATGTCATAATACGGAAAGAATATTTTTATTCAATCATTTTTCAATATGCATTTAATGCCTGCAGCTTTACTTTTTCATTTAAAAATTTGAAAGATGAAAATGCTCCTATTTTTTGAATAAAATTATGACATTCTGTGCATAGTATGGCATCCAGCGTTATATTATAACATCTTGTGGACAAAAATTATAATTTTCTGGATGCAGGATGCCATAATATGAACATAAGATGTTATAATTTTTTCAAAGAATAAAAATATTTTTGTCATTCAAAATTTTAAACAGAAAAATAAAGCTATATGCATTAAATGTGTATTGGACAGCGGTGGCTACGTGGACGAATGAGATAAAATGGTGCGCTCCATGTTGGATTTTTTACACCAATGGTGCACAAAGAATTTCTTGATCAAAGATAGACGGATGCCGATCTAAAAATTGAAAATCTAGATGCCAAAAAAATCTGTAAGAGAAGTCCACTTTCATCGAAGGTTCTCTGGCAGGAGACCTTTCAATGATTAAGTCAGGCAAAATTTGAGAATAGTTAAAAAAGGAAAGTATGAAAGGGAGGTCAGGTGAGAGCATAAGGATGTTTTCTCTCTAAAGTTGAGCTTATCTCGAGAGTTTCTGCCCACTAACATGCAAATTAGGATTGTTAGTCATGAATGATGCCTACGTTCCAAGAGTTTGTTAGGAGATTCCAATTAGCTATCCACGTGGCTGAATAGGCCAGTGGCTTGGGTTGGTACACAATCAAAGCTTCGTCTCAGATGTTTCCATATTGTTGTTGGTCATGGGACCTCATCCCATGCCATCGGCAAAATCTTGACCCTGGGTTAGAGTGCGTCCAAGCCAAGGGTCGAACGAGGTCAATGAGATTATTTTGCCCTAGCTCTCCATGGTTGTCTTAACAAATCATCGGTTGGAGTCGTCGAAAGGTAGATGATGAGGTCGGTCTTGGACTGAGCTGGAATGTTTTTGGGTGCAATTTGATGAAGTTCACAAGAAGTCCCGCAAAAGAAAGTTCTGGGTCCAATGGGGTACCCTCCAGATTAGGATCCTCCGATGATTAAGTCAGTTGGGACTTTTAGAATCAATAGTAGGAATGGAAAAACTAAAAAGTAAAGGAAAAAATTTTGGAAGATCAAAGTAAGGACTCTTGTTCTCTTCGTTAGGAGAGCTGAAAAGATTCAGTAGAATCTCAGTATTATGAGTTTTGACTTACCTCCTGGAAAATACCTTGCCCCCCTTTATATAGAGAAAAGTTACTTAGTTGTTAAGTAATGGAGAGAGTTTGTTAGGCCATTAGTTTGTTATAACAGAATGGCCAGTTGTATGAAGATCATGGATTGTTAGCCTACATAGAGATTAGCTGTAAAATAGTTGGAAGACAGCTGCAGTTGAGTTGACCAATAGCTATAAGGTAAACTATCTATATATTTTAGAATCATATCAGTTACGTCGGTACACATATGACATCCTATACGATAGATTGGCACACAATGGATCTGATTATATTCTATCAAAAATTAGCTCTGGTCCATTCAGATCAATACAAAAGTGAGTTGAGAGTTGAACTAGATCGGTATTCAGCTGATCTAAGTTACTTTAATCAATAATTTCTAGATGATACTGATGTCATCATGTGGCTTGATGATGAAGTTGATTTTTATGTACCAACATATATGAATACAGATATAGATATTATTTAGATGTAAAAATTCATATCTGTATTTTTTTAAATGGATATGGATATAATTCAGATACCGAAAGTATAGATATAATTAAAGATATAAGTTGGATAATTAAATTTTATGACCACAAAATCAAAGATATTACTAAATAAATAATAAATCAAGTTAATAGCATATTTATATATTATATATTTTTATTAAAAATTAATAAGTACTATATAAAATTATAAAAGAATGCAGATAGATTTGGATGTTTGGATATGGATCGGATTGTTGTCTGTCCATATCTATATCTATTTTTTTCTGACGAATATCGATATGGATATGGATATTAGTCAGATTCTTAAATTTCTATGCACATTCAGATAAATTCGGATATGAAAATAGATCCGAATGGATATTATCCATACTATTTTCATTCTTACTAAGTATGTCCTGTACAGCCTAGCCATATACTTGGGCTTTATGCATGGTGGTTAGGGCCCGCATATGCCTATGCAGCTGCATGGAACCTCAAATAGTAATAATGCGGCAAAGAGTAATTCTTTGTACACTGCATGTTGTGGAGTAAAAATGATGTGGAGCGCATCGCAGCTGTTGATTGGTCCATGTAGCATAGAAAAAATATCCCACCTAGCCATCAACTCAACATCTAACACTATATTTAATAATGGGGGCTGCACGATTTTCTAATACTATAAAATTTTAATGCAGCTGGACTTAATTTTGAAAATTTAAAACAGAGCAAAATATCTTTTTCCCCCAAAACACCTTAGGTGCTCTATTTTGCTCAAACGGTGGCCATTTTGAATGTTGTTTTCTCTTTTTTCTTCTTCAATTCATTCAATTTCTATCTAAGCAACGGACATCCAAGATTTTTCTATAGCGAGTCATGTGTGTCTGAGGCTACACTAATATTTTGTCTATTCCAACTACTTCAAGACAACAAAAAATATCTATAAGATTTATTTTTTCCTTTGTATATCCTTTTTTTTGTAATTCTTTTATTACAGCAACTCCTTAAATAGTTAAACAGAGTTAATACGTTGGTAGGTTAAAATAGAGCTTTCTTTTTCTATTGATACAATAGAAAATAATAATTTTATCATAGAAAGTCATAAAAAATAAACAGGATATCATAATTGTTATCGAAAAGTAATATAAATTATCAAAAAATAATATAGAAGTATTCTTTTTACATCCTATGACATCTGGATCAAGAAATATGACTTCTTATCTCTTGATATGATATCATATAGCCTTGTATGACTACCTATTTTGTTAAATAAGTATTTTAGAGGCATAAATCACTTTACATAAATTTGTATTAATATGAATGACTCTCTATTACTTAATAAAACTATATAAATAATAACTATTGCTTCTTCTCCTTAACGGTATTATTGAAATGGAGGTTTTTTTTTAATGGTGCAACAGGAAGTAATAATACTGTTATGAAAAGTCATAAAAAATAAACAAAATATCATGAGAGCTATCGAAAAGTTATATAAGCTATCAAGAAGTGATATAGAAATATTTTTTTTGCATCTTATGACATCCAGATCAAAAAAAATCACTTCATATCTCTTGATATGACATAATATAGCCTTATATAATTTTTTATTTTATCAAATTAGTATTTTACAAGCATAAATCATTTCATATGAACTTGTATAAATATAAATAACTTTTCATTCTTAATAAAACTGTATAAATAATAGCTATGGCTTTTTCTTCTTAATAGTATTGCTAAAATAGAGCTTTTCTTTTCTGTTGGTACAATCAAAAGTAAAAATTTTATTACAAAAAATTATAAAAAGCAAACGGAATGCCATAATTGCTATCAGAAAGTTATATAATCCATTAAGAAGTAACATAGACGCATGCTTTTTGCATCCTAAGATACCAGATCAAGAAATATAATTTTTTATTTTTTGGTATGATATTATATAACCTTGTATGACTTTTTATTTTGTCAAATAAATATTTTAGAGGCATAAATCACTTCATATGAATTTGTATTAATATAAATGACTCTCTATTACTTAATAAAACTGTACAAATAATAGCTATTGCTTCTTCTTCTTAATAGTATTACTGAAATAAAGTCTTTTTCTTCTATTGGTGCAAAAGGAATTAATAATACTATCACAAAAAGTCATAAAAAATAAACGAGATGTCATGAGAACTATCGAAAAGTCATATAAGCCATTAAGAAATGATATATAAGCTTTTTTTTCATATTTTATGATATTCAAATCAAAAAATATGACTTTCTTTCTCTTGGTATGACATTATATATCCCTGTAGCCTTGTATGACTTCTTATTTTATTAAATAAGTATTTTACAGATATAAATCGCTTCATACGAACTTATATGAATATAAATAATTCTCTATTACTTAATCAAACTATATTAATAATAACTATAGCTTTTTCTTCTTAACAGTATTACTGAAATTGAGATTTTTTTATTGATGCAATAGAAAGTAATAATTTTATCACAAAAAATTATAAAAATAAATAAAATATCATAATTGCTATTAAAAAATCATATAAATCATCAAAAAATAATGTAAAAATATTTTTTTTCATATTTTATAACATTAGATCAAGAAATATGACTTTCTATCTCTTAGTATGACATCATATAGCCTTATATCATTTTTTATTTTATCAAATGAGTATTTTAGAGACATAAATCACTTCATATGAATTTGTATTAAAATAAATGACTCTCTATTACTTGAAAAAACTGCATAAATAATAGCTATTACTTTTTTTTCTTAATGGTATTACTAAAATAAAATTTTCTTCTATTGATGCAACAAGAAGTAATAATATTGTTACTAAAAGTCATAAACAATAAACGGAATGTCATGAAAGCTATCGAATCATATAAGCCATCAAGAAGTGATATATAAGCTTTTTTTCACATCCTATGACATCAGATCAAAAAATACGATTTTTTATCTTTTGGTATAACATCATATAGTCTTGTATGACTTTCTATTTTATAAAATAAATATTTTAGAAACATAAATTACTTCATATAAATTTGTATGAATATAAATGACCCTTTATTACTTAATAAAATTGTATTAATAATAGCTATAGTTTCTTCTTCTTAACAGTATTGTTAAAATGGAGCTTTCTTTTTTCGTTGATGAAATAGAAAGTAATAATTTTATCATAAAAAGTCATAAAAAGTAAATGAAATGTCATTAATATTGCTATCAAAAATTTATGTAAGCCATCAAAAAGTGCTATAAAAATATTATTTTTGCATCTTGTGACATTCAGATCAAGAAATATGATTTTCTATTTCTTGGTATAATATCATATAGCCTTGTATGAGTTTCTATTTTATCAAATAAGTATTTTAGAGGTATAAATTATTTTATATAGATTTGTATTAATATAAATGACTCTCTATTACTTAATAAAATTATATAAATAATAGCTATTATTTTTTTCTTAATGATATTGTTAAAATAGATTTTTTTTCTATTGGTGCAATAGAAAGCAATAATACTATCATGAAAAGTTATAAAAAGAAAATGAGATGTCATGAGAGATATCGAGAAGTCATATATGCCATCAAGAAGTGATATATAAGTCTTCTTTTCGCATCCTATGATATCTATATTAAGAAATATAACTTCTTATCTCTTAGTATGACATCATATAGTCTTATATATCTTTTTATTTTATCAAATAAATATTTTAGATATATAAATCACTTCATATAAACTTATATGAATATAAATAATTTTTAATTATTTAATAAAATTATATAAATAATAGCTATAGTTTTTTCTTCTTAACAATATTACTGAAATAGAGCTTTTTTATGTTAGTACAACAGAAAGTAATAATGCTGTAGTGAGAATTTAAAGAAAAAAGCTCGCACAGAAAGTGAATACTGCTATTGAGAATTTTGAAAGTATTTGAAAAAATAAAATCTTTATAATTGATAAAATATTTTTTATCTTTTATTTGATTGTTGTGTTGTAACAAATAATTTTTCATAAAGTGTAATTATTCTTTTAGATATAATTGATCTTGCTGAATATATTGTTATGAAATATCATAATTTAATATTTTTTTCTTATGCAATATATAAACATGAATATAAAAAGTTAAAATATATATGTAAATATAATATTTTGATTATATGATATTATTAATTTTTATAAGATGTTATAATAATTTAACAGACTTATTTCAACAAAAACTTACTTTAATACTATACTTTTTCTTTTTTTAACTTTTTAGATGTAATACAGCATATAGAAAATGTCATAATTTTCTTCCGAAGTCATATATTATTACATGATGTCATACATCTTTTTTTTTATAAATTTATAATATAAAATAGGATGTTATAATAATTTAGTAAGCTAATTTTAACAAAGACTTATTTTGATAATATACTTTTCTGTATTGCTTGACTTTTCGAATCTAATACAATTAATATAGAATATCAAAAAAATTTTAGAAGTCATGGTTATATATTGTTTTCATACAGATTTATTTCATTTCAATATTATATTAAAATAGATATTTAAAATATTATATTACTTTTATTGATGTGTTATATAAATAAAAACTAATAAAATAAATACTGAATGCCATCACAAAAATTTATAGTAAATTATATTCAGAACATAATATTGCATTACATGCTATGATAAAATCATAATTAGACATCATAAAATATTACTCCAAGTAATAAACTATGATAAAAATTGATAAAATTTATCAAATACACATTAATTTTTTGCTCTCTCATGTATTAATTGACTGTATATGTAAGCATCAAACTCATCTAATAAGAGAAGGATTGAGCAGTTTTATTTGTTTATTGTACTACCTTTATTATTTTATGAAGAATCGTCTTTTATCTTTTAGCTAGTCTTTTACTATTTTCTTCAGTCGATGAACCACTAGATGTCTTCTTCATAACTTTCTGTGACAGTATTATTATTTTCTGTCACACTAACAGAAAAAAAAATTATTTCAATAATATTGTTAAGAAGAAGAAGCCATAGCTATTATTTATGTAATTTTATTAAGTAATTAAAAGTTATTTATATTCATATAAGCTTATATAAAGTGATTTATACTTTTAAAATATTTATGTGATAAAATAGAAAGTCATAGAAGACTATATAATATCATATCAAGAGATAGAAAATCATATTTCTTAATTTAGATATCATAAAATATGAAAAGAAGACTTATATATCACTTCTTGATGGTTTATATGATTTTTTGATATCTCTAATGACATCTCATTTATTTTTTATGACTTTTTGTGATAATATTATTACTTCCTATTACACAAATAGAAAAAAAAAACTCCATTCTAGCAATACTGTTAAGAAAAAAAAGTAATAGCTATTATTTATGCAATTTTATTAAGTAATAGAGAATCATTTATATTAATACAAATTTATATGAAGTGATTTATATCTCTAAAATACTTATTTGACAAAATAGAAAGTCATACAATGTATATATGATATCAAACCAAGAGATAGAAAGTCATATTCTTGATTTCAATATCATAGGATGTGAAAATAATATTTTTATATTACTTCTTGATGGCTTATATGACTTTTCAATAGTAATTGTGATATTATATTTATTTTTTATGACTTTTCATGATAAAATTATTACTTTCTATTGTACAAACAGAAAAAAAAAAGCTCTATTTCAACAATATTGTTAAGAAAAAGAAGTTATAGCTATTATTTATGTAATTTTATTAAATAATAAAAAAATATTTATATTCATATAAATTTATGTGAAATAATTTATATCTCTAAAATACTCATTTGATAAAATAAAAAATCATACAAGATTATATAATATCATACCAAGAGATAAAAAGTCATATTTCTTCATTTGGATATTATAGAATGTGAAAAGAAGACTTATATATCATTTCTTAATAGCTTATATAATTTTTTGATAATTCTCATGACATTCCATTTGCTTTTATGACTTTCAGTGATAGTATTATTATTTTCTGTTATACCAACAAAAAAAAATTATTTCAGTAATACCATTAAGAAGAAGAAGCAATAGCTATTATTTATAGAGTTTTATTAAGTAACAGAAAATCATTTATATTCATACAAATTTATATGAAGTGAGTTATACCTTTAAAATACTTATTTAACAAAATAAAAAATCATATAAGACTATATGATGTCATACCAAGAGATAAAAAATTATATTTTTTAATCCAGTATCATAGGATGTGAAAATAATGCTTCTATGTTACTTGTTGATAGCTTGTATGACTTTTCAATAACAATTATGATATCTCGTTTGCTTTTTATGACTTTTCATGATAAAGTTATTACTTCCTATTACACCAATAGAAAAAGAAAGCTCTATTTCAGCAATACTATTAAGAAAAAGAAGTCATAACTATTATTTATGTAATTTTATTAAATAATAAAAAATATTTATATTTATACAAGTTCATATAAAGTGATTTATGTCTCTAAAATACTCATTTGACAGAATAGAAAGTCATACAAGGCTATATGATATCATACCACAAGATATATAAGAAGTCATATTTTTGATCCGAGTATCATAGAATGCGAAAAGAAGACTTATATATCACTTCTTGATGGCTCATATGATTTTTTGATAGCTCTCATGGCATCATATTTATTTTTTATGATTTTTCGTGACAGTATTATTACTTTTTGTTACACAAAAAAAAACTTCATTTCAACAATATCGTTAAGAAAAAAATTAATAACTATTATTTATATAATTTTATTAAATAATGAAGAGTCATTTATATTAATATAAGTTCATATGAAGTGATTTATATCTTTAAAATACTTATTTGACAAAATAAAATGTCATACAAGGCTATATGATATTATATCAAGAGATAAAAAATCATATTTTTTGATCCGATATTATAGGCTGTGAAAATAATGCTTTTATGTTACTTCTTAATGATTTATATGATTTTTTAATAGTAATTATGATATTTTATTTATTTTTTATGATTTTTTATGATAAAATTATTACTTTCTATTGCATCAATAGAAAAAGAAAGCTCTATTTCAGCAATACTGTTAAGAAGAAGAAGTCATAGCTATTATATATATAGTTTTATTTAGTAATAGAGAGTTATTTATATTTATATAAGTTCATATAAAATGATTTATACCTCTAAAATACTCATTTGATAAAATAAAAGGTCATACAAGACTATATAATATCGTACCAAGAGATAGAAAATCATATTTCTTAATCTAAATATCATAGGATGCAAAAAAAAGGCTTATATATTACTTCTTAATAGCTTATATAATTTTTCAATGATTCTCATAATATTTTATTTGCTTTCATGACCTCTTGTGATAGCATTATTACTTCTTATTGGACCAATAGAAAAAAAAAAGCTTTATTTCAGTAATACCATTAAGAAGAAGAAGCAGTAGCTATTATTTATATATTTTTATTAAGTAATAAAAATTATTTATATTCACACAAGTTCATATGAAGTAATTTATATTTTTAAAATATTTATTTAACAAAATAGAAAGTCATATAAGACTATATAATATCATTTCAAGAGATAGGAAGTCATATTTTTTGATCCAGTATAATAAGATGCAAAAATAATGCTTCTATATTTTTTTCTTGATGGCTTATATGAGTTTTCGATAATAATTATGACATCTCGTTTGCTTTTTATGACTTTTTATGATAAAATTATTACTTTCTGTTGTACTAAAAAAAAAGCTCTATTTTGATAATGCTGTTAAGAAAAAAAATCATAGCTATTATTTATACAGTTTTATTAAGTAATTAGAAGTCATTTATATTTATATAAGTTTATATAAAGTAATTTATACCTCTAAAATATTCATTTAACAAAATAGAAAGTCATACAAGACTATATAATATCATATATACCAAGAGATAGAAAGTCATATTTCTTAATCTGAATGTCATAAGATGCGAAAAGAAGACTTATATATCACTTCTTGATGGCTTATATGATTTTTTGATATCTCTCATGACATCTCATTTATTTTTTATGACTTTTCATGATAGTATTATTATTTTCTGTTGCACCAATAAAAAAAATTCTATTTCAGCAATATCGTTAAAAAAAAATTAATAACTATTATTTATGTAATTTTATTAAGTAATAGAAAGTTATTGATGTTAATACAAGTTCATATGAAGTGATTTATGCCTCTAAAATACTCATTTGATAAAATAGAAAGTCATACAAAGCTATATAATGTCATACTAAGAGATAAGAAGTCATATTTTTTGATCCGATATCATAGGATGCGAAAAGAGTGCTTCTATATTACTTCTTGATAATTTATATGACTTTTCGATAGCAATTATGATATTTCATTTACTTTTTATGATTTTTCATGATAAAATTATTATTTTCTGTTGTAGCAATAGAAAAAGAAAGCTCCATTTCAGCAATATTGTTAAGAAGAAAAAACTATAACTATTATTTATATAGTTTTATTAAGTAATAGGGAGTCATTTATATTCATACAAGTTCATATAAAATGATTTATATCTCTAAAACATTCATTTGACAAAATAAAAAGTCATACAATGCTATATGATATCATACCAAGAGATAGAAAGTCATATTTCTTAATCTAGATATTATAGAATGTGAAAAGAAGGCTTATATATCACTTCTTAATGGCTCATATAACTTTCTGATAGCTCTCATGATATCCCATTTGCTTTTTATGACTTTTCATAACAGTATTATTACTTTCTGTTGCACCAACAAAAAAAAAATTTATTTCAGTAATATCCTTAAGAAGAAGAAGCAATAGCTATTATTTATGTAATTTTATTAAGTAATTGAGAGTCATTTTTGTTAATACAAGTTCATATAAAATGATTTATGTCTCTAAAATATTCATTTGACAAAATAGAAAGTCATACAAGGCTATATGATATCATACCAAGAGATATGAAGTTATATTTCTTGATTTAGATATCATAGGATGCGAAAAGAATGCTTCTATGTTACTTCTTGATGGCTTATATGACTTTCTAATAGCAATTATGACATCCTGTTTGTATTTTTTATGATTTTCTGTGATAAAATTATTACTTCCTGTTGCACCAACAAAAAAAAAAAATTCTATTTTAACCTACCAACACATTAATGTTGTTTAACTGCATAAGGAGTTGCTGTAATAAAGGATTTTTAAAAAAAAATCTACAAAGGAAAAAATAAATCTTACAAATACTTTTTATTGTCTTGAAGTAGTTGGAATGGGCAAATATTAGTGTAACCTCGGATGCACATTTATCGCTACAGAAAAATCTTGGATGCTTGATATTCAGACCAAAATAGAATGAATTGAGTAAGAAAAAAGAAAAAACATCATTCAAAATGGCCATCGTTTGAGCAAAATAGAGCACCTGAAGGTATTTTGGAGGGAAAAGATATTTTAGTCTGTTTTAAATTTTTAAAATTAAGTATAACTGTATTAAATTTTTACAGTATTAAAAAATAATGCAGCTTTTATTATTAAATATGGTGTCCGATGCTGAGTTGATGGCTAAGAGGAATATTTTTTCTATGCTATGTCGATCAATCAACGATCATGGTACGCTCCACATCAGCTTTGCTGCGCCGCACGTGGTGCACAAAAAATTACCCTGCGGCAAGACAGTAATTCTACGAGGGGAGCGGGAGAATTGTATGGAATGGCCCAGCGACGGAGCTCCTTTAAAGTCGGGCTGAATAAAATTTTATGAGGATCAGAATCTGTCTCTCGCATGTTCTTTAGGCTGGGATCCATAAAACAACAAGATGGAGGTCCGTTTTGGGTTGGATATAAATAAAATTTTTATCCTAGCAGTACCCCAGGGGACCTCAATGGGCTCTCTAGATGAATTAAAATAGTAGATGACAAAGACTTTCGTATATACAGAGACCCACCAACAATAGTCCGACCAATAAAAACGGGAGGGGTGACTCATCCCGTCCCTGTCTCCTGTAAAGTCATCGACGCCCGGCGACTTCTATCGATTTCATCAATTTATTATTATTTTTTTTTCTGTTGTTTTGTCTTTCGAGCCTCTTTCCACCCGTGGTTTCTTTCCGGTCTTCGATTCCGACCTATAAGCAGAAGCTCCCGCAGGCAAAGCAAAAACCGCTCTCTATGCTGCTTTCATCTATACCTCGGAGTGCAGCTTTGGCCGTTCTCAAATGCCACAAAGGTGACTTCTAGAGCAAACCTTTCCGCTCTCTATTTGTCTTTCTTTTTAAATTTTTTTTTTTATTATTTAAGCATTTGTGGTCCGTTACAAGTTCTGATCCTCTCTAGTTCTGGCCTTGACGATATTTGTCTAGAATTGTCGGTACCGAAGAGAAAATGAAGAGGGATCCATACCAAAATGTTACCATGCAATGGGCTTAAGTCCATTTTGGTATTATTGTTGAGTTTATAAGCTTTAGAATCAAATTTTAATCTCTTTGTTCTCCCTTAATAGAAGTCTTGCATGAAGCAAAACATAAGCAAACAGAGGAGCTAATAAAACAAGTTTCTCACTACAAAATTTAGAATCTACTTCTATAAAATCTCCGCCGTAGATTTCACTCATTTTTCTCAAAATATTGCCAGGGCTGAGATAGTTCAAGAAAAATACCTTAGGCTGAAGTTTCAAAAATATTTCTAAACCATTCTGATGCGAATCATGCATACTCTTAGATGATTCAATTGTTCTTCAACGGTATTACTAAGGAGTGCGCAAATGGCTCGATTAACCAAAAATTGAACCAAATCATGAACTATTTTGGTATTTGGTTCAGTTTTCTTCTAAAAATTTCGGTTTCGATTTAAAACCGAATTGAAGTTTTTTAATCAGTTTGATCTTTGATATTTGATTTGATAATTTTAGTTAATCAAAATTATCTAATCTACTTTCGTTTAATATTTACATTTGATCTAAGTATTACTTGGATCAGATCTAGTTAGACTGTGCCAAATCCAATGGTAGATAACATGCCAGATTACCTCTTGTATTTCATCAACTCCTAAATGCATGCTATCCATCGTGTATATGCTCCGAGATTTGTCCAAATCAAAACAAAAAGTCTAGTATAGAGAAGCCGAAAATTGAATTACTGAATTGAACTGAACCGATCTGAAATTATTTGGGTTTGATTTGTTCGATTTTAGATTATTTTGGTTCTATTTTTAGTTTTATAAAATGTAAAATTTTTTGAAATTTTAGTCCAGTTTGAATCGAAAAATCGAATGCATGTTGCATGTGTGAAGACTGACTTCCCTCCGCAAGGAGAGTTCCACTGCTTTACATGTGTGCAACCGTTCCACATACAATTGTTCGATCGACCAATGAAAATGCGAGGGCGGTTCGTTCCTTGCCCTGCTAGAAAACGTCGTCAATCAGGTTGACGTATTTGAGTTGGCTAAAGACTCTAACAAAACGCGCTTAATTAATTACTTCCATCTCATCCAAAGTTCCTTCATGGACTGATGCCATCGTTTTCTTTTTTTCCTTTTTTTTTTTCCGTGTTCGGTGCCACTAGCAGGTCATCTACGGCATCAGCTGCTGCCCACTTGCGTTTACTTGGTCCACATTGGCAACTAATCTTGGAATCGGGAGACTTTTATCCATTTTAATGGTTGGAAAAATCGAGAGTCCAACGCAGCAGGGATGGTGACTTCCACCTTTGGGCATACGGGGATGGAAGAATCTTTGAAAATGTTCAGGAAAGCCCTTCAAGCAGGTGATGGGATGGTTGATGCCACTGATTTCACGAGGACCAAAAGTTTGAAAAAATTTTTGATAGCTAAAAAAATTTGGAGTTCTACTACTACAGGTTCAGCATCCCGATGATCCATTTTTGTAGGAATCCTTACCGTATGTTTTCTCAAGATCAACTTCAATGATAACACACAAAAGGCAGAATTCATCATGGTAGTATTGATTTTGTTACTTGTGATGCGAGATCACATTTCATTTTAGCCGGGGGTATCTCGCTTTGTGATATGTTGGTGCCTCAGGTTGAGCTAAGAATTGCTTCGGAGGGTCCAGCGTATGTCGTTATCGTTTTATATGCGAACAGAGCGGTGCTAGAAGAAAATGCAAGTATGGTAATTTTCTGGCCGTCTTCTTTGATCGAGTTCTCAATAGTTGCAGATACTCAGAAATTCATCGTGCACTGCTCATGTTGTCTGATTTACCATATCAAGAGGGCGATAATGCGGCCAATTGGATGGTACTCTTCGTGGATGATAGCTGAGATTCTTTATTTACTTTATGTTTCGATTGTGCCTGATAACCGGTTTCAACCGAGAAAAAAAAAAAAAAAAAAAAGACAAAAAGCATCATGTGCGCTCTCGATGCCATGTACCGCCACGTGGAAGAAGAAGCACCCACAAGCAAAGCCAAGAAAGCCGGTCGACCAGCTTCAGCTATTTTCAGTTATCATCTAGGTGATTTCGAGAACAAACTTTTTCCTCTCTACTAATTTCTATTTATTTTATTATTTACTTTTCTGTATGCGCAGGCATATATTGGGCCCCTATTGTTCGAGCAAGTAGCACGCCATTTGAATGGATATAGATCAAAATTTTCAGCATAATGGATTAGATCGAACCAAAAATTTGAGCCTATTCTTTAATCGACCTAGTCCAAGTTCAACCCGAATCCGATTATTTGAACTATATATATATATATATATATATATATATATATATATATATATATATATATATATATCCTTTAAATATTTTGAGAGTTTGCAAATTAGATCCCTAACCTAATCTTATTGTTGCCTCGCCTCACTGTGCCTTCTTGTTGCCGCCACATCACCCGCTCCTCCTCTTGTCGCTGTTGTGATCTAAAAAGCCTGACGTTCGACCCGACGTCCAAAGCTTAAGGCTTGAGCTTAGGCGGTAAGCTCAAAGCCCAAGTCAGACTGTGCATGAGCCTGGCTGACGTTAATTATTTATATGGTTGGGCCTGACTTGAATCCAATCTAACCTCTCCAATAAATAGGTCTGCCAATGGAGGTCTAGAATTGTCTCTGTATCGAAAAGAAAATAAAGACAGGTCCACACGTCTGTGTAATGCAGTCATCTTGCAGTTTGCGCCTATCTATCTCCTTGCATGATTGGCGGTACAACTCTTTGCAGCGCGAGGACTACCAATCCATCAGGCTCTTTGCGGACTAGTTTGGATTGCAGAAAAAAAATTTTAAATTTTTTTTTAAAAATAAAATTTTAATATATTTAATTGATTATAAAAAAATAATTTATTGTAGAGTAGTTTATATTTGGTTGGACATACATTTTTTTAGAAAAATTATGTATAAGACTTATTATATCCTTAGTAGATATAAGATCATATCTTTTTACTCCTAAATTTTATATAAATATAAATATAATATTAATATATTATAATATAATATTAAATCATAATAATTTATTATGTTAATATAATATTAATATTTTAATATAATAAATTTATTAATATAGATATAAATATTATATTAAATATAAATATTATATTAATATTAATAAAAATATTATATTAGTATAAATATTAAAATAATATAATAAATATAATAAATATTATATCACTATTTAGTATTTTATCCTAACTATCCAATGATATTTTGCAAAATCTTAACCATGGATCTAAAGGGGTATTTTGAGAAAGAAAAAAATATCATCACTTTCCATCCTATGGGAAGTGTCAAAATCCACCTCCTCTATTGGTTTTCACTTTCCATAAAATATGAGAAGTGACTTCTCATGAAAAAAACTTTTTTCGCTCTCTCTCCTCTTAAAATTCCAACCAAATAAGAGATTTCCTCTCCACTTCTCAAAAAATACCTCTTCTCCCCTCTACTTTTCGTCAACCAAACAAGTCCTACATATGTGGCTGAGACTACCTAATGATAAATGCTTTTAGGCATAATAATCTTGTTTTAGCTGATATCCTTTTTTACAATTTCTATGTGATCCTGTATTTGATTGGGATCATGAGAGGGAGTATAGATGGGATTGGAAGGATGGATGATTTCTATCCATCGTTTGGTTCAAAAAATTCTAGAGAGGATAGAAAAAAAAAATAAATTATTCATTCACTCAAACCCACAAATTTGCATTATTTCAATTTGGGAGGATGCACAAAAGATAAATAGTGTTTGTGAGAAATAAATTATCGTAATGATAAAATTATTCTTCATAAATATTATAACTAAATTCTAATACCTTTTAATAGCCCTTATCTAACATTTTCTCTTTCATCTATCCTTTGCCGTCTCTCTTCTCCTCAACATTCTGTCACTGCTCATGGATAAGATTTTTTTTATCTATTCATAAATATTGTAACTAAATCCTAATACCTTTTAATAGCCCTTACCTCACATTTTCTCTTTCATCTATTCTTTGCCGTCCCTCTTCTCCTCAACATCCTGTCTGCTCATGGATAAGATTTTTTTTATCTATTTCCATTTGGATATGAAGCCTTCGGTTTTTTTTTTATCTAATATTATTTTTTATTATTTATCTATACCATAATTGTTGATTGAAAATAAAAATATAAAAAATATTATAGGTGTGGCGTCGTACTTTCTGATCGACGGTGTCCAATAGCTCTGGTTTCCACGGACTTTAAACAGAAAAAACGCACGATGTTTGTGAAACAGAAAAAAAAATGAAAGAAGCAGGGGCGTGACGTCCCATGTTGGTTCCTGTAGGCTCAGAATAGAAAAAAAAATATAAAACAGATTTTTTTATTTTTTTGTTTGATAATACGTTGGATTCCCAGGATTATAGAAAAATAAGGGAAGATGGCTTCAAGCATTTCCACGTTGATGAAGTAGGATCATTTTATTTTTTTGTACAAATTGGGTTTCTAAAAATTTATATAATTAATAGATATAATTAATTACTAAATTAAATCCTTTATTATTAATTTATAAAATTATTTATTAAAAAAATATAATTAAAATTAAATATCTATATTTTTATATAATTATAAATTATATAGATTTTAAACATATAAATTATCTTATTTTCTTTAGTATAAATAAGTATTATAAATGAATAATAAAAATATTTTTTTATTAAAAGATAGTTTAGTAAAAATATCATCTATTCTCATTCTCATCCATCCTTCTATGTTTACCAAACAAATAAGAGGATGGATAGATCTTCCATCTATCTTCTCTCACATCCATTCTTCTTTTTTTATCTATCTTTCCTCCAATCCATCCTTCGTATAAAAAAGAGAATTAATATCTATACATACATACATATATATATATTTCCTTGCAACTCAACACACGCTAAAATATCTCTCATATCAAAGCCTACTCATATCTTTATTGTATACATTCATATCATTTTAATCAACTTTCCATCGCTTGCTCCGTTTGTGCAACTCTAATGACTCCTTAAATATATTTATTTCTTATTAATCTATTATTTCTATTTTTACCATAAACCCATCTTAACATTCTTATATGTGCCGTATAATTTATTTGTATATACTTAATCTCTCTGTACGGTCATACAACACTGCATGATTCATTCCATTGGTTCAAAATGTAATCCCTAACTGATATCAAATAATAGGAGGAGCACCAATGTCAAAATTTACAACCATTGTACCTCTTTCATGTGTACTCAAAATTAACTAATTTTTTTTAAACAAAAAATATTATATAATGCAACATTTTATATGATATTTTCACATCCAAAAAGAAAGAAAGAAAGAAAGAAAGAAGATCCCATTTACCTCTCATACTGAAGACCGTCAAGCCTCAGCTTCACATGCATCTCTCTCACACAATTGGCGCGACCTTTTCATTCAATCAATTGGAGAAAACCTCGATGGCTCTTCTTCGTTATCGTATCGGAACCGGCCCCTGGTACTGTATTATTAAAATGTTTGGTTGTTCCAATCACGAACGAAGATATTTCTACAGTCTTTTCTTTCTTTCTTTTGGGTATACATTAAACAAAGCAGGTTGCTTTATTGACCTACTTGGTTCCCATGGAAGAAAGGGTGGAGCTGAAGAAGTTAGCATCGTGTGAACCAAGCAAGCCGCAAAATTGGATTAATCATAAACCTCCAATTGAATGGTCAGGCCCTTAATAATATATCCTGCTGCAACCTCTGGTCGTCACACAAGCCGAGACGCAAGACGATGGTTTCAAAGATTAGCATCGTACTCTTGGTTGCCATGTTTGGGGTGGCAAAATCGCTTGCTGAGCCCTACGATTTCCCAGACAGTGGAGTTGCTCCCGATCTTTCCTCCTCCCGGGGCAATCTCGAGGTCTCTGCACCGAAGCCGTCTGCTTTGGGCCGCCGTATCCTCCGCCCCGGAGCATCCCTCGCTGTGAACAAAAACCAGGCTCCATCCCCTGCCGTGCCCCACGCTCTTGCCCCCTGCCACGGTATTAGTTTTATATCCATAGATTACTCCATGTTATTAGAGCCATATAATTGCTTAACCACAAAGTTTATAAAAAAATTGTCATTTATGATTTCTTTACTTTCTTATAACTTTTTTTTAATGATAAATTTTCATGTTGCTTTTTCCTTTCATTCTCTGGCAGCCATATAGCACCATATTTTACCTAGATTTAGTTGAACAAGAAGCGTGCTTGGTCATCCAAGATTTTCCTTTGTAGCCTTCAGTTTCTTCGAAATCACTGAGACAGCGAATTCTCCTATGTGAATTGGTTCACAAGGTTAAGAGGAAGTGACAGGAGAGTACGGCAAAATACTCAAAATAATAGAAAATGTGGAAAAAGAGATAAAAATATATATTAGATTTAAAGGTTCATTTTTTTTTTTTTTTGGGGGTATGTTAAAGGTTTATACTTTAATGGATAAATATTATAGGAAGATAGGTCAACTTTATTATTGATCATATTATGGATAATTTTTTTTTTCATGAATAAAAGTTACTCATGATAGAAGAAAAATCATATCTATCTAGAATATGGATAAATCATTTTCCCATCAGTTTCCGTTTAGTTTATTTATATTATTTATTTATATTATTGTTTTATCTCCTGTTAGTTCGGTTGGAAAATCATATCTTTAGAGAGAGAGAGAGTGTGTGTGTGTGTGAGTGAGCTCAGCTTTCATTCTTAGCTTTGTTTGCGGTTGGCCCGGACGGAAGAAAGGACCATATGAGTAAGAATTGTTTTATCAATCCTTAACCTTTAATAATGAGGCTCCTCAATTCAGGAAGTCGATCAGTGGATCGTTTGGAAGAACGGATAGAAACAGGAGACCTTTGCCTGCTGCTTCTGATCCAATCAAAATAATTTTTTTTATTTTTTTCTAAAATAAAATAAAAAATTTATTTTATATATGTGTGTTGAAGAAGATACAGTACAAGGGATTAGATGACAGATGGTTATCCTGCTGCACTAGCTAGATTGGGATTGCACGCATGCCAAGGTATTAGCTCGCTAATTAACTAGAAGAGAACTGGTACTGTTTGATGATGTGGAAATATAAAAGAACAAAAGATACGCAGAGGGATCCAAGAGGTTGGAAATTGAGCAAACCAGAATTTTGGAGATTGCTTTCTATATCAACTGCAATATTCTATTTACAAGAGTCTGCTTAACCGGATAGCATGGCAAATAAAATTCTTTCAAAAGTCTTCTTAACAAGATAGCATGACAAATACAAGATGTTGCAGCAATATATTCGGACTCACATGTATAGAGTATCACTATGGGTTATTTTTTAGAACTTCATGAAATTACATTAATATCATCCAAGAAAAATACCAAACCGGTAATATTTTTTCTATCATCAAGATCTCCAGCAAAATCACTATCATAATAACCCACCAATTTAAAATCATTTGATGATGAAGAAAACAACCCACAATCAAGAATATCTTTTAAATAATGGAGAATTTTCTTTGCTGCCTTCATGTGAGAATTAGAGGGATTTTTCATGAAGCGACTTATAAACCCAACGACAAATGAAATGTCTAACCTTGTGCATGTTAAATACCTTAGACTTGCCATAAGACTCTTGAATAGTGTAGGATCTACTTCTTTTGGATCTATCTTAGATAACTTTATACCATACTCTATGGGAGTATTAACCAGCTTGCAATCTAGCATATTGAACTTCTTAAGTACTTCCCTTGTGTATCCTTCTTGTAAGATGAAAATCCCTTCTTCTAATTGCATCATATCAATTTTTAAATAGTAGGACATAAGATCCATATATCAATCATTTCAAACTCTTATGCCATAGCCTTCTTAAACTCTTCGAACATGCTTGGATTATTGCCGATGAAGATAAGATCATCCACATAAATGCATACAAATAATATATCTTCATTTTGCTCGTTCACATAAAGTGCATATCTATGTAAGCATCTTGTGAAGCCATTTTATTGAAAATATTTATCAATATGACTATTCCATACTTTTGACACTTGCTTCAATCCATACAAAGCCTTCTTCAACTTTAACATTTCATCTTCATGCCCTTTGACCTCATATCTCAAAGGTTATTCCATATAAACTTCTTCTTCAAGATAGCTGTTAAGAAAGACAAACTTAACATCCAATTGATGAATTTTTCAATGATTTTGAGCTGTAAGTGAGATAAGCAATCTGATTGTCTCTAATTTTGCAATAGGAGTAAATACCTCTTTATAGTCAATACCTTCTATTTGCTTATATCCTTTAGCTACAAGCCTTGTCTTGTACCTCGCTAATTCATCCTTTGCATTTTTCTTAGCTTTGAACACCTATTTGACTCCAATTTCCTTCTTCCCTTTTGGTAGACTAGCCAACTCCTATATCTCGTTTTTCTCTATAGCTTGTATCTCCTCATTCATAGCTTAGACCCATTCTTTTTCTTCTCTAGCTTCTTCAAAACTCAAAGGTTCAACATCAGCATAAAAATAAAATAAAGTAACATCAACTAACCTTTCAGTTTCATTATAAAGTTCAGCAAGACTTCTATATCTTTATAATCCTTCACTTGAACTTGATGTGGATGAAGATAAGGATGTTTATGAAGAGAAAAAAACTTATTTCTTCGCGATAATCAAGGTTGCATATAAAATTTTTTTACAAATCTATATGAATAAGAATCAAATCTTTACCTAAATAGCAACAGAACTGGAGATCAAATCTCCAAAATCTGGATTCAACCTTTGCGTAGGCCTAGAACAGCAGACCCTCTACTTCGTATGCACGTCAGGCAATGTAGGAAAGCGGGATGAACTTCTAATCAAAGCACCTTCGCAAACCAACCAAATGAGGGAGGAGAAGCTACCAGGTGTGCCTCCTTACACTAGCAAGGGGATGCCCAAGGGAGGGCCCATGGCAAGGAGGAGATGGAAGGCAAGGAGGGGTGATGCCAAGGAAGAAAGGGGGCGCCCCACTTCTTACGCCTCTCTCTCTCTTTCTCTCTTCTTTCAATCTAATTTGTTTGCTATGCATCCATAGATAGAGATCCTCTCTATTTATAGATAATTTTTATGATCCAATAAGTATAGGACTTCTAATTCAAATAAGTTTTGAATCACTCTAAAACTTATCAAAGAATGACTCCTACATGAAAAAAGATTGGCATCACACTTGACACCCAAAATACACCCACTCCCACACCCATATGGGACGTTCACAACCAGCACCATGCCAGATGATGGTCGGCCAAAGGAGAGGAAGAATCTCAGTGCAAGTAAGACTCCAAAGATCTCATCCAAAAAAGGTCCGATTTGAATTCAATTCAAAGCTGATTCAAAATAATTTCGAAATATTATTAATCCTAAACTCTTTAGGACTTTTGAACCAAATCTAACTGATAATTTTGAACCCAATTAAGTTTAATTAATTCAGATCTAATCTAAAATTAATCAGCACTTAAATTCAATCTCTCATAGGCTCCATAGATTATAAATCAGAAATTATTTATTTTTGAAATTGAATCTGAATCTCATATATAGTGCTAGCTAGATATAATCAACTCTTCAATTTTGTTTGACCCATAACCTAATTCTCAATCAAGTTTAGCTTATTATTCAATCAAGTCAAGTACTTTCAAATTGGATACATAAATATAGGCCAATACTTTCTTACTTTATCTGACTTGTGTGCATGATTCTATGGGTTCAAACACTAAGCCGATAGCACAAGAACTGATTTTTGTACTAATTGAAGCTACCATCTAGCAATAATTTTCGACATTCAGATAGATTGAATTATCACAAAAGAATATTTCAAAACCTATGCATATTATTATCGCATAATTCATCCCTTTGATCCTGAATGCTCTAGGATAGTCTAGGTTTAACTGTCAACCCAAATTGCTTCATCCATATTGTATTTCAACCTTTCAAATCTATCTCATGGATTATCCTTACTAAGGCTTTACTAAATTGAAATACAGCGATACATCAACTCCAATAATTCAGAGGGATCAATCCCATCTTGATCCATATACAGACTTCGCAAGTACTTGACTGTACTTAATAGCTTTCCGTCACTGTATTAGAAATCTAGATAGTCTGGCACCAAAACACAGTGAAGTGCTTGCAAGTCACTATGGTAATCTCAGTTCTAAGGGACATTTATGCCCATATGCTTCATAAGCTGCTCTTAACAGCAGAATGCTCAGCAGGTTAGTCATTTGTTTAATAAGATGTACTCCTACATCTCACCTGTATACCATACCAGTGTCACCATACTCCTTGATTAAGAGAACAACCAATCCATATGGTACACAATGACCTCCACTCGATAAACGTCATCATCCTGTAATGACGTATCATTTAATCGCAAACATGTTTTAAGAACTATATCATAAATCCTCTCTTTTTTGTTCACTAGTATAGTTCTAAGGACTTCATCATAACACAAGAGTTCTACAAGGAAGATGTAACTTTGTGATGAATAATGTTAAAATAATTTTTATTTATTAACCAATAATTCATATACAAAAAGAAACTCAATCATCATACGATTGATTTTAGGACACAAGTTTCAACAACTCCTACTTGGACTAAAGTCATTTGGGGCAGTATCTTATATCCATCTTTCATTTGAAATCATCAAACTCTTTGATCTCGAGAGCTTTAGTAAAGGGATCGGCTAAGTTCTCTTTTTCGTCGATTTTCTGAAACTCGATATCACCTCAATTTATGATCTTTCGTATCAAATGATAGCGGCACAGAATATGCTTGGTGCACTGGTGTGATTTTGATTTTTTCGTTTGAGCTATGGCATTGGAGCTGTCACAGTACAACAGGACAGGGCCATCAATAGAAAATGTAACTTCCAGCTCGATGATAAATTTTTGCAGTCACATCACCTCATTTGCAGTATCCGATGCAGCATTGTATTCCATTTTGCATACAGAATCGATCACAGTATGTTGTTTGGAACTCTTCCAGTATACAGCTTCTTCATTCAAAATAAATATGTAATCTGATATGCTTCTACTATCATCACAATTTGACTGAAAATTAAAATCAATATATCCCACAAGTTTCAGATCAGTGTCTCTATAGATAAGTCATTGATTTTTAGTATTTCTCAAATATTCAAGGATTGCTTTCGCAACCTTTCAATGCTTCTCATACGGATCAGACTAGTACATAGTACATACTCACTACCTCTAGTAAATAGGCTACATCCGACCTCATACACGTCATAGCGTATATGATAGATCCTACTACCGAAGCATATGGTATTCTACTCATACGCTCTCTCTCCTCGGGAGTTGTCAGATAATCCTTTTTGAAGAGAGTAATTTCATGACTTATCAGAAGATAGTCTCTCTTAAAATTATCTATATTGAATCATTTCAATATGATATCGATATACGTAGATTGGGATAATCCAAGCAACCTTCTAGATCTATCCCTATAGATCTTCATCCCTAAGATGTAGGATGCTTCTCCCAAATCCTTCATGGAGAAATATGATGATAACCATGGCTTCACACTCTACAAAGTCAGGATGTCATTTTCTTGTAACAATATGTCATCCACATATGATACAAGAAAAATGACTACAGAATTGATAGCCTATTTGTAGATGCAAGGCTCTTCTCCATTCCTAATGAAGTCATACATTTTGATCACCTTATCAAAATGCATGTTCTAACTCCTAGATGCCTGCTTAAGTCCATAAATAGATCTATTCAACTTACACACTTTCGACTCATCTGTGGATGTGAACCCTTCAGGCTGTATCATATACACCTGTTCTTCTAGCTCTCCATTAAGGAAAGTGATTTTGACATCCATTTGTTAGATCTCATAATTTAAGTGTGCAGCGATAGCAAACATAATCTGGATGAACTTGAGCATTACCACAAGAGAGAACATCTTGTCATAGTCAATACCATAATGCTGGCGGTAACCCTTGATAACTAGACGAGCTTTATAGGTCTCTATCTTCCCATCTGCTCCTCTTTTTCTCTTAAAAATTTACTTACAACCTATGAGTTTTATCCCTTCAGGCGGATCAACTAGTGTCCATACACCATTGATTTTCATGGACTCCATCTCGAACTTTATGATCTCAAACCATTTTTGAGAGTCGGACCTTTGCATGGCTTCTATATAGGTGATCGAATCCTCATCATTCTCATCAAGTTAGATGGGGTCACCGTCTTGGATCAAGAAATCATAGTATCTATCCGGTTGATACGGTACTCTACCAGATCTCCTTAATGGCGTCTCTACTGGCTTCAAATTTGATTCTTCAATCAAATCCAATTCTGTATGTATCGATCCTTCCACCTCTTAAACTTCATTAATTTTAATTTTACAGGCATTAGCTCCTTCTCCAAAGAATTTTTTTTCTAAAAAGACTGTCCTGTTGCTAACAAACATCTTTTGCTCTACAGCAAGGTAGAAATAGTATTCTTTAGTTTTCTTTGGATGCCCTACGAATAAGCATCTACCAGACTTAGGTCCAAGCTTATCTGTCTTTAAATACTTGACATAAGCTGGACACCTCCAGACCCTAAGGTGTAAAAGCATCAACTTATGTCTAGTTCATATCTCGTATGGAGTTTTATCGACAGACTTACTCGGCATCTTATTCAAAATGTCGCAGACAGATTTTAGAGCATATCCCCAAAAGAAGATTAGCAGACTCTCAAAGCTCATTATGGATCGGACCATGTCTAACAAGATTCGATTCTTCCTTTCAGACATCCTATTATATTATGATATTCTAGGAGGGATCTACTATGAGAGAATTTCATTCTCTTCTAGATATGTCAAGAAATCACTGGTGAGGTATTCATCTCTTCAGTCTGACCAAAGAGTCTTAATATTCTTTTCAATCTATTTCTCTACTTCAGCATGGAATCGTTTGAATATTTTAAATGATTCTCACTTATGCTTCATAAAATAGATATATCCATACCTCGATAGATCATCTGTAAACATAATGAAGTAGTAGTATCCTCCTCTAGCATTTATATTCATAGGTCCGCATACATCAATATGTATTAGATCTAGGACATCATTGGCTCTTTCACCTTTTTTCTTAAAAGATGACTTAGTCATCTTACCAAGTAGATAGGATTCGCAGGTAAGCAATGATTTACAATCATCTATTTCAAGGACATGTTCCTTAATCAACCTATCAATCCTACTCTTGTTCAAATGATCAAGCCTACAATACCAAAGGTAGGATCCAGTGACATTATCTAATTTAGGATATTTACTAGCTATGTACATTACACCAATAAGCCATGATATTATACATATGTTATATTTTAATTATTCACACATAATTGCACTATCATTCATAATGATATCACAAAAATCATCCTTTATTATAAACTTGAAATCAAGTTTGACCAAAAAATCTACAGAAATGACATTCATAAGAAAGGAGGGACAATAATGACAATCATTTAACATGATACTATTAGACTTGAAGACAAGCTATAAAGTTTTCAAGATCAAAACTAGAACAAGACTTCCATCTTCAATATTCAGGAACCGCTCATCCTCTCAAAACTTTCTACTTACCTACAGTCTCTGCAATGAATTACATATATTGATCAGACTTCTGGTATCTAATATCTAGATAGTAGTATCACAAACAAAAAAATTATAAGGAGTTATTATATAAGTACCTTGTGAAGCAGCCGTTTGCTTCTTTCTCTTGTTCTTATGCTTTTTTAGGTCAAGGATGGCTATATAAGCAGGATAATTCCTCTTTCAATGATCAAGCTTCTTATAAAAGAAGTATTCTACCTGACTCTTGTCAACTTTTGACATGTTGCTCTGCTTAAGATCGGCGGCACAGAATTTTTGTACCTTTTTTTTTCTCCTAGAGAATCGACGACCTGCAAATGAACCTCTCACTAAATTCACCGGCTCTTTCTGGAGCTGGTGGTCCTTCTCAAAAGTTTATAGTAATCCTAGCAAATCATGATAGTTTACTACATGCTTCATCATTCTATAATGACTGAGAAAGGATAGGTAAGATTTTGGTAGCAAGTTGAGGGTTGCATCCTTGCCAACGAAAAGTCAAGTTTGCTTAGGCATTCAATCTGTCCAATCATATACAGTACATGATTGGTGACTGAAGTCTCCTCGCGCATAAGGATATTGAACACTGCATAGAAGATTTTGTGTCTCTCCGTATCCTCAGGGGTGCTGAAGGATATTCAATATTTGAATAATCTCTTCTGACTGTGCATCCTCGAACTTACGACTAAGTTCATCGTTCATCGCTGCTCTTATCACATAATGCACAGTCATTTAGTCATTGAGCCACTTCACGTAAGTACCTCTCACAGCATGAGGAGTATTGGCAATAGATTCTTTAAGTGCCTCATCCGTAAGGACGTATAGAATCCTCTTGTACTTCAAGACGATCTTCAACTTTCAAAACTAACTATCAAAGTTGGATCCGATGAGCTTGTCGCTGTCCAACAGCGTACGGAGGAATAGTGTATTGATCATAGCTGAACAAAAATCTATTAGTATATGAATTACTTTTTAATCCTAAAGACATGAACTTTAGTCTAAAGGTTCTTCCACTATTTTTACAAATTTATAGCCTCTACCTCCAACTCGAAGATTATATTAATTCGTTAGTGGATACTAGAATCCACACAGACTGCATTCGGATCTGAGTGTGGCTCGATCAATCCTAGTGCATCCATGGGTAGGTTCATAATCAATTATTTCTTCAAACAACTTCTAGTAATTAGATTTTATCCCAGGCATTCCTTCAGCAGGTGTGTGGTGCCTCCACTGAAAGTTCTAGTTAGGTCCAACCATTAACATGATAATACTAAATGTATCTAACAAATGGATGTCCAAGCCCGAGTGTGACTCGATCAATCTGAGCATTGATCTAAAGGTATAACAAGATGGTCATATGATGAATAATAATTTCAATGTCTAATAGACACCAGACATGTGGCGCCTCCAATACCTATTTAGAATATTGGACTCATTATCACATACCTTAATGGGAGGCTATGAATAAGTTATCTTTATAACTGTATCATTTTATGAACTTAATAGTTTAAAAGATTTAATTTTATTGATCTGAGAATAAGAGAAAAAGTTGACCTGCAAGCTATAAATTCTTCCACTGACTTTACCAAGTCATGTAGAGGATTAGACACAAGCTAGTCTAAAGACACTTAAATCAGTCATACTGATTAATCTTGATGGCATGGGTCAGCACGAATAAACTAGTGATCTAATCAAAATATAATCTATCATGTTGATCAGGTAAGTGAGATCAGTGAGAGGGATGTGCTATTAACTTACCGTAGACGTATATAGGTGAGTAGCTCCCGATTAAAAATTACTTGATTGAATCTACCAAACTTACCTTAGACACTAACTGGTTAATTAGTTTTGGTTTGGTCCACCAGAAGATTCAGACTCAATACGGGGTCATGATCATGGTCCATTTATTAAGGTCAAAAATATGGACTTGATCAAACTTCAACTATTGAGGTTAATCTAGAAAAATTCTGACCTAATCTAATTCAACACTTGATTAGATTTAATCAATTTCTCTACTTGATCTATATATATTTCTAACCCTAGGTCTAATCTATTAGAAGGACCTGATGCTAACCTATAGCCCATCGATTTATGTGGTGCCTTAATGGTCTTCAATTCTCAAATCTAAATCATTCATACTTAATTCAAAATTAAGTGTGTGAAATGTATGTTTCAGTCTATAGAATTATTCTATCAAAATTTTAGGTCAAGCATACCATATATTTCAATTCATGAAAATAAATTTTTATAATATGTTTAACAATCAAACATATATGGGTATGATCTAAACTTCATACATACATCTCATGCATCATTATAACTTTTAGATCAATACTGATTACATCTAATGTAACATATAATTTAGATTTTAAAATAATTTTATATCTGAATTCATCTTATTGTAAGAAATTATAAATTATTTTATATCTAATTTAAATATATTTATGATCAAAATAATTCATAAAAATCTATTCATTTTTCTTCTTTATTAAATCGGATTACAATGACACTCCTACACGTCATAAGAGAATCCATCGAATAGATAAAAGAGAGAATAATCTCTTTAATTTCTTATGATCGGATGGTCTGCTGATCTCATCAATTTGAGTACTAGGCTATAAAGATATGAAATCTAATTTTATATGTAATCACATCAACATATAATTTTGATAAAATAATTTATGTCATGAACATATTCTTGATCTTATCAATCATATTCTTCATCTAATCTAATTAGATTTGATGTATCATATACATTATATCAGATCTAAAACATATCTTATGCTGATCACAAAATATCAATTTTAGATCTGGTATCATATAGAAAATTAATTAGATACAAACATGAATGCATAATGAATAAATTTTTGGTTAAATCTATTTTGATATAGTGCTGAATTTCGTTAGAATTCAGATCTAAATATCTATCAAAACAGATCTAATTCAGATCTGAAATAAGTCACACTTTATAACCGAAATAATAATATTAAAATTTTATTAAAATAAATTTAAAATAAATTTTAAATTAGATTGTTATTTCAATAAAAATTTAACAATAACAAAATTTTGTTATAACAAACTTATAATAATCTTAATCAATCATTGATTAGATTCATCTAATCCAATTAAAATTAGATTAAAAATTTTATTTAAATAAATTTAAATTAGATTTAATATCTAACATAAAATTTTAATTACATACAATATGTAACTAATCTTAAAAAATTTAGTTATATATCTATATATCAAAGCCTAGCTCTGATACCAATTGAAGGAAAAGAAACCTATTTCTTTGCGGATAATCAGGATTACATCTAAAATTTTTTTATAAATCTATATGAATAAAGATCAAAATCTTATCTGAATAGCAACATAACTAGAGATCAAATTTTTAAAATCTAGATTTAACCTTCGCATAGGCCTAGAATTGCAGATCCTTTACTTTGCATGCACGTCAGGTAACGTAGGAAAGTGGGATAAACCTCTAATCAAAGCACCTTTGCAAACCAATCAAATGAGGGAAGAGAACATACCAGGTGTGATGCCTCACACCAGCAAGGGAATGCCTAAGGGAGGGCCCATGGCAAGGAGGAGATGGGTGGCAAGGGGGGGTGACGCAAAAGAAGAAAGAGGGTGCCCCACTTCTCACGCCTCTCTCTCTTTCTCTCTTCTTTTAATTTGATTTATTTGCTATGCATCTATAAGTAGAGACCCTCTCTATTTATAGATAATTTTTATGATCCAATAAGTATGGGACTCCTAATTTAAACAAGTTTTGAATCAATCCAAAACTTATCAAGGAATGACTCCTACATGAGAAAGGATTGGCATCACACTTGACACCCAATATATACCCACTGCCACACCCATATGGGATGCCCACAACCAGCACCATACTAGGTGCTGGTTGGCCAAGGGAGAGGGAGAATCTTAGTGCAAATAGGACTCTAAAGATCTCATCTAAAAAAGATCCAATTCGAATCCAATTTGAAGTTGGTTCGAAATAATTTCGAAAGGCTATCAATTTTAAACTCTTTAAGACTCTTGAATCAAGTCTAATTTAAAATTTTGAATCTAATTAAGTTTAATTAATTCAGATCTAATTTAAAATTAATCAGTACTTAAATTCAATCTCTCATAAGCTTCATGGATCATAGATCAGAAACTATTCATCCTCGAGATTAAACCTGAACCTCAAGTATAGTGCTAGCTAGACATAATTAACTCTTCAATCTCGTTTGATCCATAATATAATTCTCAATTAAATTAGCTTATATATTTCAATCAAGTCAAGTACTTCCAAATTGGATACATAAATCTAGGCCAATACTTTCTTACTTTGTCTAACTTGTGTGCGTGACTCCATAGGTTCAAACACTAAGTCGGTAGTATAGGAACCAATTTTTGTACTAATCAAAGCTACCATCTAGCAATGGTTTCCAATATCCGGATAGGTCGAATTATCATAAAGAAATATTTCAGAATCTATGCATATAGTTACCGCATAATTCATCCCTTTGACCCTGAATACTCTAGGATGGTCTAGGTTTAACTGTCAACTCAGATTGCTTCATCCATATTGTATTTTAATCTTTCAAATTCATCTCATGGATTAACTTGGCCAAGACTTTACTAAATTGAAATACAGCAATACATCAACTCTAATAATCTAAAGGGTTCAATCTCATCTTGATTCACATTCAAATTTCATAAGTACTTGACTGTACCCAGTAGTCTTCCGTCACTATATTAGAAATTCAGATAGTCTGGCACCAAAGCATAGTGAGTTGTTTGCAAGTTACTATGGTGATCTCAGGTCTGAGGGACACTATGCCCATACACTTTGCGAGTAGCTCTTGACAGTAGAATGCTCAGCAGGTGAGTCACTTGTTCAATAACGATGTACTCCTACATCTCACCTATTTGTCATACCAGTGTCACCACACTCCTTGGTTAAGAGGACAACTAATCTATTGGCATATAACGACCTTCACTTGATAAACATCATCATCCTGTAATGACGTATCATTTGATTACGAACATATTTTAAGAACTACATGATAAATTCTCTCTTTATCGTTTACTAGCATAGTTCTAAAGACTTCATCACAATACAAGAGTTTTACAAGCAAGATGTAACTTTATGATGAATAATGTCAAAATAATTTTTATTTATTAATTAATAATTTATATACAAAGAAAAACTCAATCATCACATGATTGATTTTAGGACACAATCTCCAACATTGATCTATTAAGAAATAGGAGTTGGTGAAGTTGGTGGTGTAGCAAGATTAAGAAATGGCTGAATCTTCTTCTTCAAAGTATGAAAAGAAATTATAAGATTCTTCCTCTTGTGAACTCTAATCCCATGATGCTTTCTTATCAAACTCAACATCTCTACTGATCACTATCTTTTTGTTGCTTGGGTTGAACAACTTGTAGCCTTTTGAATTTGCATCATAGTCAATGAATGTATACTTCTCACTGCTATCGTTAAGCTTGAACCTTTTTTGGTTGGAGACATATGCATAAGCAATGGAGTCAAAAAGATGCAAGTGTAATATACTCGGCTTGCATCCACTCTAAGATTCTTAGGGCATCACATCCTTCAAGCTTTTAGTTGAATAGCAGTTAGAAAGATAAACTGCATATGAAATTACTTTAGCCCAAAATTCTTTCAGCATCTTCTTGCTCTTTAACATGCATCTAGTCATATTTAAAATTATTTGGTTCTTTTTTTTGGCTACTCTATTTTATTGTGATGATCTAGAAACTATTAGAGGATGATGAATTCAATATATTTCATCAAAATTTTTGAATTTATTAGAAGTAAATTCATCCCCTCTATCAGTTCTTAAAGCTTTGATTTCATAGCCACTCTCTTTTTTCACAAGTACTTTAAAACTTTTAAATATCCCAAAAGCTTCAGATTTGTTCTTTAAGAAATACATCCAAGTCTTTCTACTATAATCATCAATAAAGAGCAAAAAATAAAAATTTTTACCAAATGATAGAGGTTTGACAAGGTCACATATGTTGGCATAGACAAGTTGAAGTGGCTTGGTACTTCTTAAAATAGCTTGCTTTGAAAAGCTCTTCCTTGAATATTTTTCAAGTAAACATGCTTTACATAGTTGATCAGGGTGATCAATTCTTGCCACATCCATTACCATCTTCTTTTCTCCTAAAACTTTGAGTCTTCCAAAATTCAAATGGCCATATCGCATATGCCATAGCCATAATGAATCTTCCACACATGTCTTCAAATACACAGCTTCAGTAATTTGTAGATTCAACAGAAACATCCTATTGCTTGTCATAAATACTTTAGTAATAAGATTAGCATTTTGATTCCTTAACCAAAGGTTACGATCTTTCCTATAAACTTTATAACCCTTCACCAAAAGTTGCCCAAGACTTAAAATATTGCTTCTCAATTTTGGAATATAATATACATCAGACAATATTTTATGGCTACCATTTCTTGATTGAATTAAAATTATACCGTTGCCTTTGATTTCTACCTTGGATGAGTCTCCAAAAGTTATATGCCCACCAATATTGCTATCAAGCTTCACAAATTTACTTCTATCACCGTTTATGCGATTGCTCACTCCATTGTCAAAATACCATGTACTCTTCTTGTCTTCTTCTTCTTTAAGTGCAAGCAATAAGATAGGCTCTTTCTCTTCTTGTTTGTTTTCAACAAGGTTTGTCTCCTCTTCAACCTTTTTGCTATAGCACTCCTAAGAATAATGACCAAACCTGCCACAATTATAACATTCAATATGAGACTTGTTATATCTTTTTTTATTATATCTTGTATAGTTGCTTATTTCTCTTCCTCTACCACATCCTCTTAAGGAATTTTGATTTTTGTTGCATATGAAGAATTTTGTTCATCTTTTCCTCTTTCTTGGCCACAACCATGACCATAACCTCTTCCATGTCCACAGCTGCTTCCACCTCTCTCATAAGCATCTCCCTTAGATTTAAGAGAGAGTTTTGTTTGCAAGACTTGTTCCATAGTTTTATGTTTGTCTTTATTTATTTTTTCTTTATAAGCACACAAAGAAATCCATTCAATTGATCAATTGACATGGTCTCCTAGTCCTTGGACTCTTCGATAGCCACCACCATATGCTCAAACTTAGAATTAAGCGAAGTATCTTTTCAACTATATGAATATTTTCACATTTTTACCAAGCCTCCTCATTTGGTTGATCACCATCAGAACTCTTGAGAAATAATCCAAAATGGATTCATTTTCTTTCATGCAAAGCCCTTCAAACTTAGCCCTTAGAGTTTGAAGATGAATTTTCTTCACCTTATCTACTCCCTTAAGAAAATTTTGGAGGATTTTCCATGCTTGTTTGGAGTTGGTTACATTTGCCACCTTCTCGAATATTTCATCATCCAAGCTTTGATGGATGATTATGAGAGCACATTGATCTTTCCTTTTTGCCTTTTCCAAAGCATCCTTTTCAGCCTGATTTAAGGTTGCTTCATCTTGAGGCTCATCATAGCCTTTGTTAACAATCTTCCTTACTCCTTGAGAGCTAAGGATAGCATTTATTCTAATTGCCCAATTGTCAAAATTATCCTTCATGAGCCTTGGGTATTAAAAGGAAAGTGTAGCTCTTTTTGAGGACATCTTCTCCAAAGAACAAGGCTCTAATACCACTTTGTTGGAAGGAGGTGGGCACACACACTCAAAGAGAGATAAAGAGGAACTTATGAACTCTTATTGCATATACTTTGTTGTTTCCAATGCTTATACCATTTGCCTTGATACATGGCATATTTATAGTACTCAAATGAACATTCAAGATTCAACTTAATGACAAAAACTGGCTACTAATGGCCATACATGCATTTGCTAAACAACTAACTCAGCATCACAAACATAAGCGGTCATTCTTTTGTGGGTAAATACCATAAAAAAGTTGGTCAATTTTTCTATTAACCAACTTACCTATATTTTCACACTTTTTAAGACGGATAAGTTATTTTACCATGGACAACATTTATCCATAAAATTAAAAAAAAAAATTATCCATCCAGGGGGTGGCTAAATTATTTTTCCATCAACCAGTAAAGTAGTCATTTAATACTGTACCTAAAATATTCATCCTCAATTTTAATGTCTCCATAATTCAATGCTTAAAAACTTAGTGAAATCTAAAAGGCATAAGGGATATCATGAAAAATATAGATAAATTTTACCAACTGATCCAGAAAAATAGTAATGTAAAAGAACATGGGTAATATATTTTGAAGCCACTTTCTTATGTGTAAAAAAACATAGGTAAATTATTTTTCTATCTAAATATTATCTAAAAAATATTTATCCAAAAAAGTATGCATTCTAAGGTAAATCTTTTACCTGCAAAAGAACATTCCCTAAATACAAAACAAAGTGGAACAATGCAACTTTTCAGATTTTTCAGATAAACTACACACTTTCCACCAAAATAATCATAACTTTCTGTAGAAAATTCAGATTAATGCACTTCTTAAAATGTTAGAAATTAGACAGACATAGCTTTCTAGCAATATATAATTTGTCCATAGCTATTACAGTCTTTAATGAGATTTTCAGCTCAAATTTAACCCCAATGATAGAATCTGAATAGTCAAGTTTAGTTTCCAACATTAAGCACTGTATAACATAGGTCCAAGTTATGTCATATTTCTAGCTAATGATTGCTTGCAATGCATGATTCCCTATCCTAAAGAAACCAAATTTATGCAATTTTTCACTTGTTTTCAAATTGTTAAGCAGCATTTCATGTCTCAATAAACAATCTTTTAAATTCTTGCCACTATGTATTTGTTGTATGCAGATGGTTCTGGAATGAGCGAGTCACCAGCAGAATCTCCTAAAGAGATGCATTCACCATCTAACCATTCACTCCATGAAGAGGGTAGTTCTCTCTTACTTTCTCTCATTTAGTGAAGATTATGCTTGACATATATGACTCTTTAAAGTAAAAAGAAGCGTAGGATTTTATCTTTTCTCATTGGAAAAAGTATGATTTTAAGCCTTAAACATTTTGAACAGGTTTTTGTTAGTAAATAAACTTAAATGTAATATCATTAATGTTGGGAGTCTAAGAGTCTTGGGAGCCAAAGAGTCATATAAAAAACTCCCATTATCTAGAAGATGCATGAGTAATTATGAGTTAATCTCGGAATATGGATGTGACCTTTGGGAAGAAGTGTTATAAATGCATATTTAGTGATGTATTATGTCTAGTAAATTCCCCTAATGGCTATAAATACCCATGGGGTCATTTTGTAACGAAACAATGAGCATTTTGAGCCTTTGAGTACCTTCATAAAATATAGTATTATTTTATTCCAAGCCCATCATTCTTTCTTTGACAACTTCAAAGTGGTATCAGAGCTATAATGTCCACCAATAATCTCCTCCAACTCTCTTTTCCTCGTCTCACCAAAACAAACTATGAAAATTGGTGCCTGCAAATGAAGACTCTACTTGGGTCTCAAGATCTTTGGGATCTAGTAGAAGAAGGCTATTAAGAGCCAAGAGAAGGAGAGGCTCTCACCAATCAACAAAGAGAGTCTCGAAGGAGGGATAAGAAAGCCCTATATTTCATCTATCAATCTATAGATGAATCAGCCAGAAGATCACGACGGCAACCACTTCAAAGCAAGCATGGGAGATTCTCTAAAATTCATATAAAGGAGTAGAGAAGGTGAAGAAAGTTCGCCTCCAAACTCTTCGAGGCGAATTTAAAGCCCTATAGATGAAGGAATCCGAATGTATTTCGGATTATTTCATAAGAGTTTTAGCCGTTGTCAATCAATTGAGGAGGAACGGCGAAACTATGGATGACACCAGAGTGATAGAAAAAATTCTACGCTCATTGGATGTCAAATTTGACTATATTATGGTTGCCATTGAGGAATCAAAAGATTTGGAAGAGATGACTATAGACGAGCTTATGGGTTCTCTACAAGCTTATGAAGAAAGATTCAACAAGAGGAGGCAAGAGCCTTTGGAGCAAGTTCTTCAATCTAAGGTTTTTTGAAAGAGAACAAAGAGACTCCAAGAATGAAAGGAGTCAAAGAGGTCGAGGACGAGGCTGGGGCAATGGAGAGGCCGTGGATGCGGTCGAGGACGTGGATGCTACAATAACAAAGAGGAGTTAAGCCAAAATTCAAAAGGAGGACGTGGACAAGGAGGCTCATCTAGAGGTAGAAGGTATGATAATTCCAAAGTTCATTATTTTAATTGCAATAAACTTGGTCATTATACTTCAGATTGTTGGTATAATGATGCTAACCAAGTTGAAGAGAAGGCTCATTATGCAAAGAAGAAAGAAGAAGATGATGATGAAATCTTATTACTTGCTAGCAAAGAAGATGACACTGGTGAGCAAAATATATGGTTCTTGGATATCGGTACAAATAATCACATGTGTGGTTATAAGAATATGTTCACGAAGTTGGACGAATCGGTGAATGGACATATGTCTTTTGGTGACTCCTCCAAAGTAGAGGTGAAGGGCAAAGACAAAATCCTTATTCAATTAAAAGATGGAAGTCATAAATTTATCTCTAATGTTTATTATATACCAGAGATGAAGAACAATATTTTGAGTTTGGAGCAGCTTTTGGAGAAAGGATATGATGTGCATAGAAAAAATAGAAATCTATTTTTTGAGAAATCAAAAGAATGATTTGATAGCCCATGTTCAAATGATAAAAAATAGAATATTCATGCTTAACATCAAACATATTGATACTAAATGTTTGAATGCAAGTGTGAAGGATTGCTCATGGCTTTGGCACTTGAGATTTGATCATCTTCACTTTGGTGGCTTTAAGCAACCATCAAGCAAGAAGATGGTGAAAGACTTATCACATATTGACTCTTCAGAATAATTTTGTGAAGGGTGTGTTCTTAGTAAGTAATCAAGAAAGAATTTTTCCAAAGAAGCTTCCTATCATGTAAAGAAGCCACTTGAACTCATCCACATCGATATATGTGGGCCAATTTCTCCAATATCTTTTAGAGAGCATCATTATTTTCTAACCTTTATTGATGATTTTAACAGAAAAACTTGGGTGTATTTTTTGAAGGAGAAGTCTGAAGCATTTTTCACATTCAAGAAGTACAAAACTATGATGGAAAAAGAATGTGGCTACTACATCAAGGCCCTACGATCCGATCGTGGAGGTGAATTCACATCCAAAGAATTCGAATATTTTTGTGAGGAGCATGGCATTCGATGATTCTTGACGGCATCCTATTTTCTCCAACAAAATAGAGTGGCAGAGCGAAAGAATCGGACTATTCTTGATATGGTTCGAAGTATGCTGAAGATGAAGGTCATGCCGAAGAAATTTTGGATAGAGACCGTAAATTGTGCAGTCTACTTGCTTAATCAATGTCCTACCAAGAGCCTAGAGGATATAACTCTACAAGAGGCATGGAGTGGAAGACAACCTAGTGTCTCACACTTGAAGATTTTTGGGAGTATCACCTATGCTCATACCCCAGACCAAAGAAGAATGAAGCTTGAAGATAAGAGTAAAAAATTTATTTTTATCGGGTATGATGCTCGATCTAAAGCTTATAAGCTCTTTGATCCAAAAACTAAAAAGATTCATATTAGTAGAGATGTGGAGTTTCATGAAGATGGCATGTGGAGTTGGCAATCAAACAAAGAGCTATTTTATGAAGAGAAGGAAGAAGAAGAGAAAGAATCAAAGGTGCATTTTGAAGTTTCTTCACCATCTTTATCTTCACATTCTAGAGTATCACCTCTTTTGGATGATAGTCCAATGCAAAAGAAGACAAAGAGTTTGCAAGAGCTATATGAGGTAACAAACGAACTTAATCTCATTTATCTTTTGGCTAACAATGAAAATATTTCTTTTGAAGATACAATACAAGATAAGATTTGAAAAGCCGCCATGGATGAGGAGATCAAAGCAATAGAGAAAAATGATACTTGGGAACTTACTACTCTCTCTGAAGGCCATAAATTCATAGATATTAAATGGGTTTACAAGAAGAAGAAGAATGCTCAAGGACATATAGAGAAGTACAAAGCAAGATTGGTAGCCAAAGGCTACAAGCAACAAGTCGGTATCGAGTATGAAGAAGTGTTCGTCCCAATTACTCGCATGAAAACTGTAAGATTACTTATCTCTATTGCAGCACAATTCAAATGGCCAATCCTTCAAATGGATATCAAATCAGGCTTTTTGAATGAAATTTTAGAAGAAAAAGTCTATGTGAATCAACCTGAAGGGTATGTGAAGAAGGATCATGAAGAAAAAGTTTTGAAGTTGAAGAAGGCACTCTATGACTTAAAACAAATACCTAGAGCATGGAATAGTAGAATTGATGCATACTTCAAAGCTAATGACTTCATGCAATGTCCATATGAGGATGCCTTATATGTGAAGAAGAAGAATGAAGATATATTGTTTGTTTCTTTGTATATGGATGATCTTATTTTTACAAGAAGCAACCCTCAAATGTTTGACGAATTCAAGCAAACTATGATCTTAGAGTTTGAGATGACAGATTTGGGGCTTATGTCATATTTTCTCGGCTTAGAGGTCAAGCAAAACAATGAAGGCATCTTCATTTCTCAAGAAGCATATGCAAAAGAGATTCTTAAGATATTTAAAATAAAAAATTACAAGCCAATAAGCACTCCTATTGATTGTGGAGTCAAACTATCAAAATTTGAAGAAGGTAAGGTGATGGATCCTACTCTTTATAAAAGCTTAGTTGGAAGCTTAAGATATCTCACATGCACAAGACCGGACATTCTATATGGAGTTGGCTTTTTAAGTCGTTTCATGGAGGAACCAAAATCTACACATTGGAAGGCCGCAAAAAGAATTTTTCGTTACATCCGAGGTACTATATCTCATGGATTAATGTATTCTCCTTTTTATAATTTTCGGCTTTTTTAGTTATTCGGATAGTGATTAGGGAGGAGATTCGGATGATAAAAAGAGTACAACCGGATTTGTTTTCTATATGGATGATACGGCATTCACTTGGCTTTCTAAGAAGCAAGCTATTGTGACTCTTTCTACTTGTGAGGCGGAATATGTTGCAGTATCTTCATGTATTTGCTATGCTATATGGCTTAGAAGATTATTACAAGATATCTATTTCTCTCAAGGTAATGCTACTAAGATATATGTGGATAGCAAGTCGGCAATGGCATTAGCAAAGAATCCGGTCTATCATGAAAGGAGTAAGCATATTGACATCCGTTTTCATTTCATAAGGGAGCATATAAAAGAGAAGAATGTGGAGTTAGCTAATGCAAAGACTTATGATCAAGTTGCCGATATCTTCACCAAGCCATTTGCAGCAAATCTTTTTCACAAGCTCAAGAACTTACTTAGCATGAAAGATGGAATACAATTAAGTTTAAAAGAGGGTGTTAGTAAATAAACTTAAATGTAATATCATTAATGTTGGGAGTCTAAGAGTCTTGGGAGCCAAAGAGTCATATAGAAACTCTCATTATCTAAAAGATGCATGAGTAATTATGAGTTAATCTCGGAATATGGATGTGATTCTTGGGAAAAAGTGTTATAAATGCATATTTAGTGATGTATCATGTCTAGTAAGTTTCCCTAATGGCTATAAATAACTATGGGGTCATTTTGTAATAAAACAATGAGCATTGAGTACCTTTATAAAATATAGTATTATTTTATTTCAAGCCCATCATTCTTTCTTTGACAACTTTAGTTTTTGTCCCGATTGTAGAACAGGCTCTGCCGGTATTATTGTCAAGTTTATATGCTTTAGAATTTTTTTTTTTTTTCCTCTTTTCTTCTCCCCTAATAGGATTCTTATATGAAGCAAAATATGAGCAAACAGCAGAGCGAATAAAACAAGTTTTCAGACTGCCAAATTTGGAAACTATTTCTATAAATATATACACTGTAGGTTCCAGTCGTTGAAGGTTTCAAAAGTACTTCCAAACAGATCGGATCCGAACCATGCACATTCTTTGATTCAATTGTTCTTCGACGATATTACATGTGTGAAGACTTCCTCTTTTCTGATAATAGAAAAGGCATATTTTAATCCTTTTTTAAGTTTTTAATGCAGTTAAATGTGCTGGCTGTAAGACTCGCCCCCCTCTCGGATATGACATAACCCCTCCATCGAAGCCAAAGGTAAGCCGGCCTCGATTCCTCGCTCTCTCTCGGTGATGAAAGGAAACACTTTATCCCTTCTTAACCCTTCTTTCTTCTCAGAGTTTTGAAATCAGTAGCAATAAATCAACCGTTAACCCACTACCATGAGCACTCCCACTTTATTTTTGCAATTATTTAATTTTAAAGATGGACCTCATACAAAAAAGACTCTTATTTCCAATTATAATGACAATTTGTCAACTATGATGATAGTCATATCTATTCGAGGCCATAAAGATCCTAATTGTTTTAGCTTGCATTGTTGTTGATCCTTTGAGTAGGAATGATGTAGATGTAGGGATATGCAAAAACCGTTGGTTTTAAAGATTTTAATCCAAGCAGGGTTCCAAGGAAAAGCTATTCTTTAATAATTCATTTTTCTTCATCAGGATGTGTCTTATTAGATTGTTAAACTATCTTTTTAGATCAACCTTGTGCTAATTTGTTGTTTTTGGTGACTAACCTTGCCCTATTGTTTATCTCTAATATACAATTGCCGTTCTCGTGCAGGTTGACGGTGAGAAGGGAAAACATGGGTAGAAGAGAAACGGTAGGGCTTTTTCTTTTGTTGAGAGCAATGACATGTACTCCAACATTACAGAGAATGTCGTCTCTTGATACCTGGATATGATCGTTTTTATATAGAGGTCTGGTCAGGAATGGTATTTGATGTAGCCGTTATGGCTACCAATAGCTAACTAGCCCGGGCCAAGAACCCAGTAAATGGATCTTAATGATGGCGAGTCTCCTAGTAAGCCTGCAGTTACTTTGCATGACAAAACAAGCTAAATAGGGAACGTTTAAGAGGCTATCTGGACAAAATGCATAAAATTTTAGACTTGTAATGCCACTTCTAGTGTCAAGAAGCCGTAATAGATGACGGGATAATTTCTACATATTATTGTTGGACATCTTCAGGAAAAACGAGAAAGAAAAGGTTCCTGGTTTCGGCTATGACCCAGCATTCTAAGGAGCCTTCGAATACTTAGAAGAGCTTGAACGTCTAGAAGAAGTTTTTTCCATCTACTCCATGGACCGTGCATTAAGCCTTGGCTGATTACTGTGTGCACTATATATCACCCCATTTGCGCCCCTTCTTCAAAAGTAAGGCTCTTTGGACGGCACACAAGGCTGGACAATATGCTTCTAATTGTCAGTCTAGCTGTATAGTTCGCTTGATAGATTGACGAGATATACTACCAGACATCTTACATGCATTATTAGTTAATTCTATATCGCATTGTTATTAAATTGATTGGTGGAAGTATCTTACTTTCTCCGCATTCCATTAAAAGGTATATTCGATTACCACCACAGTGGTAATCTGGTGGAAAGAGCCTTTGCTTTCCAATCAGATGGTCCGAATATGAGTCACGATGGATACCGTGGCTTCAATTAAATGCTGAGATAATAATGAACGGAAGCGAATTATTTCTGATGGTCTGGACGTAGGGTCTGAAAGAGGCATCTGGTCCATCGGCTCATGGTGATGTTGGAGTAATGTACTCATCCATTGGGTTCGTCTATATACTGAGGAGGAGGATGTTTGTTGTCCAAATTCATCTCCGAATCAAACATTCTCCGACGAGATCTGGAACCTTATGGTCACGTTCAGAGAGGTGGCTACTTTGGGATGCGCCCCCCTCCAACTTTTCTGTACCAAAAAAAAATAAAGTATATTAAATTGTTAAAATCTGATCTGGCCAATTGAATGGGCAATTAGTCCAACTAGACCAACTTTGATCGAGTGGTCAAAGGGGGAATAGTGGCATGAATAAGGGCACTACCCTGACCATGAGAACAGAAGGGAGAAGGAAGATGCCACACTGCTCTAACTGAGAGGAGGAGAATGCCATCCTACTAGCCCATCTCCCTGGAGTATTTTGGCTAAACTGTCACCCAAGGTTGACATGATCGGAGGATGGCAAGGCCTCCATCTCTTCTATTTCTTCCTCCCCTTCTCGAGCCACCCTCATTACTTGTCTCTCTCTGCCCCCCTCTCTCTCCACATTGATTGCTATCAAGCCTTCATTATTTTGAGCAGCTTTGTCCCAATTGTAAAGAAGGCCGTATTAATCGAGGCTCGCTATTGCCTCTTCTAGCACCATAATTTGCATAGAAGCAGTAGCAACAAGTTGGAAGCCTTAATTTCTCTCCTCTTTCCGGTGAAAATAAACTGTCAATCGCTTTTTAATCCTTTGTTAGTCTCAAAATGCTTAGTTCAAACTCTAACTCGCTACATGAAAGCAAGGGCTATCCAATTGCTGACCTATGAATTTTATTATTTTTTACTAAATTATTGACATGTTAATCTTATTATTTTTTTAGAAATTATATATTTACTAAAAGCATGTTACGCGTATGTGAGTGATTCTTACTATGCTGTTGGCTCACGTCATTATTTTGCCTCTTTCCAAAGCTACATTATTTTATCTCTTTTCAAAGCCACAAGAAACCAAGCTTCGTGGAGTAAATCTAGAGTTTTAGAAAGCGTAGTAGATGCTATATTTGATACTGAACATATGTGAACCCTACATTTTTATTGCTTATCTATATATGAAATGTTTTGCTTACCTTGACTTCTAATTTGCTGTTATTAAGTATTTGGTTCAGATCTATAGAGCTAGCATACGTTCCAAGAGTTAAATTACAGGATGCATAGTCGTGTCACACATCAAGCCTGAGTGGTAGGTTTGGAATGCGTGATGGAGATATCTTGGAATTAAATATATTCATCTATTTATAGCCACATTTATAACCATCTTTTTTTATCATACATTCATAATGCTTTACAGTAGCATTTTAAGAAAATCAGTATTGATTTATTAATTTTCTAATTTTGCAACTAGCATGATCCTGGAGCTTATTGCTCTTCCTTCTCTCTCTCTTCTTTTTTTTTTTTTGGTTCCAAGGGAACATGCATTACTTCAAATCAATATTTTTTTGGTACAATAGGTTATTTGTTATTTTTTGGATTTGCGATGCATAATACATAAATAGTTTGAAACCAAGAGTCACAAATTTTTGAGAGCTTTTACAGCAAAACAAAATCATGATATCATGTATTAGTTTGATTTATAGCTAAGAAATGTCCAGATTAATCTGTATTTATGTTAAACATTTTAATCAAATCAACGATCCATAATACATGTTTTATTGAATACAATCCAAGTTATGATAATGCGATAATATAGCTCGGGAAGCAAGATTATCACAAACCCTGGCCTTTTCGCATAAGACGCTAGTTCTCACAAAGCAACAAAGCAACGGGACATAAATAATACGGATATTATAGCACCACTCTAATATAAACACTTTAATATGCACCTGGGACCAAAAAAAAAAAAAAAAAAAAAAGTAAGGGAAGGGGGTGAGCTAGACCCTTATCGAATTGGATGGATTCGGATGTACATTGTAGGTAAGATTGCGTCGAAAAATTTTTAAAAAATCGAGATCGATAGGTTGCGTCTTGTTTATGATGGACACGACAAAATACTTTTATTTTTTTTCCCTTCTCTAGGAATAGATGAAGCAGCACCTCGAGTATCTGCTGGTATGCCACGGTTAGTCTGGATTTCTCAGTACCTCTTGAAGAACTGTTAAAACTTCCCGTGGTTTGTTATAGTATACGCCGTGTGGTTTATGAAAGAAGTAATTTCTGATAATACGGACTATTCTTTTAAATGTCCTGGGACTAAAATCGCTTCGCGCCGGCGAGGAAGGTAGAGGTATATTGACTCAAGTCAACCGTTTAGATCTTTTTCGTTTTTTTTGTACGCATGGCTCAAATTTAATCTTTCATCCTTTTCGTGTGGACTAATCATCTGTGCTTATGGGAGGTGGAGGTCGTGGGCTCGAAAAATTTTTTTTTGGTTAGAACAAACTTATCATATCTTAACAAATTATTGTATCATTTAAAAAATATATATATATATTATTTTATTTAAAATAATAAAAATATTTTTTTTATTTAAAATCTTCAAACAAGCATGAATAATGGTGCATTTTTTTTTTTATTTTTTTGGGATGGAATGCCGATTCGTTATTGAATGATGTAGATTTATTTTAATTATCGTGATTTTAATAATATGAAGAGTATTAATAGTCCTAAATCGATTCTAAGTCAAAAAATTTTATATTTATAAAAAAAAAAATAGTTTTTTAACCTGAGATATTTTTGGAAGATAAAATCGTGAGGTTTATAGGTTTTGAAAGGTATTTCGTTTAGTCTTTAGTTTTATTATATTGACTCGAGAGTAAGGTAACGACGGAGCCCTGCATTCGAGATATAGCGAGTAACTAGACGAAAATTTCATATAAGGAAGCTATTAATGACGGAGCCCTGCATTCAAGATGTAGCGAGTAACTAAACGAAAATTTGATATAAGGAAGCCATTAAAGAGATCTTGCCTTGTTATTTGCATTCGAGATGCACGAGACGAGCTTTCTCGTGAGCTTTTTCTTCTCGGGTGATGGAGCCCTGCATTTGAGATGTAGCGAGTAATTATACGTAAATTTGATATAAGTACAGAGCCCTGCATTCGAGATGTAGCGAGTAACTAAATAAAAATTTGATATAAGGAAGCCGTTAATGAGATCTTGCCTTGTTATTTGCATTCGAGATGCACGAGACGAGCTTTCTCGTGAGCTCTTTCTTCTCGGGTGATGGCACCCTGCATTCGAGATGTAGCGAGTAACTAAACGACAATTTGATATAAGAATATCGAGCCTGCATTTGAGATGTAGCGAGTAGCTAAACGAAAATTTGATATAAAGAGACGGAGCCCTGCATTTGAGATGTAGCTTGTAGCTAAACGAAAATTTGATATAAAGAAGCCGCCAATGAGATCTTGCCTTGTTATTTGCATTCGAGATGCACGAGATGAGCTTTCTTGTGAGCTCTTTCTTCTCGAAAACATCTTAAAGTCGAGCAAGCAGCAAGAATATGAATCAACCTATCCTTAATCTATTTTCATGTAGTCGGCTCAAATGTTCTTTTGAAGCCGATTTTCCCAGCTAAGAGTAGACGAGAATGGCACTTGTGTCCAGAAGTCATTAAAAGACCGTTCGCCAACTACTCTACTATTAATTGATCACATCTTTCTTGCCGGGCCCAATCACATTTCCTATTCGGTCAATTTTAGGTGGCGGCGTGGCCGGGAAAAAAAATAATAAAAAGACAAAAACGATGCCGTTGCCGGGCCCAATCACATTTCATATTCGGTCAATTTTCGGTGGGAGGGTTGCACCTAGTTGTCGTGTTTGACCAACTCTCCTTGGACCAAAGAAGTGTTCACACATGTAAAGAAATTATAGCTCGGACGGTTGCACCTCCTTATCATGACCAACTCTCTTTGAAGGGGAAAAAAGAAAACTTAGATAGACCTAGTTCTATATATATATATATATCATGGTTAAGCGGCAGTATATTATTGATATAATATTTTTTTGTTTAAAATATTGATATAATTTTTTTAATTTATTTTGTCTGTAGCACATGGGATAGAATAAGACTGTCCAAAAATTTCTCCATTCTAGAAGGAAAGCCTTCAAACATATAATATCGTCCAAGAACAATTGAACCGTCTAAGAGTGTATGAATTTTATAGATCCCATCAGTTTAGAAGTATTTTTGAAACCTTCAATGCTGAGTATTATTCTTCAAGTATTTCAGCCCTAAGCATAATTTGGAGAAAAAAGGGTAGAAACTAGGGTGTGAGTTTTATAGAAATGGATTCTAAATTTGGTAGTCAGCAAACTTGTTTTATTTATCCTTCTTTTTACTTGTATTTTTCTTCATATAAGACTTCTATTAGGAGAGAAGAATTTGATTCTAAAGCATATAAACTCAACAGTCATACCAATAGAGCCTATTCTACAATCGGAACAAAAACCTACTCAAAATGTTTAAGGCTTCAAATCATCCTTTTTCCTGCAGAGAAAAAGCTAATTTCCTGCGCTTCGTGTAACTTTAAAGAGTATGTATTCCAAACGTAATCTTCACTAAATGCCAGAAAGCATGAGAGACCTACTACCTTTGTGGAGTGAATGGGTAAATGATGCATACGTCTCTTTGGGAGATTTTGTTGGTGACTCGGTCATTCCGAAACCATCAGCATACAACAAACAAGAAGTAGCAAGAATTTAAAAAATTGTTTATAAAGACATGAAATGCAGCTTAACAATTTAAAAGCATATGGAAACTTGCACGAATTTGGTTTCTTTCGGATAGGGAATCATGCATTGCAAGTAATCGTCAGCAAGAAATTTGACATAGCTTCGGCCTACGCTACGTGGTGCTTAAGGCTACATATTGAGCAAATAAGCATTTGATCTGCATGAAAATGTGGATCGGATCATCTTAAGCACTACTTGAACATCATAAATATTCTTTGGCATGACTTGCAACTATTTTCTAATGATGAAAGTAATTAATGATTGAATCAATAACAGTTGAAGCTCTAATCTGATTTAGCAAGATAGCATATCACCACTAGGCAATTCTTAGATGTCTGTTTACGTTGACTCTAATGCAATCTAATACGGTATGTAATCTGTTGGAAAATCAAAATGTGGCTGAGTTATTCCATCACTACCCATAAATTTTAGTTTTCCCTTGGAGTAATGAATTGGAGATAGTACGGCCGTGCATGGTCTTATAGTGCTGCATTACAAAGACTGCGTGCATTCAACCATCCTAGATTTTAATGTCCATGCATGGCCATTCCGATCTCTACACCGACGTCGGATCCGAGCTGAAATAGCACATTTGAAGGAGCCCTCTTATCGGAGAATGTTCAGTGGGGCACCCTTCGATGTCTAAATCAAACAAATTCTTAGGAAACAATGAAGGTATCATGAGAGCAGTAGAATGACGCTATAAGGGCATAAGAAGGCTCAAAAGCATCTACTTGGAGAGTCTTGTGGGAATGGTTTATATAGACAGGGTAAGAATCCACTGCGAAAAATATCAAGCTTGCAAATCAGCTATTTTTGGTAGTCAATCATCGCATGTTCCAAAGGTCAGGCACAGGCATTTTGCCTGCATATCACACTCCATATGCTTCATCTTGTTGGAAAATGAGCTGTATTACCCTAATTAGATATTCTAATTAGGGATAGTGGTGACTCTGGATTATAATATATTTTCTAATTAGATTCTTTAATTAGGAAAAATCAAGGTGGCAATGGGTTGTGCTATTTCCTTGTAAAAAGATTAAATATTGTATATAATGGGGACTACTCTATCTCATTTGAATAGAATAAAAAATAATCTCTCTTTTACTCATTTCCTCCACGTTCAACATGGTATCAGGGCACCAAGTCCTAATCCATGAATTTTTTTGATTCCTAATCCCTCCTTCTAATCCTTTCCCTCATCTCCTTCCCACTCATTCTAATCCTTTCCCACTTGTTCCTCAACTCCACCACCCAGGCATCACCCTGCCCTCATCTCCGTCTCCTCATCTCCATCCCAACACCACCCTGTCCCCTCATCTCCATCGACCAATCCCGCCACCGCTGCCGTCTTGCTGCTGTCTCCATCCAATCCTGTAACCACCGCCATCGTCTTGCTGCTACCACCAACACCGTCTTCTTCTTCTCCGATCTCATCGATCCACCACCGTATTCTTCTTCTTCGCTGTCGCCATCTCATTGCTGACGCCGCCGTCTTGCCGCCGTGCCTTTCGACGCCGCCGCCTCCTTCTTCTTCTTCTTCTTCTTTGTTACCGGACGTCTTCTACTTCTTCTTCGCTGCTGCAACCGCCTCAGAGCCGCCACGGTTCCGTCAACGTGCGATGCCATGAATTCCAGTGAACGGGGGAAACCCCTCTGCCGTGGTATCAAAATTTCTGGCATGGTATCAAGATTCCTTTCCATCCTTTCCACTTGATTTCTTTTTTTCCTTCCAAAAAAAAAAAAAGGATGATTATGCTTCAGTGACTTTTTTGTGAGAAAAATGTCAGGCGGTTTCACTAAGGAGGAGTTGGAGAAGACAATAAGTGAGGTGGTGACTCATTCCTCTACTTCTCGATCTGGGATGGATAATCCTTCTCTTCAGATCAGTTCTGTTTGATTGGATGGACCCCTCACTTATCTTTTATGGGCCAGAAATGTGCGGCTGTTCATTAAAGCCCGTGGTTTGGAAGGTTTTCTTATCGGAGCTAAACCACAGCCACCAATAGGAAACACTGCTTTTGTACAGTGGGAGTCAGAGAACTCACTCATGATGGTCTAGTTAATCAACTCCATGGTGCCCTCAGTTGCTCAGGGCATGTCATTCTTTGAAACCGCTCAAAAAATTTGGGAGGCTGCTGCTCGAACTTATTCACAATATGACAACACAACCCAAGCTTTTGAGCTCAAACGCAAGATACGTGCACTCAAACAGGATAATTTTTCTGTCACCGATTACCTGGCAGAATTTCAATGTTTATGGTCAGAGCTGGATTTTTATCGTCCCTTCAAAGCTAGTTGCGCTAGTGATGCTGCTAAGTTCAAAAAATTTACAGATGAGGAGCGAATCTTTGATTTTCTTACTGGCCTCAATGAAGAATTTGATCCAATTAACGTTCAAATTTTGGGTCGATATTTTGATCTGTCTTCTCTCAATCAAGTCTTCTCACTAATTCTAAGTGAGGAAACCCGTCGACGTGTGATGATTGCCTCCTCTAATGAAACAGTCTGTTCTGTAATGATTGCTCAGCCCTAATCACAGCCACGCAACAGAAGTGATCGAGATACGCGGGTATGCTCTTATTGCAACAAAACTGGGCACATCTGTGATACATGCTGGCAGTTACATGATCATCCTTCATCTATCCAAAGTCGTGGTAGAGGAGGTTGACGAGGAGGTGGGCGCTCTGGAGGAACAAATGGCTGTGGTCAAGCCAATTTTTCTGAAGTCCTCGATACTACTTCATCTGTTTCAGCATCTCTGTCTACTACGGCTTCGTCTACTTCTGCTACTCCATCTACTACTGTTGGAGGTTCTTTGTCTGTGAAGGAACTTCAGAATCTACGTCAAATTTTGACCAAACTGAACACTTCTAGCACTACCTCTTCATCTGCTATGGATTTGCTTAGCAATTTTTCTTCCAATTTTGCACAAATTAGTTCTTATACTTCCAATAATAGTAGTGCACTTACTGCTTTAGATACTTTCGAATATTGGATTCTAGACTCAGGAGCTACTAGTCACATGATAGGACAATTCAAATCTTTTGTATCATATTTACCTTGCTCTGGTCAGGATAAAGTACGTATAGCTGATAGATCCTTCTCTACTGTATCAGAAAAAGGAACTGTCAACTGTACACCAACCATAACACTATTCTCAGTTTTACATGTTCTTAGTTTTTCCACTAATCTTCTCTCTATAAGCTCCATTACAGCTGCTTTAAATTGCAAAGTAATTTTTTTTTCTACCTATTGTGCTCTCCAGGAGCTGACAACGGGGGAGATGATTGGGTATGGTAGAATGCATGATGGGCTGTACTATCTGACTGAAAGAGGACAGAAAGGTAATCTGAAAACTGGCTTGGTTGTATCTTGTTCTTCTGAGAATGCTGTGCATGAACTTCAGTTACAATATCGTAGGCGTGGGCATTTATCTTTCTCTGTGTTAGCAAGACTCTTTCCTAATTTATATAATATTTGTGACAAGCATACATTGGTTTGTGATGCATGTGAGTTTGCTAAACACACACGAACTACTTATCCTATTTCTGGCACTCGAAGTAGTAAAATCTTTGATATTGTTCATTCGGATGTGTGGGGGCCGTGTAGCACTATTTCTTTTTCTGGACACCGATACTTTGTGACATTTATTGACTGTCATAGTCGAGTAACCTGGGTTTACCTACTAAAGACAAAGGATGAGGTTTTCAGGTGTTTCAAGGAATTTCATAAATTTGTAAATACTCAGTTTAATACAACAATCAAAACTCTGAGATCTGATAATGGCACTGAGTATATTAATAGAGAATTTCATGAGTATTTAGCTACTCATGGGATTGTCCATCAGACTACATGTGTTGATACACCTGCTCAGAATGGAGTGGCTGAACGTAAGAATCGATATTTATTGGAAGTAGCTCGGTCTTTGTCCTTCACTATGAAATTTCCTAAGTACCTGTGGGGTGAGGCAGTTCTTACTGCAGCTTTTCTTATTAATTGGATGCCTCTTCGAGCTTTGAACTATCGCACACCACTTAAGTGCCTACAAGGAGTATTTTCTTTTGTTGTACCTCCTCGGGTATTTGGGTGTGTATGCTTTGTCCGAGATCATCGATCTACTATTGATAAACTTGATCCTCGGGCTCTCAAATATATTTTTGTTGGCTATTCTGCTACTCAGAAAGGATACAGATGCTATTATCCTTCCGAACGGCGTATATTGGTCAATATGGATGTGACATTCCGAGAATCTGAGATATTTTTTAGCAGTGATACCATGGATATGTCCACCAATCAACATAATATTGTATCCGACTTTCTCTTTTCTCGTCGTGTTTCATCTGATTACACCAATCGTGAGGGGGAGTCTGACCAAGAGTATGGCTCAGAGTATGGAGAGCATGAGCAATCAAATAGTAATCGACAGGGGGAGCAGCGGTCTTCTCCACTTGTCACTGAGTCTGTTATGCATTCTCCTACTATCCAACAGTCTCCTTCACTTGTCACTAAGCCTGATATACATTCTCCTACTACCCAACAGTCTCCTTCAGAGTCGGCTCCGGTATCTTCCTCTTCCCACAATAATGATGGTAATATTTCTTTAACTGATTTACATCTTTCTATTGCTCATAGGAAAGCCTCTCGTCCACATGTTATTCCTTCTCATTATCGTTATGATATTGCTAACTTTGTTTCCTATAAGTCTCTTTCATCTTCATATAGAACTTTTATTGCATCTCTAGCTTCTATTTCTGTTCCCTCGCATTGGAAGAATGCTATAGCAGATCCAAAATTGAAGGAGGCAATGCTTGAAGAGATGAAGGCCTTGGCCAAGAATAATACATGGGAGATTGTTCCACTACCTGCTGGAAAATAAGTCATTGGCTGCAAATGGATTTTTACGGTGAAACAAACTCCAGATGGGACTATTGATCGCTATAAAGCATGATTGGTAGCAAAAGGTTATACTCAGACATATGGAATAGACTATGATGAAATCTTTACTCCAGTTGCAAAAATTAACTCTGTGAGGACTCTTATTTCTTGTGCTGCTAATCTTGGTTGGAGTTTTTCTCAACTGGATGTCAAAAATACCTTTTTACATGGAGATTTTCAGGAGGAGGTGTACATAAAAATTTCTCCAGGCTTCTCTAATACTGAAACTGCTGGAAAGGTGTGTCGGCTACGTCGATCACTTTATGGCTTGAAACAGTCATCTCGGACTTGGTTTGATCGATTCTGACGTGCAGTACTAGAAATGGGTTACCAACAAAGTAATGCTGATCATACTATGTTTTTCAACATAACAGTGGAAAGGTTGCAATTCTGATAGTGTATGTTGATGACATAATTCTGACAGGCGATAATCTTTCAGAAATTAATCATCTAAAGATTCATTTAGCTCAGTCATTTGAAGTCAAAGATCTTGGACCTTTAAGATACTTTCTTGGGATTGAAGTTGCTAGATTATCTCATGGTATTTTTCTTTCCCAACGAAAGTATGTACTTGACTTACTAACAGAAACAGACATGGTGGGTTGTAGAACTGCAGCTACTCCGATTGAGCAGAATCATCATCTTATGACTGACGGTGGTACTCCAGTTGATCGAGAAAGGTATCAACACTTAGTAGGACGACTGATTTATCTTTCTCATACTCGTCCTGATATCACTTTTGCTATTAGTATTGTAAGCCAGTATATGCATGATCCTCGTAAAAGACATCAGGAAACTGTCTATCGAATTATACGATATCTTAAAGGATGTCCTGGATGTGGACTTATGTTTTCTCGTCATGGACACCTTAAGATTGAGGGATATACTGATGCTGACTGGGTTGGAGCCTTGGATGATAGAAAGTCTACCTCAGGTTATTGTACTTTCTTGGGTGATAATCTTGTGACATGGCACAGTAAGAAGCAGAATGTAGTCGCTCGTTCTAGTGCTGAGGCTGAATATCGGGCCTTAGCTCAAGGGGTCTGTGAAGTCATATAGTTAAAGCAACTCATGACTGAATTGCGTCTTTCTCGGACCTCTCCTATGACTCTCTTCTGTGACAATAAGGCAGCCATTAATATTGCTAATAATCTTGTTCAATATGATCGGACAAAGCATATTGAGATTGATCGACATTTTATTAAAGAAAAACTAGATCAGCGTGTTATTTGTCTTACATTTATCAAATCCTTCGAACAACTAGCTGATATTTATACAAAAGGGCTTAGTACTCCGGTCTTTTCATATATCTGTAACAAGATGGGACTGCATGATATCTTCGCCCCATCTTGAGGAGGAGTGTTGGAAAATGAGCTGTATTACCCTAATTAGATATTCTAATTAGGGATAGTGATGACTCTGGATTATAATATATTCCCTAATTAGATTCTTTAATTAGGAAAAATCAAGGTGGCAATGGGTTGTGCTATTTCCTTGTAAAAAGACTAAATATTGTATATAATGGGGACTACTCTATCCCATTTGAATGAAATAAAAAATAATCTCTCTTTTACTTCTTTCCTCCACGTTCAACACATCTACATGGTTATGGAAACCATCTGCGATTATGGCCTTGGCTTGGTTGACAATTTGAACATCTCCACATGCTTCTGGGTCAGCCACACGATGGATTTTGATTGATCGATCGGAGCTTCATGGCAAGCTATGATTAGTCGATCTGCCACGCCGGCTATAGTAAGTTCCGAAGTGCATCATAACGAATGCCCAATTTTCTATATAAATAAATTATCATAGTAAGCAATCTACAAAACTCTGGTTTACTCAATTTCCAACCTCTTGGGTCTCTCTGTTATCCTTTGCTCTTTTATATTTCCACATCATCAAACTGTGCCAGTTCTCTTCTGGTTAATTAGCAAGCTAATGCCTTGGCATGCATGCAATCCCTATCTGTCATCTAATCCCCTACCATCTCTACCAAAAAATATTATTAAAAAAAAAAAAAAAATCTCCTACTGGTTCTCTGTTATCTTGTGTAAAAGAGTTAATTCGCAAAGTGCGATTCATGAAACACATAGATTACAAGTGTGTCTGAAGAACCGTGGCACAAAACTATGAAAAGCATGCACGCTTTTTGTTCATCTAAATCAAGGTACGACTGCTGGACAATTTGAGGAAAGAGCTCATGAAAATTTATCATCAAAAAAACAAAAAAAGAAGGTTATAAGAAAGAAAAAAGAAATCATAAAAGACAATTTTCTGATAAACTTTGTGGGTTAAGCAACTATATATTTAGCTCTAATAACGTGGAATAATCTATGGAAGCAAAACAAATACCGCAGCAGGGGCCAAGAGCGTGGGGCTGGCGCTTGCAAGCATCGGCAGGGGATAAGAGCCTGGTCTTTGTTCACAGCAATGGATGCTCCGCCGCGGAGATGTTCATAGTGGCATAAGGCAGACGGCTCGCGTACAGACCTCACGAGATACCCTCAGCAAGAGGAATAAAGATCAGGAGAAACTTCCCAGTTCCAGATCAAATCCATGGGTTCAGAAAGCGATACACCACACCAGGAAACACGAAAGTGAGTGAGGACGAAAGATGAGAGGGCTTCTGGGTTGTTTCCTTTGTCTTTGTTTTGATCTTATGTGCCTCGCTGTTATCAGCAAATTTTGTATTACTGTTTCAATTTAATTTAACGTGACTTTAGTAGGAGCTCCAAAAGTCATTTAGAGGTCTTTAACTCGCGGTCCCCCTGGGGCCGCGGTGTGACAAGAACCTCGTTGACGGGGCATTGTGCTTTCGGTCAACAAGCATGCCATTCTCTAAACTTAATTTTTGAAAGCTTAATTATCCAAAATATATATATATATATATATATATATATATATATATATATATATATATATATATATATATATATATATATATATTTGTGTTCTATTCAAAATTTTATCATATTATTTATTTTTTAATTAAATACATATATTTTGTAAAATATTACGATATTGATCTACCGTCAGTTGATGTCCAATTTTGTCATTAAAGTGCTCTCATCTAAATGATGTGAAAATTTTGAAAATGAGATGGAAATAGCAATAAGGATATGAGAGATTGAAATTGTTGGTGCAAAAATCTGCCGGCGTCGGAGAAGCTGGAGTCGAGGGAGTCACGGTCGCCGCCGGGACCTGCAAAGAAAGTCTAAACCGGAGTTGGGGGTGCTCCGGCAAGACCCTTCGACGCTCAAGTCAGTTCTCTGCCTCAACAAAAATAGAGTGCTCGAACGAAAATTTTAGCAGAGTTTTGAGATAGAAATTAGAGCTTAGAGAATAACGTATCTGGGGTCTCCTTTTTATAGGCAGAGGGTGCAACAGACTGATAGCGACGTTTGTAACCGTCTGGTAGTGGACCGTTCAAGGCCATAAGGAGTTTGTTGCGGAGAGTAGTGGCGTCAGGGGCTGTTCAGAGCCACGTGGAGCTTGTCGCGGGGAGTGGAGTAGTGTCTGTTGTCGCGACTTGCCAGAGAGTGGTGGAGCCGCGCGGAATCCGTTGCAGGAAGTGGAGCAGAGTCGTGGCCATTACTGCGGCCTGCTAGGGAGTCCAGGCCTGTCGGCCGAAGCTCGATTGAGATGTCTGGCAGAGAGAGGTAGCTCTCCATCTGAGAGGAGTTCGGATGTTGCTGGCGAGCCTTCTACCGTTAGGTGCCTTGGGCGCTAGTACTGCAGGCGAGGGCCATTTGCTGTAGGAGCTCGGTCAGAGGCTTTCCGTAGACGAAGTTCGGTTTCACGCAGAATTCGGCAGAAGGTCGACCGGTCGTGGATGTCGGATGGCGCTGGAGAGGTTCATCCGCTGGAGGGGTCCGGTTGCTGGAGTCCGTGCGTCGTAGGAGTTCGTCCGAAATCTGTCCGCTACAGAAGTTCGGTCAGAGTCCGATCTCCGAAGAAGTCCGGATGGGGATCATTTATCGAGGAAGCTCGGCCGAAGCCTGCCTGCAATAGAAGTTCGGAAGGAATTCATTCACAATAGAAGCTCAAGTGGAGGCTTACAATAGAAATCCGACGTGGACCGCTCGTAGTAGAAATTCGGAGTAGACCGCTTGTAGTGGTAGCTCGGAGCAGACCGCTTGTAGTGGTAGCTCGGAGCAGACCGCTTGCGGTAGGAATTCGGAGTAGACCGCTTGTGGTGGGGGCCCGGAGTCCGACCCTTGTCAGAATTTGGATGAGGCCCACCTGCGATAGGAGCTTGGGGTTGAAGTTCGGCTCCCGTAGGAGCTCGGACGAAGTTTACCTGCAGTCGGAGTTCGGAGAAGAAGTCTGGCTCCCGTAGGAGTTCGGATGAAGTCTACCTGCAGTCGGAGTTCGGGGAAGAAGTCCGGCTCCCGTAGGAGCTCGAACGAAGTCTACCTGCAGTCAGAGTTCGGGGAAGAAGTCCGGCTCCCGTAGGAGCTCGAACGAAGTCTAGAAGGTGGTCGACCACCGTAGAAACTTGGATGGAGTCCATCCATCATGGAGAACCCGATCGACACTGGTGGGGGTTTATCCGTCGGCAGGACTTGAGAACGTTGCGGAGGCTCGGCCACCGGAGAGGTTCAGAAAGATATCGCCGAAGGTCGGACATCGGTAGAATCCCGGGAGGGTCATTTCTGACACGAACTTCGGCTGGGGGGGTATTTTATACCCAACACCAGTCTCCCTACTTTCGAGTTCGAGTTTCGAATGAAGGAAGTATAGAGAAGTTGTTACAGCCGAAGTTGCCCCCTTGAATTCTGCACACGACCGCCCTCAGAAATCCTGACGTTTAATGTGCGCGTGCCGGAGTCTTTTTCTAATTGGGGCGATCCGAAGAGTCCTTTCGAAATTCCCGCGGGAGCGTAGTCCCAAGTGCCACACCATAATGGTCCCGCCAGCAGTCAGCCCTATGCCATGGTGAGTGGGACACGTGGCGGGCATTGGTTGGTCTAGGGATATCCGCCGCCATGACTGTGCCAGGCCCCGTCGCTTATTTAAACCCCCTCCTTTTCTCCAGGGACTTCATTTCGCCTGAGAGTCCAGACGACGCCTTTCTTCTATCTGAGAGTTCAGCCACCCATCGGCGCCTTTTTCGACCCTAAGTATTCTTCGCGCCAATCTTCGCCATCTCCACCGGCTCCCCGCCTGCGTCGGGCCAATCTGGGTTGGTCCCGAAACCTCTCTTGCCATCGTGGTTGTTCCTTCCTCTTTTTGCTTTGTTTGTTCAGCTTCCGAGGGTTTATTCACAATCTCTCCTGATCTTTCGGGATTTCCTTCTCTTCTCTCTTTTTCTTTTTCTTTTTTTTTTTGCTACAGGCACGAACGTAGGAGTTGCCCGGGCGGCCCTCGCCGTCAACGTCCCTTACGACGCCGAGCCTTCAGTCCTCCGAGCTCTTTCGAGGAGTTCTCCCATCGGGGCTTCCACCCCGGAGGTCAATCTCAAGAGGATGCTACGGATCGAGAGGAGTAGAAGGGGAGAAACAGTGGCCTACAAGTTCAGCGGTTGCCGAACTGCCACTAAAGGCTCCCACAGCTTCGAAGGGGACTCGAAGGAGAATTCCTTCAACAACAGAGATTTAATAACGAAACTAGCCGGGGAGTGCATCCTGCCCGAGAATTTTGAAGTAGTTGAACGGGGCGACACCGGTCAAGGGGGTGAGTTGTCGTCATAAGCTGTGGCGGGTTTCTTGACGTTGTCGGAGTCGAGGGACTAGAGGCGGTCGGTGCTGACGGTAGAATAGTAGAATTTGTTGCGGGGTTGGTGGAAGTAGCGCATGCCGACCTCGCCGAAGTACCTAGGATGATGGTTGTCGGGGAGCACACGGTGGTAGTGCATACCTCCGGCATTATCACGGCCTCTGGGGTACTTTCGGTTCTTCCTGATGCAGGTCATCGTTGCCGCTGCCGTCGCTGCCGCCGCCCCTTGAGTTCTATCCCCCTTTTCCCCCTAGGATTAGGGTTTCGACAATGAAGCGGAACGAGGTGGGGGGCGAGAGCCGATGAGTTCATCACACATACTGAAAAATACTGCTGAGAAGGATGAAACTGGAAGGAGAAGTCGAAAGCTTGAAGCGGTCTCTAATGTATTCTTTTCAAGTCTTGTAGTAACGTTCTTCTTTCCTCGATTCTCAGGGCTTTGTAACATATACCTTATTAATTGAGAATGAAAAGGAGATTTTTGTTACCTTGTCCGCACTTTGTGTTAAATTGTCGTCCGCTGAACTTCTTTTATTCGCTATTGTTACTATTATATCCCCCTTTTTTTTCTTTTTTTTTCATCTCGTTCGATGCCGATGTTGTCTCCTTTACTCACGTGTTGAGTTGTCGTTTGCCGAGCTTCTTTCGACTTTTGCTTTGCTTGATATCGATGTCGTTCGAAGGTACCCGATCGCCATCGCATTGACCCATCTTTTCATTTATGGCCGCAGATTTGTCTGGGGCCACTCGAGTTTGACGCCTCCTTCCGGAGTTCGAGCTCGGAGGTCTGAACTTCTCATTGCCCTGAGGAAGCCGTCTTATCCTTGGCCTGCATTGAGAGCTCTTTTGGAGATCGAAGATTTTGATAAGAACCTCAATCCTCGCTGAGACGAGGTTCCCTGTATCTTTGATGTAATTTATTTTTTATTTGTCGCTGATGCAGTTCGTCGCTTTCTTTTTTAACCTCTCCCCTTTTTCTTTTGCTTTTCTCGAGTGAGGGTTTTTCCTCTGCTCTTAGTGGGGTCGTGGGAGCGCGGAGGGGCCGTCGAGAAGGTTCTCTTTTTCTTATCTGGTCTTGAATGACCAGACTTTAGTTGGTGTCAGGATGAGGTTCTTCCCTTATTTCTGATGTAATCAGTTTCAGCTCAAGTTAGGATGAGGTTCTCCTTCTGTTCCTAACAGGACTGCGGAGGCACATATGGGTATTGTAGGACCTCTCCCCCCATCCGGTCTAAGGGTAACCGGGCCTTCACCTTTGCTCATGTTAGGGCGAGGTTCTCCTCCTGTCCCTAACATGGCTGTGGGGGCACATATGGACGTTGCAGAGCCTCTTCTCCCATCTGGTCTAAGGGTAACCAGGCCTTCGACTTTGCTCATGTTAGGGCGAGGTTCTCCTCCTGTCCCTAGCAGGACTGTGGGGGCACATATGGGCATTATAGGGCCTCTCCCTCCATCCGATCTAAGGGTAACCGGGCCTTCGACTTTGCTCATGTTAGGGCGAGATTCTCCTCCTGTCCCTAACAGGACTGTGGGGGCACATATGGGCATTGCAGGGCCTCTCCCCCCATCCGGTCTAAGGATAACCAGGCCTTCGACTTTACTCATGTTAGGATGAGGTTCTCCTCCTGTCCCTAACAGGGCTATGGGGGCACATATGGGCATTGCAGGGCCCTCCCCCCATCCGGTCTAAGGATAACCGGGCCTTCGACTTTGCTCATGTTAGGGTGAGGTTCTCCTCTTGTCCCTAACAGGGCTGTGGGGGCACATATGGGCGTTGTAGGGCCTCTCCCCCCATCCGATCTAAGGGTAACCGGGCCTTCGACTTTGCTCATGTTAGGGCGATGTTCTCCTCCTGTCCCTAACAGGACTGTGGGGGCACATATGGACGTTGCAGGGCCTCTCTCTCCATCCGATCTAAGGAGGATCGGACCTTCGATTGTGCCGAGATGAGGTTCTCCTCCTGTTCCCGACACGGTTTGTTTCGATTGTCCTATCGATATAGGCTCGTGCCAAGAGAGAAGACATGTGGATATAAAACTTTTATTTAAAATAAAATTATAGGTAATACATTCGTAAATTTTTCGAACTCCATGGTCGCGGGAGGTCTACTCCTCCGAGCTCCTTGAGGTAGTAAGTTCCGGGTCAGACTACCTCCTTGACTTCGTACGGGCCTTCCCAATTCGGGGCAAGCTTCCCTCGATCCTGAGGTTACAAGACAGCGGCTCGTCGAAGCACTAGGTCTCCTACTCTAAAGACTTTATTTTTGACCTGGGAGTTGTAATAGCGGGTGACTTTCTGTCTGTAGGCTGCCATCCGAACTTGAGCTACCTCTCACTTTTTTTCTAACAAGTCGAGGTTGGCTTTGAGACCCTGCGAATTGTGATGCTCATTGAATGCCACGACTCGTGCTGACGGGAGTTTGAGCTCAATTGGGATAACAGCCTCCGTTCCGAAGGCTAGAGCGAAGGGGGTCTCCCCCATGGAAAATCTTTGGGTAGTTCGGTACGCCCACAACACATGATAAAGTTTGTTTGCCCAAGTTTTCTTCGCTCTTTCGAGCCTTGTCTTGATTCCTTGCAGCAGAGTTCTGTTGGTCACTTCGGCTTCGCCGTTGGCCTGAGGATGGGCTACCGATGTGCAGTTGTGGGAGATGTTTAGATCTTCATAAAATTCGACGAACCTCGCTCCCGCAAATTGCCGCCCATTATCAGTAATTAGGGTTCTCGGTAGGCCGAACCTGTAAACGATTGACTTCCAGACGAAGTCTTGCACTTTAGCTTCTGTGATTTTCGCCAGTGGTTCGACTTCAACCCACTTGGTGAAATAGTCAATTACAACCAGGAGGAACTTCCTCTGCCCCGACGCCACGGGAAAGGGTCCAAAGATATCCATTCCCCATTGCGCAAACGGCCATGGGGCGCTCAAGGGTGTAAGCTCGGAGGCGGGCTGTCTCTGGATGTTGGCATATCTCTGACATCGGTCACACTTTCTAACGTATTCAATGGAGTCACGATACATTGTCAGCCAATAATACCTTTGACGGAGCAACTTGTGGGATAAGGACCTAGCCCCCAGATGGCTTCCGCAGATTTCTTCGTGCACCTCCCACAAGGCACAGTCAGCTTCCGAAGGCCAGAAACATTTTAAAAGAGGCAAAGAGTATGACCTCTTATACAACTTGTCCTCATAAAGGATGTATCGGGAGGCTTGATTTCTGAGCTTCCGAGCTTCTTTTGCATCATGAGGGAGAACTCCGTCTCTGAGATATGCCACCAGTGGGTCGATCCAACTGGGTTCATGACCAATTTCCATCACGGGCCGTGATTCTTCCGTACTTGAGCACTTCAGAACTTCAAAGAGAACTTCCTTAGGCAATTTAGCCGGAGCCAGCGTAGCTAACTTGGAGAGGAGATCGGCCCTGGTATTTTTCGTTCTTGGAATCTGCTTGATGTTGAAGCTACTAAAGGCGGGGACGAGCTCCTTTACCTTTTCAAGATATTTAGCCATGCTGTCCTTCCGTGCTTCGTAGTTTCTGCTGACTTGTCCCACTACCAATTGGGAGTCGTTGTAAACTTGGAGCCGATCTACTCCTAATTTTTTGGCGATCCTCAATCCTGCGATCAGAGCTTCGTATTCCACTCCATTGTTCGTTGTGAGGAACTCGAAGCGCAGCACATACTCCGTGATGATCCCCTCCAGACTGATCAAGATCAGGCCCACACCTGCGCCCGACATGTTGGAGGATCCGTCCACATAGAGGGCCCAAAAGCAATCAGGGGGGTCTACTTCTTCTTCAGAGGAGTTCAGTCGGGACTTCAGGCCGTCAATTTTATCTTGTTCAGGTTCGGCCTCCTCCGAGATAGTGCATTCTACTATAAAATCTGCCAATATCTGAGCTTTTACTGTCGGCCTAGGTTGATAGTTGATGTCAAATTCTATGAGCTCGATCGCCCATTTCGCTATTCTCCCGGAAGCATCCGTCCGGTGCAGAATCACATTAATCGGCTGGTCGGTGAGCAACGTTACAGTGTGCCCTTGAAAGTAAGGTCGGAGCCTCCGGACTGCAATCAACAGGGCGTAAGTTAGTTTCTCTAATTTAGTATACCTGGTTTCGACGTCTCTCAACGTGCGACTGATGTAGTAGATCGGCCGTTGAATTTTTGCTTCTTCCTTGACAAGAACTGCTGCGAGAGCCATAGGGAAGACCGTCAGGTACAAGAACAACTCTTTCCCGGGCTTGGGCTTCGCCAATAGCGCAGGTGAGCCGAGATAGTTCCTTAGTTCTTCGAACGCCTGTTGACACTCAGTGGTCCAACAGAAGTTCTTCGGCCGCTTGAGGGTTTGGAAGAAGGGTAAGTGATTTATGTCACAAATTGACATAAAAAGTATCAATTAATATCTAAATTATCTAACTTTATTAAGAAATTGATATTTGTTATTATATTTTGCAGAAGAAGAGGTCATCAATAGAAAGAACAAGGAAAGAAGATTCCAACGGCGTAAATTTTACATAAAACGGAGTTAAATTGACCCAGAAATTGAAGAATGAAGAAAGAAGACTCAATTAGGTCAAACCCGAGTCAAATCAGGTCAAATTGGTCAAAAATCAACTGATTTGGTGATCTGGTTAGCCGCCTGGTCCACAGCAACAGGTGCCTGGACCATGGACCCATCGGTGTACCATAAACCAGCCAATCAGCGAGTCTCGGCTCACCGCAACGCATCGCGAGCTCGATCCACGCGTGCGGTCCAGGGCTCATGAGGAGAGAGAAGAAGGTGCGAAGGGCAACCTGGTAACTTCACATCACTCGATGGTCCGATCTTCTCTGATCAAGATCCAACGCTCCATATTTTTGCGCCATCAGACGACCACCATCGCAGCCAGTCAAGATCCAACCATAATCAAGGCAATTGCAAGAATCAATAAACACTAGGACAACACGGGATCCTTCTGCAGCACGATCCAACGGACAAAATCTTCCAGCGCCTTGATCGGACAGTCCGCAACGCATCCGACCTGATCCTATCTCTGCAGCGCGATCCAATGGCAGTGCTTCACCCAGATCATGATCCGACGGCCCAAAATCGCTTCCGGCTTGATTTATTAGATGAATTGGGTCCTTTAGATGAAGATCGGACGGCTGAAATAATTTTTAGAGTTTCTTGATGGATTTAAGTGCTTTTTGAGCGAGATTTGAGCCCCTAAACCCCCCTAACAGCCCTCTAAAATCTCTTAGTCCCACATCTAAAGTTTTGAAAACCTTATAACCCCCAAATGCCTATAAAAAGCCTCCAAAGGCCCTTGTGTTAAGGGGGATTCTTGCCTTCCGATCAAGCTTGTAACCCTAGATAGTGGGGTTTTTAGCTTTCTTCTCAAACCTCGAGCTTTGAGATTTTTGTAATAATTTTTTTATATAAAATCTTATTTTTATACAATTTTATCTCTTTACATTATGCAATTTATTTTTTTTGCAATTAGGATAGTTTAATTTATGCAATTTAATTTTATGCAATTAGGTTAGTTTAAATTATGCAGTTTAAATTTATGCAATTAGGATAGTTTAATTTATGAAATTAGGGTAGTTTATTTTTCTACATTTAAATTTTGCAAGTAGATTTAGATCATGTCTAGCTAAGCATCCCTTCTAGGGTTTGCGATGAAGCTAGATCATGAGTAAGGGTTTTACATAGGGTTCTTTCTTTTTCTTAGGGTTTCTTTTTCTTCCTCTTTTGCCAAGAATTTTTGATGAACTACAGTTGGGTCAGAGCCCCTTCATAGTTCATGCTTGATTCAGTGCATAGGAGGAGAAAACCCTAAGAGATCCCAGTTACTACTCCCTTGTAAAGAATCTTGATGGGTTATCGTTGGGCCTTAGTCCCTTCATAATCTATGCTTGGAAAAGATAAGAGGAGTAGTCGTTAGGATCAATAAGAAAAATTCTAGGTAGAATTCCCTAATCTAGATCTAGTGGATTCAAAAACCCTAGATCCTTAGTCTTATTATCTTTAGCAAACAACTTTCGATTTTCGTTAAAGCTCGCTTGAGCATAGATTTGAAAATTATTTTTAAACCAAGTCTCTGTGGGATCGATCCGTACTCGCTGGTCGTGCTACTCTGCACACTGTGCGCTTGCGATTTTATTTATAAATTTTAAGATTTGCACATCAGTAAGCACCGTTCGGCCGACCTCGCAATGAAGCGATTTAGGACCGCCACCCTCCCTGTAAGGTGCTGAACCTCTTTTATCGACTTCGGGGCGGCCATCTCCTGGATGGCGTGAATTTTCTCCAGATTGGCTTCAATCCCGCGTCCCGATACCATGAAGCTCAGAAACTTCTCCGAGATCACTCCGAAAGCACACTTAGTCGGATTCAGCTTCATCTTATATTTTCGGAGGGCACCGAAGGTCTCCTCGAGGTCGGCGACGTGGTTCGTTGAAGATTTGCTTTTCACGAGCATGTCGTCTACGTAGACCTCCATGTTGCGGTCGATCTGCTCCTTGAAGATTTTGTTCACCAGCCGCTGATAGGTCGCACTTGCATTTTTAAGGCCGAAAGGTATGACTCTGTAACAGTAAAGACTACGGTCAGTAATGAAAGCAGTCTTTTCTTCATCTTCTGGCACCATTCTAATTTGATTATAGTCAGAGAATGCATCCATAAAGGTGAGAAGCTCATGGCCCGAGGTTGCATCCACCAGTTGATCAATTCTGGGCAGAGGGTAGCTGTCCTTTGGGCAGGCTTTATTCAACTTTTTGAAGTCTATACACATCCTCCACTTGCCGTTTGTCTTTTTGACTAGGACAACGTTGGAAATCCAGTTAGGATAATTGACTTCTCTAATGAATCCGGCCTTCAGGAGTTTATCCACTTCTTCGGCTATCGCTTTTTGCCTTTCCGGTGCATGACCTCGGATCTTTTCTTTCGTCGGCCGATGCTTTGGATCAACGGCCAGACGATGTTCCATGACCTCTGCGTCAATCTCCGGCATGTCTGCTGGAACCCAAGCGAAAACATCCGCATTCTTTTGTAGAAAATCAATGAGCTGCGTCCGCACCTCTTCCCCCAGGTTGGAGCCGATCTTCACCACATGCTCTGTACTCCCATCATTCAAGGGGATCGAAACCAGATCTTCAATTGGCCTGCCCCTTTCCTCAGCGAGGTCGTCGCGGGCATCCAATCCATCAACCGGACAGAGGTCAGATTGGTCACTTCTTTGCAAGGCTATGTTGTAGCAGTGTCTAGCTAGGGCTTGATCTCCCTTGACTTCTCCGACCCCCTGGTTAGTAGAAAATTTAAATTTCAGATGGTAGGTCGACACCACGGTCCGAAGGGCGTTGAGGCCAGGTCGGTCGAGGATTTCGTTGTAGGCTGACGGTGCCTTCACCACCAGAAAATTCACCAGAGCCCTGGATTGTCTTGGATATCGACCCACAACTACAGTCAAAGTTATTACCCCCTCCATCGGGATAGCATCGCTGGTAAACCCTACTAGAGGGGAGCTAATCGGCCCCAAACGACCGTCAAGGATGGACATTTTTGAGAAGGCATCGTAGAATAAAATATCGGCCGAACTTCCGTTGTCGATAAGAATACGGCGCACATCGTAATTGGCTATATTTAAAGAGACTACAACTGCATCGTTATGAGGGAATTGAACTCCCCGAGCATCTTCCTCAGTAAAGGTTATGGATTCCTCAATCCTTTGTCGCTTGGGAGGTCCGGCCAATACACCGATTGTTCCCTGCCGGGATTCTCCTGAGATGGTGTTGGTGAAATCGATCAGAGGTCGATTATCGGGCTGCTCCATGCCGACTGCTGTTGCCGGAGGAAGAGGAGCCTGGGAAACCGAAGATGAGGCCGGGGCTTACGGAGCTCACTGAGATCTGGCCGCAGAGGCCGTTGACTACCTGATGGATGCCCTTCGGGGAGGCATCAGGTGGAGATCAGGCAGGAAACTGGAGGAACAGATGTCAGAGAAGATGACCGGAGGTGGTCCCGTTGAGCGCTCCTTTAAGAACAAGGGTACTGCGAAGACACAGTCCCCTTCCTCTAGTGCCAATCCTGTTGGTGCAAAAATCCGCCGGTGTCGGAGAAGCTGGAGTCGAGGGAGTCACGATCGCCGCCGGGACCTGCAAAGAAAGTCTAAACTGGAGTTGGGGGTGCTCCGGCAAGATCCTCCGACGCTCAAGTCAGTTCTCTGCCTCAACAAGAATGGAGTGCTCGAACGAAAATTTTAGCAGAGTTTTGAGATAGAAATTAGAGCTTAGAGAATAACGTATCTGGAGTCCCCTTTTTATAGGCAGAGGGTGCAACAGACTGATAGCGACGTTTGTAACCACCTGGTAGTGGGCCGTTCAAGGTCATAAGGAGTTTGTTGCAGAGAGTAGTGGCGTTAGGGGCTGTTCAGAGCCACGTGGAGCTTGTCGCGGGGAGTGGAGTAGTATCTGTTGTCGCGACTTGCCAGAAAGTGGTGGAGCCACCGAAATCCATCGCAGGAAGTGGAGCAGAGTCGTGGCCATTACTGCGGCCTGCCAGGGAGTCCAGGCCTGTCGGTCGAAGCTTGATTGAGGTGTCTGGCAGAGAGAGGTAGCTCTCCATCTGAGAGGAGCTCGGATATTGCTGGCGAGCCTTCTACCGTTGGATGCCTTGGGCGCTAGTACTGCAAGCGAGGGCCATTTGCTGTAGGAGCTCGGTCAGAGGCTTTCCGTAGACGAAGTTCGGTTTCACGCAGAATTCGACAGAAGGTCGACCGGTCGTGGATGTCGGATGGCGCTGGAGAGGTTCATCCGCTGGAGGGGTCCGGTTGCTGGAGTCCGTGCGTCGTAGGAGTTCGTCCGGAATCTGTCCGCTACAGAAGTTCGGTCGGAGTCCGATCTCCGAAGAAGTCCGGATGGGGATCATTTGTCGAGGAAGCTCGGCCGAAGCCTGCCTGCAATAGAAGTTCGGAAGGAATTCATTCACAATAGAAGCTCAAGTGGAGGCTTACAATAGAAATCCGACGTGGACCGCTCGTAGTAGAAATTCGGAGTAGACCGCTTGTAGTGGTAGCTCGAAGCAGACCACTTGTAGTGGTAGCTCGGAGCAGACCGCTTGCGGTAGGAATTCGGAGTAGACCGCTTGTGGTGGGGGCCCGGAGTCCGGCCCTTATCAGAATTCGGATGAGGCCCACCTGCGATCGGAGCTTGGGGCTGAAGTTCGGCTCCCGTAGGAGCTCGGATGAAGTCTACCTGCAGTCGGAGTTCGGGGAAGAAGTCCGGCTCCCGTAGGAGCTCGGACGAAGCCTACCTGCAGTCGGAGTTCGAGGAAGAAGTTCGGCTCCCGTAGGAGCTCGGACGAAGTCTATCTGCAGTCGGAGTTCGGGAAAGAAGTCTGGCTCCCATAGGAGCTCGGACGAAGTCTAGAAGGTGGTCGACCACCGTAGAAACTTGGATGAAGTCCGTCCGTCATGGAGAACCTGGTCGACACTGGTGGGGGTTTATCCGTCGGCAGGACTTGGGAACGTTGCGGAGGCTTGGCCGCCGGAGAGGTTCGGAAAGATGTCGCCGAAGGTCAGACGTCGGTAGAATCCCGGGAGGGTCATTCCTGACACGAACTTCGGCTGGAGGGATATTTTATACCGAACAGAAATAATATGGAATAAATTAAATTAAATAGATCATGGTAATTAATGGAAGAAAGAACATGGTTTCTGATGTTTCGTATGCAAGATCTTTAATTTTGATTCATCCCAGCAAAGTATTGACGCTCTTGATTCAAATAATGTTTCAAATACTTAACATGATGATGATGGCTGCGCAACTGTCATCGAAGAACATGCATCTGTGTCTGAGGCATTGGATATGCACTAGGAAGAGCAAGACTTGGTTAAAATGATGGCATCTTCCAGTATACATAATTTAATTGGGCAGGTTCAAATGGATTCTCCTCATCTACCTTTTCCATTACCTCCCTCTGTTCTAGGTTCAGTGGGCTATGGTCAGAGAAATTTCGTAGATTCTGTTCCCACCAGCATTCCTGTGATTGAGTCTCCATGGGCATCCAATGTACCATTTCCTCAGGGCTTTGTTTCTTCACCTTTGTCACCTTATTTCCCAACAACTCTGATGTGGTTGACCCTACTAGTGAGAGCGATGGAATGACAGAAATGAACCCAAAGGAAAGTGAAAGCTGTTTGGAGGAAGGGGAGAGGTAGGGGTGGAGGTAGTTGGAAGGGGAGAGGAGGGACGGGGAGGACGGAAGGGATTCGAGTAGAAGGAAGATGGGGAGAAAAGCTTTTAAATATTCATTTAACTTTACTTATTCCACATCATTTCCATCTCATTCTTGTTATTTTTCATATCATTTTTTTTAAAATTACATGTCATTTTCACAAGGCAAGTTTAATGGTAAAATTAGATGTTGATTGACGGCAGGTCAATATTGTAATATTTATAAAATATATATATTCGATTGAAAAAAAAGAAAAATGATGTAGGATGCAAAAATATATGATTTTTTAGATAATCACTCATCTCTTAAATATAAAAATATCAATAATATCTTTGTGAAGTGTGAATGGTTTGTTCATTCCAGCACTTGATTTGATTTGGATCATTAACTCCCAAGACTTGACGGATCGATTGAAAGATCAAATGCATGTGGCTTAACATCTTGATCACTTTATCTAATGGTATTGTCCTGCGGCTGGTCAATATTGTAATATTGATAAAGTATACATGTTCGATTAAAAAAAAACATATGCTAAAACTAAAAAGAATGATATATTTTTTATATAATCACATCATCTTTAAATATAAAAATATCAATAATATCTTTCTGGAGTGTGAATGGTTTGTCAATTCCAGTGCAGCACTTGATTTGGATCATCAACTCGCAAACTTGACGGATTGATTGAAAGATCAGATGCATGTGGCTTGACATCTAGATCACTTCACCTAATGGTATTGTCCTAAAACAAATAAGATTTGCTAAATAAAGGATAATCTTCTCTATTGTCCGATGTGATAAGATTCCATGCCAAGGAAAATGGTGCAAGCCCTATTAAGCTTGCCACATCAATTTCTTAGAGAAAGTTGAGCCGTCCCAGCATGTTTTATAGTTTCCCGTCAGTATCTCTCATGTGCTTCATCTAGACAACCCTCTCAAGTAAATAGCTAGACTTAAAATATAGGCTGAAATTGGATTGGATACGCACATTCCATATCCATATTTTTTGTTTGGTGAATATAGATATAATACGGATATAGTCGATACAAAAATTGATATCTATATTTATTTTAAATGGATACGAATATGAATTGGGTACTGAAATATGGATACAAATATAGATATAATATATAATTAAATTTTATATCATAGAATCAAAAATATTACTAAGTAATGATAAATCAAATTAATGTGGTTATATATTTCTCTTAAAAGTTCATAAGTGCTATATTAAATTAAGTAACATTACAAACAAAATAGATTGGATAGTTATCTATTCGTATCCATGTCTTTTTTCTTTTGATGGATATAGGTATTAGTCAGATGTACAAATTTAATCCATATTCAGATAGATTCAGATATGGAAATGGATTCGGCGATATTATCTGGTTCACTTTCCACCCTTAAAATATAAGAAAGATCTTTGGAATTCATCTAATTATGTGGGATGCAACACAAAGATTGCAATATTGCATTTCAAATGCTGGTTGAACAAAAATCTAATTACTTTTAGTGTATAATTAAATTTAAATTTAATAATGAGGATTTACCCAAAAAGAACTAGCTAAAAAGTTTTATTTGTGTTCATTCTTCTTGCATTACAATCATCTATCTGTCCGATGCATGGTTAATATGGGACTAACACACATCTATATGGATCCTCGTACAAATTTGGATCTATAGTATAACACAAAGTGTAGATCATTTCATTTTACCTTCTTTGATAGCTTAAGCAATTTTGGTCAAGTAGTCGAGGAAATAAGAACTGCAATTAAAGAAGAACCAAGTTGAAGAAACACTTTGGATGCTTAGAAGAGCTCTATAAAGAGTGTAAATCTAGAGTTTAAGATTGTAGAAACCCTTCGGCCAGGAGTCTCATTGTCATTTGGGTTATAAGCTCATCAAATCATATTCAAATTTGAATGATGGGGAAGCATAACATAATGAACATTCAGTAATCTTTCATGTGAAGTGGATCTGAGTGGTACTTAATACATTACAGAATATACTTAAAATACCATAGCACACAATTAATATAACATCATACATAGTTAATAAAACATAGCACACACTTAATATACCACTTTACATTCTTAAAATATCACTATACATATTTAATAGACCATAGCACATAATTAATATAGCACAGTACATACTTAAAATTCAATAGTATATACTTACATGCCTAATATAATATAGTACATATATAATATACCACAATACATACTTAATATACTACAGTGCACAGTTATATACATTATATAGCTGATTCATACTTAATATACCATAGCACATGCTTAATATACCACAATACACAATTTTAACATAACATAGTACACAGATAATATACCCTAGTAAATAGTTACTCAATATGTGTATACACTTAATATATCATGATACATAGTTAATATAGCTCCGTAGCACTCAATATACCACAATACATACTTAACATATCATAGTACACACTTGATATACCATAGTATACAGTTAATATACCATGATAACAATTACTAGATATGTGTACATCCTTGATATATCACTATACATATTTAATATACGATAGTACATAGTTAATATATCATAGTACATACATAATATACTATAATACAAAGTTAATATAACATAGTACATTGTTATCAGATACATGTACACGTACACTTACTATATCCTTATATATATACCTAATATACCAAGTATATATATACTTAATATACTACAGTACACATTTACCATACCATGGACATAGTAGATATGTGTACACAATTAATATACCATGATACATAGTTGATATATCATAGGATACATTAAGATACCATAGTATACATTTAATATATCATAATACACACTTGCTATACCATAGTACACAGTTAATATTATCACAGCACGTAGCTAATAATCTATTGTCGACGCAATTAAAGTAACCTGAAGATAGTTAATCTCTCTTTCTATGCAATTAAAATAAAAAATAAAAATCTACCAAATGCCATGTAAGGCCCTAATGTTTCAATTTAATAATCCCACAAGAGCTCAGAAGACCAACACCCTTGTTTCTTTTTTTTTTTTTTTAATTTCCTCCAAAACTCAAGGGATTCCAATAATTTTAGCTGAAAAAATCGAGACAATATGATCAATATCAATGCCTTTCTGGTGAGTTAGATAACCATGCCATTCTAGGGTAGGTAGCCATCCTTTGCTCCTAGATAGAGAAAGAGAGAGGAAGAAGATAGACAGCCATCCCCGAAGGAAAATATCAAAACCATCCTTTTGTAAATTATAATAGGTAGAGCCATGTACTTCTTGCAACAAACAAATCAAAAAAAATTACAACTTATCTTCTTATTTCTTTTTTGTGACTTGTCATTTTAATTCCAAGATAAACTTAGCGAACTTATATTTGGCTTTTTTGCATCGACATTCATCTCGTGGAAAGAAAAATATGCCGACTGTATATTGCCCCGATGGTAGCAATTCAAACCCCACATCCTTGGTTGCCTAAAATTAAAAAGAAGAGAGGATTGAGAAAGAGAATATTTCAACAACATAATGACCACTCAAAAATAAAGTAGACTAACAAATAAATCTACCAGCTATGAAACAAAGAGATACGGAAAGAAAAAATAATTAAAAAAATAACATCATTCATTAAGTAATTAAATAAATACCAGTTCGGAGTGACCAAATTCAAATTTAAATACCAAAATCTATAACTTGAAATTCATAAAATCTACAACCACAAGTTCATAAGCAACTAATAACTAAAATTTTGCTATTAAATCGCCAAGCTTGCTAGCATGAACTCTAAGCTTGAACCATCCTTTATTCTTAATGACTTATTCATTGGCGTGTGTACCCTCCTAAATATTCAAATTTACATGAATATCCTTTTAAAATTGATATTTATATGTATACCATTATAAAATACTTGTTTTAATGTATATCTTTTTTTTTATTTTTTACATATGTTCCCACATCATTTAATGTCGTTAAAAAATTAATGATTAAAAATTTAAATGACTAAAATATCTTTATGGATAGATGTGTAAAAAAAAATTATAAGGATATATATATATAAATACAATTTTATGAGAATATTCATATAAATTTGAATGTTTAGAAAGATATATATATATAAAAGTTTTAATTTAATTTTTATCTATTTATCTAGATAGATTTAGGCCTTTTACTCTATAATTTAGTGACATATTACATAATATAACAATATGATGATAATTAAACAGTATTTTAATATTATAATATTTATTTTATTTTATTTTTTATAAAGATGGGATGATTATGTCCATCTTATAAAATATGATATTCTTATATACTTCACAAAGATATTTTTGATAAAAAATTTTAAAATAAAATATAATAAGATTATAAATTTTTATTATTACATAATTCTAAATCTATAATTATATTAATTCTATGTAAATTAAAAGCTATTTATTTAATATCAAGTTTAGATATTTTCTTAGAAGCATATTGTTATACATTAGAGGAACATAGAAGGTTACGATTGTTTATTTTTAGATAAAATAATTTTGATCTATCATTTGATAAATGATCATCTTATCTATATAATTAATAAATTAAATAAATTTATTATTTTAGTTGTATAAGTTTATTTTTCTCTATTAGAATAAGAAAAAAATTAACAAACCAAGAGAGATGTATTTATGTTAAGTATTTTTACATGCATACCTTCTAAATAATTAATTTTGTATGAATACCCTCAAAAATTATATTTACATATATATCCTTATAATTTTTTTTTTGCATATCTATCATAAAGATATTTTAGTTATTTTAATTTTAAATCGTTAATTTTTAGCGGTGTTAGATGATATAGGTACATATGTAAAAATAGATATTTTATGAGGGTATACATGCAGATATCAATTTTAAAAAATATTATATAAATTTGAATGTTTGGAGGGTATACATATAAAAAACTCAATCTACAACTATAAATTCATAAGCAACTAATAACTAAAATTCTGCTATTAAATCGTCAAGCTTGCTAGCATGAACTCTAAGCTTAAATCATGCTTCATTCTTAATGACCTTATTCATTGGAAAAAAGAAAAAAAAAAATAGACATGAGCTAGACAACTCAGTAAATAAACATTATACTATCCTACCAGATAAGCATAAGGTTGCATGAATTAATACACCATTTAGCAATAATAATTATCATTGCAAAAATATAATATGTCACAATACATCATGATAAAACAAGTCATAATAATCAAGCATAGATGCAAGAATCATGAAGCTTTCATAAACATGATTCCATGTATATGGCATAAGTAGAGTCGTAAATCATAAGCTATTTAACATTACTCACCAAAATCAGTACTATGATCACTTTGTTTCTATGATAGAGCCATCATCATAATCAATAAATTATCATAATTTATATTTGTTACCAACTTTATATCCATTGGTAGAGGGCCATTTTCATTGGATGCTAGTGCAAGATATGGCTTGAGCCTACTTTAATGAGGTTGTCATAGCTATATAAAAGCCTTTGATCATATTTCTTAAAATTACTTTTCATAAATCATATTTTCTTATAATATTTTCATAAATCATATATGAAGAAAACATTACATATCATTGTAGAGTTCGCAATCCATAAATAGAATAAATAATTTTATAATAAAAATTTAAATTTCATAAATATGGAATTATATTTCATAATTTAATGATTAATATTAAAATTTTATAAAATTATTATTTTGACAAATCATGAGTTTCATAATATCATTTGCTCGATCCTTAATTTACAGAAAATATGATATCAAGAACACTTAAATTTTTTTTATAATTTCATAAAAGTCACGAGCATAGAAAATATGTGAGAATTTGAAAACTAATAACAAGTGTAAGGATTACCCATAGTTTGAAAATTAATAAAGAGTGTAAAGATTATCTTCTACCGTAGAATCTTTAAAGTTCAACCATGCAACTCACCTGAACCTATCCAAAGCTATTAAAATTCATAATCAACAACTTTGAAACCCAGGAGAATTGAGAATGGCTTAAAATTGGACGAATGATCTAATTTGGATATTGCAAAGTGTATGACTTCATACTGGAGCTAGGGTGAAGGAAAAACAAGTTCAACTAGGCGGTAGTGCCCAATTGATCAGGTTGATCCAAATAAGGTGAACTCAATTGGTTAAAATTAGCTATGATTTAGATAACTCAATAGAGATCAATGGTGACCAAATTCTAAAGATACCGATAAGGATCGAGGTGGTCACTATGCTGCCCAAGTACCATGATGGCTCGGACCTCCTCATTAGGTCAACTTGAATCCATAGCAAAATGAGATTGGACTTTAAACTGAGATCACTAGGCCAGCTTAGAGAGAGAAAGAAAATAAGAGGAGATGAATCCTCTCTCTCTCTCTCTCTCTTTTTTCTCCTACTTATTTTCTTCTTTTGCAAAAAAAAAAAAAAAAAAAAGGAAAGGAGGGAGGAGGTGGACAATGGCTGTGTTCATGGTGGCCAACATTGGAGGGCAGGCAACATGTTGCGGTGTTAGGTGGTAGAGAGCAGCCGGCAGCGATGATCAACTGGTGATTACAAAGGAAAAAGACCAAAAAAATTGGGATTTTTCTTGGCTTCAATGGATTCATTTCCCAACATAATCGCCAGCGACCGGATCTCTGGGCCGAGAGCCTTGGCGATGAATACCAGCGGAGGTGGATGCGAAATAGAGAACTTTCTTGGGCCATTTTCGACCAATTTACCGGTAGAATCCGATCAAAAACTATACAATGGAGAAAGGAAAAGGCCGAAGGAGGAGGATCATGGCTTACCTTGGGCTCCGATGGCGTCTACAGCTCAATATTCTAGTGGGCATAAGAATGGGAGGCCATGAACTTTAATGGAAGAAAGAGGAAGAAAAAGAGACGAAGGGGTGCATTGCTCAGTGATGGAGGATCACAGAAGGGAAGGGAGGCCTTTATACAGAATAGAGGCTAGGGATTCCTAGCCTCCAGCGGAGTCCAAGGAGGAGGAGGGCTCTTCCGCCTCTATCCAAGATCGAGCAACGCTCTGCCCTGCTCAATTCGAAAATGGGCCTTCAGGCCGCATTTGGCTACAAGGCCAGGCCAACAACATGCTAGGCCTAACACAAGAGGTTATAACAATCTCTCTGTCACCCACCAAAAGAGGATGGATAATATTGCAACAATTCAAAAAATACAGAATTGAGGTTATAATAATTAAATATATTAAAAAAATATATATTTACAAATTCATGCGAAATGCATGGGTTCTTTTTTTTCACCCTTTTTTTGGTACTTTTTTTGCGACACATTTTTTTGATGTGTTTTGCTTTCCTCTGGGAGTGAGAGGCCTGGTCTTTAGAGTGTGGTAGTTGACACTTTAAATCTCTATTTAAGCATGATTACTGTCATACCCCAAATCTGGAACAATGATTAATTATTATGATTATGAACATCTGCTAATGCATTCAGCCCAAGCTCTCTAGATGGATATAAACATCAGCAAACGAATGGTTGATATGAGTAGTCTTTTCCATCTCCAAAAGTTTGGTATCAAGAAATCGCTTGGAGATGGACCATATTTTCGATTGGATTCTGGTGCACTTGGAAGGTGAGAAATAACTGCATCTTTAGATTTGAAGTGCATGTCGTCAACCGAGAGGTATTAAAGCAAATAATCTTCCTATCTGAAGACTGGACGTCGACCTCTCAAAATAGAGACGTACATGGGTTAAGCTCAGAGCTTCAGCGAGATATTAACAACAACCATTGCCGTTTGAAACAGCAAAGTACTCACCTTTGGATCAAGGCAACTTTATGACAATTATTGACATCTAATCTACCAAGAGGGAAGCAACTTACTTCCTCCGATTCTTAAATAAAATAAATAAATAAATAAAAGGGGGAGGAGATAAGGAGAGGCTAACCCATCTTTGCAGTCCTATTGGACTGAAGCCAATCATCAAACCACTGCCCCCATGCCCAAGTGGGAATGGGCGACACCATCCGACCAAGTGCTCGGTTGTTGGACCATAAAGCTACTTGACAGATTTTGTTGAGCGTATGCTACGTTGAATAGGTCCAGTTAGCAGCTCATGGGATCCTTCTTCTTTGAGGAAAATAGGTACACAACCGTATTATAGTTATCCAAGTCAAAATACAAAGTGATGCACCATCCAAGACACAAACCAAGAACCTCTGCTTGTTGGTTCGATGATGCGGCGAGGGGACAAAGTATTCTTCCTCTAAAATTCTTTTGTCATTGAGGGTCTATTTGGATAACTAGATCCAAAATCCTATATAAATCATAGGTTTAGACCAATAGAACCACCAAAATGAGATTTAGCCAAACCTATCATTCCACACGTCCAAAAAAATCATTGCAGTGGTCCAGTTCGAGGAGAGAAAAAAGATCTACTGAAATCTTTTTTTTTTTTTTCTCTTTATAGAGTTTGAACCGGTGTACTGCAATGGTTCTATAGATATTTATAAAGACAAATATAATCTCACCTTATTTAAATGGTTGTATTCCCCAAATCCATGATTTCTATAGGATTTTGGATCGAGTCATCCAAACAGACTCTGAAGGTCACATCTCATCTTGGAAAGAATTGATTAAAGACAAGATAAAACCAAGTCACTTGTTCCCAAACACCCAGTAGCTTTACCATCTCAACTAAATAAGTTGGCATCATCTCACAAGAAGAATTCTAAAATATCGAAATGAATCTGAGCCTCGAACCTGCAGCCAGACCAACCACATGAACCCGAATCCATGTAACATGGCTCAAAACCTTGATGTAGGCACTCTGGAGTGGCTCAAAAGAGGAGGGCTCAACGCATATCCAAACGTATATGAAAACACCATTGTCATCATCAAAAGAAAATTCAAAAATGGGTTGTTAGATAGAACATACTTTGAAGCAAGAAGGCTCTATAGAAGGATAAAGAAGAAATTTACATCTGGCTATCAACTTAACAGTAATTAAGCTTGCTTAATAATAAAGCTGAGAACTAGAAAACCTAAGGGCCTATTTGATTGCGGATTAGGGGCTTATACCTCTGGGGATATAAGTGCGCCCATACAGTATAATTCTATTCTACAATTCTGGCAGAATAGACTAATTCTATTCTATTCTACAATTCTATTATACCACAGAATAGGGCTTGTCCCTATTCCCCCCAATTACCATTTTGCTCTTGTCCACTCTATTAATGCATAAAAATTTAATTTTGTCTTTTATGTTAGAATCCATAATATCTCAAAACCCAATACGCATGAAATGCACCTTACCCTCCACTTATTCCCTGCTCTTACTCCTCCAACCAGATACCAAAGCACGCCCTATTCCACCAAACAGGTCTATCCCTTCATATTCCAAAATTTACTCCACAACCAAATGCTACTCAAGAAGATTCTGAATTCAAGATATCAACTATCAAGGCTGTAGTATTATATAACTGCAACATCCAAATTCAGAACATCATCAATAAATCTTGATGACTAGTTTTCAGATGATAACTTGTGCAAATATATGATTCAGAAAAACCAAAGCAACATTTAAAAAAAAAAGTTCGCCAAAAATCTCAACTGACTTAAAATAGGCCTACATATACACTTCCTTCTAAGCCATTTGGAATGCAGCCGGAATAACCAAGAAACATCCTCGCAGCAGCCTACAGTGTAAAATTGTAGTGAAAATCAGATGCTCAGCCCATACCTCTTTCCCAAGGAAGAACACTACATGCCAAGGCAGCAGATTTTGCAGTGAAAAACAAGATCTTTCCAAAATAATCCAAGCAGAGAAAATCAGTCACCCTTGGTTTTAGGTCTCGTGAACCCACAGAACGGGTTTTTCTTTTGTTGTTTATGGCCATCTCTCCTTCCATTGAGATAATCCCTCAAAAGAACTCTAGCTCTTCGATCTGCAGCTTTACTCCGGCTGTTCTCATGCTCTTCTTCAAGTTTCAGCAAGATATACTGGATCTTTTGCAGTTCCAACTCCAGCCTTCCAATCCTTTCTGATCCCCTTCGTGCGCGTTCTGAGATTTGCCTTCTTCCAATGTTTCGCAGTTCTTCATGTTCAACAGCCATATCATCGGAAGGAACAGAATAGTCTTTGGCCTTCTTTGTCAACTTGCAAGTGATATCAATCAGCTCCAACAAAGCTCCCTCAGCCTCTTTCAGTTTTGCTCTGATTGTATCATATTCGAAACTCAAAGATCGCTTCCCCTTTTGAGAGCTTTCCATCTTCCCCTTCAACTCCTCCACACTTGTCTGAAGGCCTAACAGCTTTTGGGCATCAGAAGCCAGCCTTTCAAGGACCCTCTTGTTCCATTCTTGCAGGGATTCAGACACTCTCTTGGTTATCTCTAGCTTGTCAATGCTCAACTCTTTCTCAATCACTAGTCCAGAAGAAGGGCAGTCACTCTTTTCTTCAGAAGGGTAGTCACTCTTTTCTTCCCCCACAACCTGTATATCATGCTGCATAGCTACTGATGACGCTTTCCACGTCCCATTGTTGCAGTCCCTTTCAGCAGCTTCCCATAACTGCAGCATTTGATCATCGATTTCAGCATCGTTGATTCTTCTCGGACCATATGAGCCAACACCATTCCAATGTCGTGAAGAACTTGCAACCTGATCAAGCTGAATATCTTTCATTTTCTGCACATACTTCACCTTGGAAAACTCAGCATCATCTTTATCCTCATCCTTGTTCAGTTGTCTGATGGAATCCTCTTGTACCTCCACTTGGAATGCAGTCGCTTTTAACTCCTCAATTTCTTTCCTTGCAGCCTCCAGGTCAGAACTGGAGGCAAACTTTTCCTGCTGTAAAAGACTCCCAGTATCTATAATCACCTGTTTAAGTGCTTCAACTTTGGTAATAATCAACTTCATCAACTCTAAGACTCCAGCAGGCACCACAGTAGCATGGCCTTCACCTGGTTGACTGCTTTCATCATGCTGATGAGACATCAAAGTCAAATCCTGAAAAGAAAATACTGAATGTGTTAAAACATAAAGCCTCAGTCATCTTTCGTTCATTCAATGTGTGACTAATCAATGTCTGCCCCAGTCAGCCAAATTTCACGACTTTAGTTTTGGTGAGAATATTAAGATCAGAATTTCCAATTTTCAACAAACAGAGAAAATTCCACTATTAATATGAGATAACACTTAAGAATCAAATTTATATTTAAAGACAACTCCAGCACGTTTATGTATATAGCAGATTTTGACTGTCATTTTGATGTTTGATATGGAGTAGTCAATTTGTCATAGGGAGTCCATTCATCCTCAAGGCAACATTTGTAAAATGTCATACAAAAAGAGTTGATACTTAAAAATACACAGAGATAAAACATTAGGCAAAACTTTGATGATTATCACCATTGATAGAGAAATAGTTACCTGTTCTCTGAGATCCTTTGGTGCATGAAGATTTGACAGTGAAAGGGTGTGTTCTTCTAGAGAGGTGACACTGTTCAATAGAGACATTAAAAGGACCAAATATGCATTCAAATCAGCCTTTAATCCTCTATTTTCTCCTTCCAGGTCAGCAAGTTTTTCCTTCAGCTCACAAACATATGCATTTCTTAAAGTGATCTCCTTGCTTAGCATCTCTTTTTGCATGAAGGCACTAATCTCAAGACTCTCACCTTCTACCATCAGCTCAAATACCTTTTCTTCATAAAATGCTGTGTTAGCTGCAGATATTTGAGTGTCACATAATAATGCCACAATTTCTTCTTCACAATGCTTGACTTGATCTATTTCCTCTTGCAGTTCAGAAGTCAGATGCTCCTCCCTTCTTATATGCAATTCAGCCTCTTTATGCAATCTATCTATTTCCCCTTGCATCATCTTATTGCTTCAGTAAGGCATGCAATCTCTGTCTCCTTAAAGGCCTTACCTTCCGATAAAAATGAAATCTTTTTCTCCAGCTCTTCTTTTGCCACCTTAGCCATATCGATATCCAGCTGAAGAGTCTCAATAACCATACATAATTCTTTGTTCTTTTCTTCTGTGGACAGAATATTCTGATTTGCTTGTGAAAGCTCCCTGTCTTTTTGTGTCAACAGATTGTTCATCCATCTGATTTGAAGATTCAATTCTTCACAAAGATTTGTAGCTGTGTTTAGATCAAACTCTAAACTCAGTAAATGACTTTTCAACTCTTCCAAACAAGTGATGGAATTTTTAAGATGCATGTTCTCTGCTTGTAACACTCCTGCATTTTGATTCAGTTCCTCGATCTCATAATCAAGATCATTTTTGGCCAAATGAAGACATTCCAGATCATCGCTCAACAACTTCAACTCCAACATCCTCTCAGCATTGAGACTTCTGAAGAACAAATAGAGGTGCTCCAATGTCATAGCCTCCATAAGAACAACATTATGTTCATCTACCAGTTCATTGTGCTTCCCCCTCAAGTTGTCAAGTTCCTTCACCAGAGTCTGATTTTCTTCAACAAGCTTGGAAATTTCATTTTGTGACATCTGATGTGATTCTTGCAAAACTGATAGCTGTCCACAAAGAATATCCATCTCAGTTTTCAGTACTTCCTTGCTTTGGTTGCTTGCCATCGAGGCCTGCCTCAGTTTTTCATTCATCTCCAAGAGTTCATGCTTCTTATTTTGCAAAGTAAATAATTCTGCTTCTCTGACTTGAAGTCCCTGCTCAATGACATGTTTTTCCCATCTCATATCAGCCAAATCTGTTCCTATTTGCTTTAGAAGGGTGACAAGAACTGATATCTCAATGACAGATGCTGGTTTTCATCCTCAGCATCTGAAATACAATTTAGCATTCTTTTAATATCATCCATAATATTCTGCAACAAAACTTCGCTACTAATTCCATCAACAGGCCCAACCTCCTTGGCGATATAAAGTGTCTTCACCACCTGATAAATCCCTTCCTTCAGCTTCTCATTATGCTCCGATAGCAACATCATCTCTCCTTTCTTAACTAGATTTTCTTGCTCAAGTTGTGAAACTAGCTTCTCTGCAGACCAAGATGCCTCTAGATGCCTTTGACATTCTTTGGAGAGAATCAAGTTTCCTTCTTTCATATCACATATGCTTCTTTTCAAGATCAGAATGTCAAGTAAAGCATTCATATTTTTTATCTTTTCTAGTTCCAGCTCCTTGTCCATAACATGTCTTTCTTCTTGCAGGTAATGGATCTGGTTTTCTATAGTGACCAGCTGACTTCTGTATGACTGAATAGAAGTTTCATGTTCTTGTTTCTCTAGATTCAAGAGGTCTTGCAAATCCTTGACTTGAGTGAGTGTAATATCTTTCTCCCTCAACAAACTCGAGTACTTGTCTTCCAGATCTGCATACCTGTGCTCCAGATACTCCAGACCCTCTGTAACACTTTTCACCTGAGACTCAACCTTGGGAATCAGGATTTATTTAGCGAGTTTCTTATTATAAAAAGGGGAGGTTAAAAAGGAATGATAATGAATACAAGACAACAGAATCTCAAATCATTAAATCCAAAAAGCTAATAGTTTGAAGAAGATTTTAAGAAAGCACAGAATTATTCATGATTTCTAGAGCAAGAAAGAGATCTTGAAATATTTACCTGGTTGGCAAGAGAAAGTTTTTCAGCAAGAAGACTAGAATTCGATCATTAAGACACTGGCAGGATTCTTCAGAGTCCTTCAACTTTATTCTGAGACATTCGAGCTCAGCATTCACATCAGTTAAGGAGTTCTTCAAGAATGTATTTTTCTCTGAAATCTTCTCCGCATCCTTAGCATGTTTTTCTACCTGAGAAACAAGCAGAGCCTTTTCAGCAATAAAAGTGGAAATCTCATTACTAAGAGATTCCTGTGAAGCTTCTAGTGCCGTGATCTTCTGTCTTAACACCTCCAACTCATCATTTGCATCTGAAAGAGAATCTTCTAAGAATACATTCTTTTCCAGAAGTTGCCCCATATTTTTTAGCTTCTCGAAAATAAGCTCCTTTTCAACATCATGTTTCTTGCAGATCTCTCTCAGCTCTGTGTTTCCATTCTCCAACTCCTTTACCAATTCCTGAAGGGACCCCGCATTAACACCGACAGCCTTCATTTGCTCCATAAGTAGTTGGTTCCTCTTCTCCCAATCACTTCTATCTTCTTTGAGATGGCAAAGTTCTTGCTGAAGAGCTTTCTTTTCCTCTACATGGAGATCCACTTCATGATCAAGTGTCCTCTTTGCTTGGCTCAAGAAAATTATTTCATCTTGCAGATCTTTTACCATAACCGCAGAAGAGAGATTTTGTTCATTTAGGCTATAATTTTCTTCCTTGAGCTTGCGTATCAATTCCTGAAGAGACTCTGCATGAACAGTGACAGCATTTATTTGCTCCACAAGTCCTTGGTTCCTCTGCACTAGACCATTTCTATCTTCTTCTAGGTGGCAAAGTTGTTGCTGAAGAACTTTCTTTTCTTCTACATGGACATCCACTTCATGATCAAGTGTCCCCTTTGTTTTATTCAAGAACATGATTTCATCTTGCAGATCTTTAATCTTAGCTGCAGAAGAGAGACTTTCTTTATTTAGGATGTTATTTTCTTCCTTAAGCTTGTGCACTTCCTCCTCTAAGCCCAAATTACTCTGTTCCATCTCCTCCAACTTGTCAACCCCCTTTTGAATTTCCAAGCGTAAAAGCTTCACCATGTCTTGGGATTGGGAGTGCAGATTCTCCATCGACCAAAGAGCCATCTCAAGCATCCTCTTTGTTTCCTTCAAAGCAATGATTTCATCTTGAAGATCTTTTATCTTAACCAGAGAAGAAATATTTTGTTCATTTAGACTGTCATTCTCCTCCTTAAGCTTGTGTACTTCTTCCTTCAAACCTACATTGTTATATTCCACGTCCTTAAGCTTCTCAATCCCCTTTTGAATCTCAAAGCCCAAAATCTTCACCTCTTCCTGGGACTGGGAGTAAAGTTTCTCCATGGATTGCAGGGCCATTTCAGCCTTCACACAACGCTCGTGTGCATCTTCTAAGGAAATTGTAAGTTTTTGCAACCCTTCTTGCTTTTGGATAAGTTCTTGTTGTTGCATCTTTGCTTCCTCTCCTAATTTGTCCACCTCCAACTGCAGAGAGTGGCTAAGTTCTTCAGCACTCCTTCGATTCGCAGCTTCCCTTATAATGTCGTCGCTAAGCCTTTTAAATTCATTCTGTGATTCGAGATTTCAGATTCCAGACTTGATATTCTTTCAAGAGACAACTGATATTGAAGACAAGTAGCATCCTTCTCGGAGCCTAATTTAGAGAGACTGTCCTTTAAGCTTTGGATTTCATTTTGAGCTCTATTAGCACACTCAGATTCTGATGCTATCTGGTCTTTCAGATTTTGGATCTCTGTTGATAACCGCAATATTTCTTCATGCAGATTCTTCATCTCATCATTTGAATCCTCTTTCTCCTTGACTTCTCGTTTTTTAAAATCTCTTGACCCACTATGTGATTTATGCTCATGACCTTTGCCCTCTTCTTCATGGAAATTCAGGCCTTTCCTTACTCTTCCTTCAGATACATTCGTATGGACTGCCCCTTCCCCAGTTGCAAAAATCTCATGCAACTGCTTCAAACCTTTTTTGCTCGACAATGCATCACTTTCTTCAGAGTAGGCCCCATTCCTTTTGATGAGATGAAAATGTGATGATACACCCAGTGCATCCTTCTGTAAGTCATCTGGGTTAAATAATGCTCGAATGGGTGTAGGAATTTCAGGTGTGTGAGGCCTCACGTCAGTGGCAAAGGAACCAGAGGGTGACTCATCAGGCAACACTAATGGAACTTGGTTGGGGAATGCTTCTGCCATTGTTCTGTGAGCCTGGTGGAGTGCCCCAATTGCATGATCATATCTTTCTGCTAAAGCACGGTATGCTCGGTAGAATTCCTCCACCAATTTCATAAGCTCAGGTCGTTTTTTATAGTACATCTCTGCTCTCCTTGCAAAAGAATCGGCATCTTCTTCTATGAGTTTGATCATTGCCTTGACCTTCATGTCCATATCTGTGCAGGCAAGCAAACATTTTCAGTGAAATGATATTCATAAAAGTATCACTTTACAGCTAACCAACAAAAAGTGAAGTTTTTTACTGCACACTAATGATGCATAAATTAACTTTTTATGATATAAAAAAATTATTAAGTAAATGAAGATCACAAGAAATTAAAGCCAAAAGTTTAATTGATAAGAAACACATCAATAATAACACCGGTCCTTAGATGCACCCTCCTTTGCAAGTTAAGCTGTCCTGGTGGATTCCTCTCCATGATGTGGTAAAGGCAACTCTTGATCCTTGTGGAAAATGATGTCTTGGTTTCTGTGCCAGCAGGATTCACCTAGGGTGTTTAATCATTTCTTTTATTTCTCAAGTATGTGGTGGCCTTGCCTAACAACTCTAAACCTGCACTCCCTCAAGAATGAGATGTCTAACTGTCAGTTCACCTTGATGAGCGGAATGCAGTTCAGCATTCCGCAAAATTGGTTTAGTGTTTCAACTTTCAAATATACGCAGATCCATGAGAACCACTAATCATGGTAAAATACATACACTGTTTTATTCTTATTATATAATTTGGTCTCCCTAGTGACCACTAGCAAATTAGGATCACTCATACTCAAAGCCCTAAACAAAATGTCAGATGGACTCAACTCCAATCATTTCAAGTATACGATCCTCCATAAGTTTCTTTATATTGGCATACATCAGGTCTTAAATTTACATTTTGACAACTTGAACATTATTTTTAATAAAATCAGGGCTGGCTTTTTAATAATTTCAAAGAAAGGAGCTACACTTTTAATGCAAATATTGTTAATGGATTATTGCCTTCACTTGACATTTACCTTATAAACGAATGATGTTTTATGGATTCTATGTAAATTATTGATTTTGTGTTCTAGCTCAAAACCATGCAGAAGCAAGTTTTAGCCATTCAAAATGTTTTACACCTGTTCTACTCATCATGCCAAATCACAACAGTTTATGGCATCTCCTCAGGTTCAAGGAATAAAAGTGCAAAATATCTTATAAAATGAAATAGGAAGACATAGTTTTTCCTCGACTAGAAAGGGCTGCAAGGGCACAACATCCTAGCACTTCAGATTAAAAACTAGACAAAGGAAAAATAAAGGAGGATACTGTCAGTTACCAAAATGATGCATGAAGCAAGTTTTCCCTCGAATAGAAAGAGTTGCAAAGGCACAACAAATTAGTACTTCAGATTAAAAATAAAAAAGAAAAGAAAATGAGGTACTGTAAGCTTTCAAAATGATGCATGAAGAATTTTTCCTCAAATAGAAAGAATTGCACAGGCACAAAATATTATTACACCAGATTAAAAATAAAAAAAGGAAAAATAAATAAGAATATCATCAGTTATTAAAACAATGCATGAAGCAAGTATAGAGATAGTTCTTGTTGTGTTGCTCATTGTTCACCCGTTATTAAAACAATGCATGAAGCAAGTATAGAGATAGTTCTTGTTCTGTTGCTCGTTGTTCACATGCCAAACCTCAAGATGTTTAAGATAAAAACAAGATTAGCAAGATTATATGAGCAATTGACAATAATGACACTGCACATAATTAACCAAGATCTCACTAAAAAAAACTAACCAGAAGGTATTATTTAATTTCTTTAACCTTGTATCCATGCCCAAGATTTACCAAATGCATAACCTATGTGCCCGTTTAAGCTCTGGCATCATCACCAAGCTAAATGTCTAAGTCCAATCAAATCCAATCATAAATACTACAATTGGTCCATGGTCAGCCTCAAAAGGGTGCATGCTGTAATATCCTCTAGTCCACACGAACTATGAGCTAAGTGCACTCTGCTACCATTTGTAACAACCTAAGATCCCATCCAAAAAGACTAATCAAAAGGTATTATTTGGATTCCCTGACTCTGTATATGTACCGAAGATCTACTTAACGTATAATTGATGTGGGAAAAAACACATGCCCACACAAGTTCTCACACTACAAATACTTTAGGTGGATATAAGAAACAGGAGGGCATTGACAGCAAACTATGACAAATGAAAGAGAAAGAGACAAGAAATTCCAACTAGGAGACAAATCATGTATCGTAATTTCAAGAAAGAGCATATAAGCAAGAAACTTCAATCCAGGATGTCACATCACTTCATGGACACTAGGCATTCTAAATTTCCTTTTTTTTTTTTGATTTTTTGATAGATCTGCTTCCCCATACCTATACCCACTAAAGCCTTAGGTAAGTAAGGTGTAAGTTGTGATGATAAGGACAAGTGTATATAGTTGCAAAGGATGAAAAGAAACAAGTAATTAGAGGAAAGCATATAAGACTTGTACAAAAGGTACATTAGACAAACTGACCATGCATGTTCCATATGGATATATCTTTCCCTTCAACTTTTTTTTTTTTGGAGAATTATTCAAGTTTCTAGACTTCATTAATCCTAACTTTTTAACAGTAGCATATTGGGCATAGGAACATTTCAGTAGGAATCACTACTAGAGTTTTCAGTCACACATTTCAACAAATTAATTCAGAATGCAATCTTTTGGTGCAAACTAGTTCATTTTAAAACATTTCAAAGCAAATGCTAGAATACCAAATGATTCTTTACTTCATTATCTCTTATGTGTATCACTGTCACACAGGAAATCAGTTTTCAAATTTGATTTTGCTTGATGCATGAAGTAGATATAACCTGCATGTAAAACAGCAAAATTCAAACATTCAGAATTTCCAGTAAGAAAACCTCTCAAACACCTAAAAACTATGCCTATTTCAGTAAGTCATATGGATTAGTTAATATTTACAAAGACAATATTGCAAATATGCACATGCATTTTTGCATGGCAGCTCAACAACATGCAGATGGATCTTTTGTAGCATGGTTTTTTTAACTCTCAATATTAGAATAGTTACATGATATCATAGAATCATTATTGTGTTACGTCCCAAGAACTGAAAATTTGTTTTTAGTTTCAGTTTTTGGTCAGACTTGGTGACTTTTGGTTTCTATAGTTTCTAGGTCCAAGTATCTCAAAGTTTTGGCCAAAAAGTTAGGAAAAAGTTAGAAGAATAAAGAAAGCCAGGAATATACATAGGAGGCAGACTAGGATTGGTTGACCACATTTCCAACCAGATCCACTGAGGAGAAATCAGCTAAAAATAGGGGTGCAATACCAATGATCCAAGCCATTGTATGAAATACATATGTGCCACAAAATCTTGTTGTATTTTACTTTTGTATCATTTGGATCATTGCATGCATGCTCTCCTTGATTTGACTGAAAGTCTGATACTATAATAAAATATGAGTTAAATTTGAAAGCTATAAAATTGCGAAAAAGGTATACATCAATTCGAAGTTTGATATTATTCACTTGTTTGATAAAAATATAACTATCAATACATAAGTATGTGAGTCAAAAAATAAATCTCCAAAGATAAAGATGGAACCGCACATTAAATATGAATTTGATATGGCAAATAAATCACATCAAGAAAAAGAATATTTTGAGGTTTTATTCTACCATGCCAAACGAGTCGTTTGACCTTTTCATGCCAATTTTGCTTGATGGCATCCTCACTTGAGGAATTAAGGAAATTATTATTCTTCTTATGTTTTCTAGAAAGTAGAATATTGAGATCTTCTTTCTCTAATCTACACTAATCCATCAAAAGGAAACTTAAGAAGGAAGAAGCTCTCACAATGTAAATAGCGGGTTGATATTTCAAGGAGCATGGATTCGCCTTACCAGATATAGCCCACATTAGCAGGTTCATTGGTTCACTTTGTAGGGATTCAAGTTTGTAATTCAAAATTCACCACTTACCTGATTCGATTGGGGTAGGATTAGAAAAATTTATTCCTTGATATTAGAATATCCATATTCTTATCAGAATAAGTGGTTGTTGGTATCACCTACATCTCAAAATTTAAATAAGATTAATAATTGAAACAAGAAAATGTCAGAGCCCTTTGATCAATAATACATATATAATAAGGTTTTAAATATTCATCTTACACAATTTTGTGTATGCATATATAGCGTCCAGGCACCTTTCACTACTTCCCCACAGGCCACATTTCCCCATCCGACTCTTCTGGATCTTCTTACCAAGCTCGGCTAAGACGGACATTGTTTCCCAATTATTATCTGCCCAAGTAAATTTTGTCTCCCCATTGCTCGCATTTCAATGTATCAGATTGTGTATTGGTACAAACATACTGATTTGCAAAATGCATATGAGTTCAGCGATTTAGATAGCCCTAGTTAAAACCATTTCATGAAAATTTGTAGCTGGTGAGGAGTATGCAATATAGAAAAAAAAAAGTTATTTTGAGAATAAAACCATATTTTCTAGGAGTAATTCATGCAGACAAGAAATACAAGGATGTGAATCAAGACTCCTTTTAACTTAGAAGAAATACAAGATATCAAGTTCATAGCCAGACGCCTGAAACATGACAATAATGAATAAGGGATATATATACCCGTAAGATTTTCCTGAAGCCACTTGGAATTCTTTGGGCTGATATGACTGTCCCACCACCATGAGTACAGCCGTCTTGATTCAGCATGTAGCAGGGTTCCCATGAATCCAAGCAGGTAAACCACTATTATCTGTTCTGATCTTGCAAGAGCTCAATCCTTCACCAATTAAATCTTAAGGGATGATCCAGAAAAACCAAGAGCCAAGTTAGAATCAAGGCACCCTGAGCCAGATAATTCAACATATCAACAGTAATTTGATGAATTGTATTCCCCACCCTGATGAATATAGGTCTACCTAGGCAGTTGCGTTGATAAAAACATGTCAGAGATAGCAATCACAGTATAGGTTCATAAATTCCAGAACTAAATATTAGCTTCTAAAAAGAGAATAAACAATATATTATCTACAAAGCACGAATTCAAAAACAAATAAATTACTTGAATCATTGCTTAAGCAAGACTAAAGTCATCTATTAAGCATTAGTTACATCCAAAAACACCAGGAAAACCATTCAAAACACTGACATAGAAGGGAAAATATGGTAACATGAACAAAATCCAAATCTATCATATAAACATATGGCATATGGCTTTTCTGTAACTAGATTTTAATCCAAACAAGTGGGAGAAGAAAAACGAAATCAGACAGAGCTGGAACTCACCAGGAAAATAAATTGGCTGTGTGATTTAATAAAGGCAATACTGAGTAATGCTCTGAAAACCTCTCCACAATTCGTATGCTCAAATGTTATAAAAATTAAGGACCAAGACTTTAAATGCAGAACTTTATGAAACAATAGAAAATCTAAATAGCCACAAAGCTTAACATTTGGAACAACTAAGAAAAACACGATCACAACAGAGGGTAGAGAAGGAGATCAATCTTGTGGAATAATACCATACAATGGAAAGGGAAAGAGAAACGATGTGGTGCTTTTGCACTGATTCTTATGAACAACAGAAATCCTAACTTCCGATCAAACCCAAAACTCAAAAGAATCAAAAACCAAGAAGAACTAAAAAGGAAAAAATCGAATCCTTTTACAACCGGGCCCCGATCTAAACAGACAAAAAAAAAAAATCGAATATTTAAAGAACTAAGATATAGAGCAGTGATGTGATTACCGAAACTTGAGAACTGAATCCAATGAAGTAAAAGATCGTCAACAACGACAAACCCGAAAATTGCAAGAAAACCATAAACCAACGACTACGGTTCTCATCAAAACATAAAAAACAATTAAAAAGAAAGAAAAAACCGATCTTTCGGCGGAAGATACTCTAAAAATCCGATCTTTGGGGAAGAAACCATACCACGCGCCGAAAAAACAAAGCTGCCTCTGACAAGCAGCTGCGAACGAGCAATCCCCAGCTGCCCTTCTCATCCAATGTCACCCCATTTTCGCTCCAATAATCTCTCCCTCTCTCTCACACGTTCATTCCTGACTACGTTCTTCAGGGACGGAGAGCAAAGGCTGCACACAAGAAAAGGCGAGATAGGCGACAAAAATAAGGAAAAGATAAGCTTTGGGAGTGAATTAACCCTAAGATTTGCCGGAGATTTAGTGCGATTGGGAATAAATTTGGGGAGCTAAATTTGTTGTTGACATGCATTTGTTGAGCCGAGTGGAATTCTTCCTTCCATTGCGTTTTTCTGTGGGTGCTTCTCTGTCTTTCCTTTTTTTTTTTTTTTTTTCTTTTTCTCTCGCTCTTGGTGGGATGTTTCAAGTGTCTGAAAATTGGAGTTCGATTTGCAAAAATGCCCTTAGTTTTTGAATCCCAAGGATTTATGCATCTTCTCTTATTTCTGGGAAGGTGGTGTGCTTTGGGTGGCTGAGTGAAAGGACCATGCTTTGGACCAGATTTACAATGGAGTCCTTGGAAAGGGCTTGGTGTCTTCTTGGTAAGTAACAATTGCTAAAAGAGTCCAGCTAGGCATTTGACTGATAGGAAACAGTTCTAACTTTGATGTGGCTCCACTTATGTGGTCCCCATGGCAACATAATCAATGTGGTAGAGCACCAAAAGACCCTGACTGATCCAAAAATTGGTGTTCAATCACAACACAAATTGCACATAACATCTACCTCATGGTACTTTTAATCATTCAGTTGTTACACTGGAAATTGCATTTTGTTTGTGCCACATATATCATAAAAGTATGTTAAACTTTTTCAAATATGCTCTAAAGAGTCTTTGGATTGTCTTCTTCTAAGCATAAAAAGATTGATGTATGCCATCGCTATATAAATGCATGCAAATATTTGTGTGTGTGATTTATCAATCATAAGCTAAGTATTAATGCCATATTTTCCTCCAACAATAGAAGTTATTTTTATATCATGAAACTTTTTGGTAACTTTCCAAATCTAAAATCCTCTAGCATATGCCAGTGATCTGCTTCAGCACAACAATCGATGCATCTAAGGCTAAGGCATCACTAGATTCAATTAAAAGTTATATAAATTATAAAGGCAATGTATTGAATGTTTAAGTAAATAGAAACTTTGCTATGAAAAATGATATAAAGATAGTCATTTGAGAATTCACTTAGAGTGCACTTGATAGTGGAATAAATTTTGAAGGGATTAGTAAAACTTATCTGACTAATATTGGAAGAATAGCATTTATTTCATTCAATAAGGATCTATTAATATTTGGCTGAGGGATAGGTGCACGAGATACATTTTACAATGATTTGAACCTTATCATAAATTGTTCTTTCACCTTTTTGTGTTTAAAAAGTGATTAGGGGTAGAAAAGTAATCGGGGGAGATAACTTTCTCCTTTTTGAAAAAATAAGTTCATTCCACCAAATGTACCCCTGCCCCCACTACTTAAATTCTCCAACAAAATGCTATCCTAAGATTTGTTTCATCGTTCAGAATATTATAAAAAATAAAAGATATAAAAAGATTTTCTAAGAAAAAGCAACAATCCAGTCAAAGTTGGAAGTTTTATTTCTATGTTATTTTTCCTATTCCCGTGGCTGCAAAATACATTATTTTAAAAAAATAATTATTTTTGAAACGTTTCCAAACCTAACATACTACTTACCGGAGTATATGTTAAATTATCAATAATATTCAATGTGAGTATCGAACAAATAAAGATCTATCGCATGCTCATGCAGCATATTAATTCTCTAGGAAACTTTATCTTCTCTCAAGTAAATTACTTTATTACATGGCATCCCCACTACTAACCTAAACATGTCATCTCTACTCATATTTTATGGTGCTAGAATGTTGGAATTTAAATTACGGATGCAAAATCTTATAATTAACACAAAAATAAATAAACAAAAATAAATTGAGTAGCATAACTTAGCTATAGAGGTACATGGATTGCATTATTCTTTAAGATAAATTTCACATTCTTCAAAATTAATCATTTAACTTGAAGGATCCCAATGCATCAATCCATCATATTTCAATTATAGCAGTATATTTGTAAGAATGTGCTCCCAATTGCAAAGATTGATTGAATTACTTTTGATTACTTCTTACCTTAAGAATGAAAATATAATAAAATTTTACAGAAAATAGAAGAGAAAAATAGATGGCTCTTTTGCAAAGAAGAGAAAAGCAAAATAGAAAAGATTATTTCATAAAAAAAGTAGAGAAAGATTTGTATCTGAATGAAAGAAAAATCACATATTTATAAAAAAAAATTTCTGATAGTCTGATCAATTGGCCAAAGATAACCATTCAATAATAATAGCCACTATTCATATGAACTATTGTAACAATTTTCATAGACATAAGTATATAAAAGCTAGTTCTAGATGGATAAGAACAAAAGCATTTAAGATACTTTGAAATATCCAAAACACTACATGGAATTCTTTGTATATCCTTCCAAATAGTGATCCTAATTTCTCTTTATCATATTCAAGCTTAGTATTGAATTTAGTTTGCCAATTCAATACCATTCATTCATAATAAAATTTAATTAATAATTAGTTTTTTTCAATTTTTTAAAAATTTAGAATTCAATTAAATTACCCTACAAAGCAATCATGTTCATTTGCACTGGTCTCAAGTCTCAAAATGCTAGCTAACGGAGTGGCTTTTCGTAGTAAAAGTCATATGCACGGGCACTCTTCCAACTGCACACAGTCCCACAAAAACGGTTTGGCAATTTACGGGAAGTGGCGTTGGGCTTGCGGGGCGTAACGTCTGGTGGAATTTTAAAGGCGGACGATGGCGCCGTTTGCACGGCCTAAACATTCGTACAACAGAAAGCTCACGTGCCTAAGATTTGGTGTGAGTCCTATACAATCAAAATCCTATATATAAAACCTTTTTTTTTTTTATATATATATATATATTTATATATTTTTTTTTTTTTTTTTTTTTTTTTTTTTTTTTTAAGAATGCAAGATATAATCTGATCTATTTAACTCAATCAATATTCAATATATCATAAGCGGATTTAGATTTGAACTAAATATATTCAGATCATAAATAGATAATTCATTTAACCTCTTTAATATTCCAATCGAATTTAGATTTCATATATACGATCGATTTAACCTATTTAATATTTAGATTGAATTGAGTCAGATAATCTATTTAACCTATTTAATCTATTTAAAATCTACTCAGTCTATTTAAATTTATTTAATCTATTTTTATACTATTTAATCGGACTCGCATAACATGTTTAACCTATTCACTCTGACTTGACTTGTTTAATAAATAGTAGGTCAGATCTAAGTACCTATTTAGTAAACAAGATGAATTCTAATATAAATTTTTGATTTATTTAATAAATATATTGAGTTTGAATTGATGAATTTTTTATCTAATCCGCATCCAATCTAATTTATATCCAACTCAGTTCAACCCAATTGCCATCTCTATCCTTGGGTGATTAGTAGCGTTTTTGAAGCCATGGGACCAAAAAGAAAAAAAGTTCTGTTGCAACCAACTCCTCATCGCCTATCGTCGATGATGAACATCTGTAAAATAACATCCTCACAGTTGAAGTTGTATCTGGCGGGGACCCTCCGATGCCTAAGTGAGAGAGAAAATTGGTGAACAGTAAATTTGAATGTCGAGAGTAGCAGAGCTCTCACTTAGAAGTGTCTTATCGATGCTGTTCACTTTTCTTCCTTTTATAGATGATTCTGATGTAACCATCGAGTATGAGGTCTCACTTTTTATGGTGCTAAATTATCGGATCATTATTGTAAATTTAATGAGTCATTGATTCTCACTAATTGTCATGACATATAATTGATAATGTTTATAATGGTTAGGGTATGTTGAGCATATAGGCCGACTATATGTCTGTAGAAGATCCGAGCAACTATCAGTAAGGAGTTCTGATATGCCGACGATCATAGGTCGGAGGTTGTTCAAGTCATCTATTGTTTGATAATAACCGATTATCTGTCGGTTGACCGATTTGGGTCGGCGCAATGTACTCAGTCGGCCGACGTAGAGTCAGAGTCGGAGTTGGTTAACTTGAGTCAGAGGTCGATTGACTTCCCCAATAGTTGCCCCCCACTCCCAATCCAAGGTGATCCGACGTGTGTATTACCACATGGTTTGTCACGTTGGACGAAGGGAGTCATCTTATATTATATCGAATCCCGATTTAGCTGCTAGTTTCTCTGAGATATGAGCATTGACTGTTTTGTCATTTCGGTGGGTACAAAACCATCATTAGATTGTCATATTGACAGGATGATTCAATATCGGATGTCATTTCGAGAAGATAATTCGATGTCAGATGATATGATTCTGACTAGTAGATCTTTGCCACGTATTCGAATATCATTGGGTCGGAGCTGTTCATATAGATAATGGTGACATGACTCGATCAGGAGCAGGTGCATCAAACCGTCCGATCAATGATTGGCCCAGATGTTACCACGTGTCATCATCTGATGAGACTCTGATTTGATCATTTTCATCCTGGCCGTTGGGGGATCCTATATATACAGGGTGCTTTCGGTCAGCTTTTACTTTTCATTTTGTCTTCTCTACTGCAGAACTCTGTCGGAGGATCGTCCTAGCATCTGAAGACTTTTTTTCTTCTTGTATTCTCCTTTGAATTTAGGTTAAGTTCTTTTGTCTTTCTTGAGTCGTCATTTTCGATTTTTCTTCATTTTCTTTAGTTCTTCTCTCCAATGGCTAGGGTTTCTTCCTCTCGAGATGGTCGATCAGAGAATCCGGCTAACGACTCCCTGTCGGATCTGGAAGTGGAGGTTTCTTCACTTTTAGAACCGAACATTGAGCGGCTCCGACTGTTGGGGGGGGGCAACTTTCAACATAGAAAGTCACTTGATCCGAAGGAGGAGAGTTCACCCGACCATCGGTATCCCAGAGTAATATCAGCTCTTCGCACCTGATGTCAACGGTCGGGTGAACTCTCCTCCTTCAGATCAGGTGGCTTTCTATGTCGAAAACTTTTGGATGGATCTTCGATTTTTGATTCTGGAGCTCATCCGAAATATTTTGGATTACTATGATCTTTATCCTGCCCAGCTGGTACCAAATTGGTCCGGCTAATAATCAGCTTTGCTTTGTTGTATCGGTCACTACCGATCGAACCTCATCCTTTCCTCTTTCGTGCCTTTTTTATCCTCGACCTCATCCAAAGACTAAGGGTTGGTGATTCTTCAACCCCCGAAAAGGCCTCTCTTTCATTACTGATCTTCTATCATCCATTCATAGATGGAAGAACCAATTCTTTTTCGTCTCTTCCTCATTTCTTTGGGGCTTTCCTTTCACTGGGCGATCCAAGAATCAGTCCCAATGATAACAGCGAGTGGAGGTTGGCGATCGAGAGGACTTCCATCGCTTGAAGGATATGGCGGTCCCGCTGCAGAGAGAGCTTATGACCGAACAGGCTTTCTACGACGTCGGTCTCAGTTTGATCACCAACTTAGGTATAGTATAGTCGATCATTTTTATTTTTATTTTTTTATTATTTTTTTGAATTGTACTAACTTCGTCATTCTGATTGCAGCCATGCAACCGAGGGGCGAATGTCGAGCGCCGACATCCATCAACACATTGTCAGAAAGAGGACAGTGTCTGAGGCTGGACCTTCCCAACCATCGAAGAAGGATTGGGCTTCTACTTTTGCGCCGGTTGGGGAACCCAATGCACCACCTGCATCGGTTCATGAGCTGATTTTAGCCAACAATGCTCCCTAACGTGCTGTCAACTGAAGGGGTGGCAAGTGAAGATGGAGCTGCCACGACACCATTGACAGTTCCACCGAATGAGGTTCGAGCTGAGATGGAAATCGCGGCCAAATCTAAATAGTCAACAACTGCACCAGTTGGTCCTTGAGCGAGGCCTTTTCAGGTGCAGTCAAGCTCCAATTTTTTTGCATTCTCCAATGCAGAGCTGCTGACAGAGGATCGGAGGAAGGCACCGGTGACTTCGGTAGAGGACGCAGCATCGGAGGGTCACATGATCCACTTCGATATCAGGGTGCCCAGATATGAGCGGCTTTGGCCAATCCGACATTGGCCAGGTTGCTCATCCAAGCTGCTCTTCTCCCGATCGATCGGGAGAATCAAAAAAATTGGACAGTGGCTGAGATGTTCTCATCCTTTTACCCTATGATACTCGAGAAAAATTTTTTTACTCTTTTTTTTTTTTTATTTGATCCGACTCATCTTCTATTTGCAGTTGGTCCACACATGTTCGACTTGGAGACCAACTATGTAAAGTTCGATGACTTCTATCAAACATGGATGAATAAGGTGGTGATCATCGATGCTGAGAAGGCGGCTGCCCTTGAGTAGCTTCGGTCGGAGCTAAACGGGAGGCCAAGCTTTAGCAGGAAATCTTTCGCTTGTCTGACGACCTTCAATCTTCTGGAGCCGAGCTTGAGTCGGCTTGTTAAAACATCTTGACTCTTGAGTCAAAGATCAAGAGTAAGAAATACTCCATCCACCGGCTTCGACGGGAAAGAGATGGATGTATTGCTAAACTCGAAGTCGAACATGGACAACATCAGGCTAGCCTGGAAAGGTTGGCACTGGCCGAAGAAGAGTCATCTTCTGCACAGGTCGATGCAGAATTGATGAAGGCAGAAGTAGAATTGACGAGGGAGGCCTTGAGTTGGGCAATCGAGGACTTCAAGAATTCGAAAGAATTCAAAGAGGAGATCCTCGAAGATGGGTTCACCTCCTATTGTGTTGGATATGAAGACGGTCGAGATGCGATCGAAAAATTATATCCGGATCTCAACTTGAATAGCTCATCCCTCCAGTACCGAAAGATGAAGCTGCTGAAGAAGCCACACCGACCCAAGCTAAAACATCGACCATGCCAGAAGTTGTCTAAGCCTCCGATGCTACACCTGGGCAAAGAGATAAGGACGATGAAGAATCATGATCAGTCTAATCTTTTTGTTTTGCTTTTTGTAATCAAACATTTGTAATCAGACTTCAGTCCAATTTTGTAATCTCTTTTTGACAATAAATGAAAAGAACTTTTTTCTAAGTACAAAATTTTTTCTTTTGTATGTCTACAATGTAGAGTAATTACTTAGCTACCGAACATCAATCGGTGACCTAAACATTTGATAGGACTTATAGAATCATCCGTTAGTCTCATAATTCTTTTGACGTACTTATAAGAATTAGGATAAATGATAATAAGTTGAATACCCTGCATCCGACGTTTAGTCGGATTTATACGTCAAGTCATCTGATAATTGATGGCAAACCGAATATCCTTCGACTGACCGTAGTCAAGTCGGTATAATTCTAATCCGACCTTGATCGTATTGGCATAACATTCCACTTAGTTAGGGTTAAGTCAGTATAATAGTCTTTCGACTATGATCGGCTTTTACAATGAAAAATCAGGATATGTTCGGTATCGAGGCACAGTCGGTATTATGACTTTTACAATGAAAGCCATAGTCAATGCATTAGTTTTTACAATAAAAAATTGAAATATAATCAATAGTCGATGAATTGACCGTCCATCTATCGGTCTATTACCACTTCATAGTTGAATGAAACTTGTGATTCTGAAATACAATGTTTCATTCCGAATAGTGTATATATAGATAACTTTATTAGTAATATGTCTTCAAGTTATCGGCATTCCAGGTTTATGGAATAATTATTCTGCATGATCATAGTTGAGTCGGTATTGTTCTGTCGTAGAGAAATACTATTGTAGATTGTTCTGTTAATCTAAATATGATCATAAACTGCTCATTGTAAAAGAGTATAGTCATTATTTGGAGGAGTTTTTTGAATTGTCGATCGATTCATTGTGTGGAGAAGCTTTTCAAATGTCTGCCCTCCAGTTCTTTGGTCACTCAGAGATCATGTTGATTACTCCCACCATTGGCGATTGTTGATAGTCTCTTCAGTTTGTGGCTGAGGTTGTCGGTCAGCAGGAGGTTGAGTCGGTTGATCCCTTCAAAACTTTTCGAGATAGCCTCGTCAGATCAGGACTTCTATCTCGTCCCTGAGCTGGATGCACTGTTCAGTATCATGACCGTGATCATGATGAAACTGATAGTATTCTTTCTATCTCGGCTCCTTGATGGTGCTCTCATCGATGGGGGGTGTCGTAAGTGTTCTGCCCTTCGATCTCCATCAAGATCTTCGCACGAGGAGTAGTAAGAGAAGTGTAGAAGTCATACCTACTATAATTCGACTTCGAACTTCGTCATCAAGGTGAAACTCACTTATTAACAGTCGGTCTACTTGATTCAGCTGGAGCTTCACTTTTCTTTTATTTCTTCTTCTGATCTTTTTCACTTATTTGACGTCGGTCAGAAACAGCTTCATCCACATGAATGTACTTGTACGCACGCTCTAGAAGTTTAGTATAAGTCTGAGAGAGGGTTTTGTCCAAAGAGTAGATGAATCTAGATCCCCTCTGACCCCTCTTCATGGCCAATATAGTCATATCTTCATTGGGGTCCCTAACCTCAAGTGTGGCTGTGTTGAAATGAGCCACAAAGTTTTTTGGTGTCTCAGTCTCTCCTTTTCGATCGAGAAGAGACTGTCCGATGTTCATGGCGGCCTTCGCTAGTACTAAAGTGGGCCATAAAAGAATGTTCGAGCTTCTCGAAGGAGTCAATACTTTCCGATCGAAGTCAGAATACCAAGTCCGAGCAACTTTTAGAAAAGTTGCCGGGAAGTCGATGCATAAGAGGGCATCGGTTGTTCCTGAATCATCATGAGAGCTTTATAGCTCTCTAGGTGGTCGATTGGGTCGGTGGAGCCATTATATGGCTTCACTTGTGGCATCTTGAACCGAGATGAGATTGGCTCATCCAAGATGTGCTGAGAGAGAGGTTGGACAGTGTGGAAGTCATAGTCACCAGAAGACTTCTGACCTTTCATCGAAAGTCAGGCTAGCTGACGATTAATTTTCTGAAACTTGTGTTCATAGTCGTCCAGCCATCACTGCTGAGAAACTCCGATGATGGAACCCCTCGACGAGCTCGAAGGAGGACAGAAGGTGTGCGCGGCTGTTTCCCCTTCCTAACACTGTGTAAATGGGAAGGAGAGAGAGAACGCCATGAATGGTGGGTGGCACGATGAGACTGTCGAGAATGTGGTTGTCCATCTCGATGGAAGCATCGAGACGGTCACTCCGGAGAGGAGGAAGGTGATTGCTGCAGAGAACGGTGGCTATGCCTGGATGGCACCGACTGTGCCACCGATTACTCTACTGGCGGTGGCTGCTGCTACTGGATTTATTGCTGTTGGAAGCTTTTGACTGCCTCCGTCAAAATTTCATCTGCTGCATGAGTGCAGCGATCTGAGCGTCTGTGGTGACCACAAGATGCGAGAAATTGGGCTCTACTACCGAAGGTGGGGGAGGAGCATCTTTCTGATGGGAAGAGTGTCTTGCCGATCTGATTGAATGTTGGGCTCTGATTTTCAACATGGTTGATTGTAGTTGCCCCCTACCTAGTGCGCTAATCTGTTATGTTCAACTTTCTATCGCCTATCACCGGTGATGATACCTGCAAAATAATATCCTCACAGATCGAAATTGTATCCGATGGGGATCCTCCGATGCCTAAGTCAGAGAGAGAATTAGTGAACAGTAGATTTGAATATCGAGAGTAGTAGAGCTCTGGCTCAGAAGTGTCTTATCGGTGCTGTTCACTTACCCTCCTTTTATAAATGATTCTGATGTAACCGTCGACTATGAGGTCCCACTTTTTATGATGCTAAATTATCGGACCATTATTGTGGAGTTAGTGGGTTGTTGATTTCCATTAATTATCGTGACATGTAATTGATAACCGTTTACAATGGTTAGGGTATGTCGAGCATATAGGCCAACTATATGTCGGTAGAAGGTCCGAGCAACTATCGGTAAGTAGTTCTAATATACCAACGATCATAGGTCGAAGTTGTTCAAGTCGTCTGTTGTTCGATAATAGTCGATTATCTGTTGGTTGATTGATTGTGGGTTGGCACAATGTACTCAGTCGACCGACGTAGAGTCGGAGTCGGAGTTAGTTAACTTGAGTCGGGAGTCGATTGACTTATCCCAACAGTTGCCTCCCTATCTGGAGCGCCAATCTGTTGCGGTCAACTCCCTGTCACTTATCACCGGTGATAAGCACCTGCAAAATAACGTTCTCATAGATCGGAGTTGTGTCTGGCGGAGACCCTCCGATGCCTAAGTCAGAGAGAGAATTGATGAACAGTAGATTTGAATATCGAGAGTAGCAGAGCTTTGGCTCAGAAGTGTCTTACCGATGCTGTTCACTTATCCTTCTTTTATAGATGATTCTGACGTAACCATCGAGTATGAGGTCTCACTTTTTATGGTGCTAAATTATCTAACCATTATTGTGGAGTTAATGGGTCGTTGATTCTCACTAATTGCCATGATATGTAATTGATAACCGTTTACAATGGTTAGGGTATGTTGAGCATATAGGCTAACTATATGTCGGTAGAAGATCTGAGCAACTATCGGTAAGTAGTTCTGATATGCCGACGATCATAAGTTGAAGGTTGTTCAAGTCATCTATTATTCGATAATAGTCGATTATCTGTTGGTTGACCGATTATGGGTCGATGCAATGTACTCAGTTGGCCGACGTAGAGTCGGAGTCGAAGTTGGTTAATTTAAGTCGGGGGTCGATTGACTTGCCCCAACAAGTTTCTTTGGACTTCTGAGGGCTAATACACATTATATATTGTGTAGAAACTTGCCTCCCCTTCTTTATCGAAGTTGTAATAGCATAAGAGGTTTTTTTTTTAAAAAAAAAAAAGTAGATATAAGAGGTTTTGACTATGCTACAATTGAATTCACTACTTTCTAGTGTATGTTTATTTTTGAAAGGTCAAAAACCTTATGCTAACCAAAGAAATAATGTAGTTTTGACTTATGGATGGGCACCTTCATGTGTAGGTTAAGAGAGAATAAGATATTTCATTGTGCCGGTTTGAGTATCTTAGTGTAGAACTTTCACAACATATAGAATTCGTTGGAACTATATGGATTATACATAAATGTATATATGATCATGACCAAAAAACAGTGCTTCACCCAATTGTAGTTATATTTAGAGGTTGTATTAATTTTGAGTGGTATTGTTTTCACCTAATTGATAGTTATATTTAAAGGCTCCATTAATTTGATCCTGGTCATCACAATTGTTGGCTCATTCATATATACCTATATATATATATATATATATATATATATATATATATATATATATATATATATATATATATATATATATATATATAGGTATATATGAATGTATGTATGTGTGTGTGTGTGTGTAACTAGAAATTGGTTAAGCTTGTTCACATGTATTAAATTAGTCTACTTTGCCCTTCAATGCTTGAATTCTTTAACTTTTGGTTGACTTTCCTAAGTTGTATATTTAGCGTATGAGTACACATTCTGTTGCTGATTTGTGTAACCATTTAACAATCACAACACTACAAAAAAAAGTAGGAAGTAAACATACTCCAAAACACTCGTTTATATGCTTCACTTATAATTTTGGTATAAGTTCCCATAATAATCTATGCAAAGCATTAAAGTTGAGACCAAGACTTTCTCGGTGCGACATTTGTCAGATGTTCAGTGCGCCACATGACAGCCCACCAGGTCTTCTCCCTCGATATTTTTTTTCTTTTTATTTGGAGTGCTGTGGACAGATGGCGTGCATCCAGCATGTAGCAATCTGGATTGAACAGGTTATGCTCCTGACGGCTGAGTAGGCCGGCTCTGCTCTGGCTATCCTCTCCCAGCCGCTGGATTGGATGGGTCATACTCTTGACGGCTGAGTAGGCCGACTCTGCTCTGACTCTCCTCTCCCATGCCATTTTCTGTCACGAGAGAGGCGCATGCCAAAAAAAAAAAAAAGAATGGGATGGATCTCTATGTGTGGTGACTGTCCTCTCCCATGCCATTTTCTGTCATGAGAGAGGCGCATGCAAGAAGAAAAAAGGAGCAAGGAATGGGGCGGATGAAAAGAAATCTCAGAGAGAAGATTTCTGAGAAAAAATAGAAAATATTGATGGTAAAGCATGGATTGTCTTATCGATTTTTTTTCATGCTTTAGCCTATATATACTGAAGAAAATGTGAGGTGGGGAGTATTTTTTTTAGTGGATCTATTTCTGATTACTGCTTCTTTTATTTTTCATTAGGCTTACTGAGAAAAGATCGAAAAGGATGACAGTAGATAAGAAAAATCGAGTAAAGGGAGCTAGAGAAGGTGATCAAGATTGAAGAGGTTGACAATAGAGAGGAAATTAGGGAAGCGGGGCTAGAGAAGGTGAGTTCCTGTAACATTAGAAACATCGTTCTGTTCTTTGTTAAAAATGCAGGAGGGTTGCTAATCATGTTTTAGCAGCCTTCCACTCCTTTGTTCACAAACATCTTGGAGGAAAGGGACAAAGGATTGCTACCATGCTATGGTAGGCTTCCTCAAAGTCCATATGAAAGAAAAAAAATACAGCAGTTGTTTTGACTCAAGTTGATAAATGCAAATAAAAAAATACAAAAAAAAAGAGTGCCACAGTTGCTGATCAGCTTTAGCAGTCTTCCAGCAATGAGGAAGAAGACATGGATCGGGGTTGGGAGACATCAGGTGATGGATCGATGAAGAGAAAGAGAGAGAAAAAAATGGGTTACGGATCCTCGGTTGGTAGAATTGGGTTGTTGGGTTAATGGGTGCAGAAAATAGATCATAGATGATTGGGTTAACAGGTTCAGAAATCTGTTATTGCTTGATATGGATGGGTGGGTTAATGGATCCAATCATCAGGTTGTGGGTATCGGGTTAATGGGTCGTCGAGCCCGAATTAGTTTTATTGAGGTTAGGAAACAAACTAGGATTGAGTGTTAGGTTAAAATCAAATTGGGATAAGGGTTATATTCTGGTCAGATGTGATAATTAGGTTAGGGTTAGGGGTCTGATTAGGTTTAGGATTTCGGTAGGGGTTAGGGTCAGGCTAGAGTTAGGGTTAGGGTCAGAGTTAGGCTAGCTAGGGTTAGTTGTCTGGCTAGTGTTTAGGTTAGGGTCAGGGGCTGGGTATAGTTTGGACTAGGGTGGGACTAGGATTAGTTACTGTTGAGGGATAGGGTTAGGGTTATGATCACGTGTCTGGTTAGGGTTAGGGGGGGCCTACGGTTAGGGTTAGAGTTAGGGTGGGCTCGCAGACAGGATTGGGTTGGAGAAGGAAACATCAGGAAAAAAAAATAAAAATGAATAGTTGAGAAGAGGAAGAGAGGGATAGTGTTTGGATCGGAATGAAGAGGAAGAAAGAATATAGAAAGAAAATAAATAATAAGTGAGGGGTTATGGTTATGGTAGAGTTGCAAGAAGAGTTGGATCGGACAAGAGAATGAAAAAAAAAGGGAACAAAGCAATAGGATTAGGATTGGGATGAAGAACAAAAAAAAATCAGGTAAGAGATGAAGAACAAAAATAGCACCTTGACTACTCCGCATAGGGTCAGCTTCGGGGGCTTGTGCCATCGTGTTGGTACCGATGGGGAGGAAGGCAATAATGGAGACCCGGAGGTGGATGGCCATGTGATGGATGATGTCCACTACATAGAGGGAGAGGCGATGGAGGACGTCGGAGACAGCCGTGGGGTGGATGCCGGCAAAGAGGAGGGAGAGGGAATGGCGACGGAGGGAACCAACGAGGATGACGACGATGGTGGTGTCGGGAGCAGGGAAAGGAAGTCGGCGGGGGGGGGGGGGGCGATGCAGACATAGGGGGTGGCCGGTCAGCAGCAGGGGGCAGGAAAGAAAATGGGGCGGGAATCCCAAGGCCGGGGGGATGTCATCGGTAAATGGAGATGTTGGCCGTAGTGCGAATGGGGCCGAGGGGAGATGAGGGAGGAGAAGGGGGGGGGTGACGGAGGACGAGAGGTGGCCGATCTGGAGGTTTTGGAGTGCGTCGGCCATCGAGGAGGGGTTGGGGTTGGGTTCATGTCGAGTTTAAAGCCAAGGAGGGGCCGGTGGATGTTGGAGGGTTAGAGCTGGAAGAGGGAGCACTAGTGGGGGAATCGGAGGGAGAGAGGGAGGAGAAGGTTTCAGGAGTGGCAGCGGTGGTGGATGGGTGAGAGGGGATTAGGGCCCGTGGGAGAGGAACGGGGAGGAGAGATTATGGGAGGAGGGGTGGAGAGAGTGGCTCGCGCCGTGGGGAGCGACGATTGGAGGAACGAAGGGGGCTAGGGTTTGGGGATTGGGAGTGGGGGGTAGGATCTAAGGTATGGAGAGTTTTTTTTTTGGTGGCAAGGTATGGAGAGAGTTAGAACGTTCTAGATGGAAGTATTTAAAAAAAAATATTTTTGCAAAAAATCCACTCCACTTATTATTTTTACAAAGCAATCCATCATTTCACTGTAATTACCAAAAAAACTCTAAATTATAAAAAATATATTTTAAAAAATTATTAATAAAATTTTATTAAATTTGGGCAATATATATAGACAAAAAAATGTTACTTATTTTGGAAAAAAAAAAGACTGCATAGACTCCAAAGTTGTGGTAGCATTTTCAATGAATTTTTTTTGATGACTACAAAAATAATTCTTAACAGTAAAAATATAATAATATAATATATAATATTCATCTAATCCTATAATAATATAATAGTATAATATGTCTATATATAATATATACAAATATAATATATTATATTATACTATATTATTGTATATAATAATATAATACCATGATAATATAATAATATGATATATTATTATATACAATAATAGCTATTATATTATGTTATACTAATATAAGATATTAACATAATATACATGATATATTATAATATACTATAATATATTATAATAATGGTATAACAATGTATAATAATAATATTAACATGATATATTAATATATTGTACTATAATAAAATAATATTATATTATAGTATACTATATTAACATAATATACTATATAATAATATTTATATAAAATATTATAACATATTATTATAGTATGATATAATATCCTATATTATTATAATATATAATTATTATATCTTTTTATGAGTAAATTCTTTTTACGAGTAATTAAATTCTAAGGTATGTATAAAGTATAGTCTACAATTTTGTGTAGAATGTAGTTATTGGTGTTGGACCGATGAAATTTTTTTTATTGCATTATTGATGATCCAAAAAATATATAAAAAAGAATAAGCTATATATAAAAAATTGATTGTATTAATTGGATGATACTAATTCATCAAAAAAAAAATTTATTTGGTGTTTTAAGATTAATTTTAAGATACTATATACACATTTATTATATATAGTCCAAGAAACGTTTAAAGATCAGCAAAAATAAGGTTGATAGTTTGGATTATATAAAGTTATAATATATACATTTACATATTTGATTTAGAAAATTGATTATTAGGAAAATCAGTTTAAAATTATGGATTATATTTGTTGATTGATTTTAAGATTTAATATTTAGTATTTAAATATTAATATTTAATATTAAATATTTAATATTTAAAATTATGGATTATTTCTTTAATCATTTTGGTTCATATTTTGTTATGGAACTCAATTCAATAATACTCTAACAAAAATTTTATGGTATTCATATTTTCAATTTAGATGAAGAAGTTATGATAGATGAAGACTAATATAAATGTAAGTTCATCGGCTAATAAAAAAATTATATATTATTTTATATTAAAAATTATATATTGATAAAATATCTTAAATTTTTTGTTTTGACTTAAGGTAAATCCGCTGCGAAGCGCAGATTACACACAAGTGACCCATTAAAGCATTTGCCTGCAAGCTGTACCATATATTTGTATACACACAGATATGTATGTATGAACGAATGTATACATATATATGCATTATTTATAGAGCACACAAATACATACAAACATGTATGCATATAAACTTTAGGAAAAATGTTAAAATTATAGATGACATTGTTGTAATAAAATTTTGGTAGCAAAAAAGTATATAATCAAATTAAGAGGAGGATTGAAGCTTTGAGAAGTGAGTCAGATAAATGAGCTAATTATGATCCAGATTAAAATGATTGTTAAGAAGGGGACTGAGCTTCAACTAGATGATTTGTTATCTTTGGGGGGAAAAGCTGCTGAACTTTGATTCTTCTTTTCATAGTTTTCCTTCAATTGGTTGTTGAAGGGTCACGTTACAGCATCCAAAATAAGTTTATATGCACTATTTTTGGACTATCTATTGAAATTGACAACCACACATATCCATGATATATAAAAGGATCTATAACTCCACACCATCAAAACTTTTACCTTTTTAGGATGGAGCCTGTTATTTATATTTAATTTATATAAGAATATATACATAATATTATAGCCGGAGAGCTGATCTAATTTAGGTTGCTGAGCTAGAGTCGAAGAAAGGAATGTGACGGTCATAGGATGGCCAGACGAGACCTCCGAGAGAGTGCTAGTACCTGATCTTTGATCGATCCAACAAGTCGAATTCTGTAAAACCATCAAAGACAGAAAAGTCCTCATACTGGAGGGGGTTTCTTAGTGGTGGACCCTCTGATGTTTAAGTCGGTCTCTCACAAAAGCAAATAGGAGAGACCTGAGCTCTTTGAGAAAATTTAGTAGTGAAATTGAGTATGAAGTAGAAGAGATCTGAGATGAAGAGAGTGAAGATGGAGGCCTAGTGGATGCCATGTAGAGTATAATACATTTTGAAAGAGTCAGAATTGCTCGAAACTTAGTGGACGAGATAGATTCAATTTGTATAGAATCAGTCTCTGGGAGAAGGCATACAAAGTAAGTCTTTACTTATTTGAAGGATCCTAGAGTGTTTGGATTTTATAGATGAAGATGGGTACCTAGCGTTTGTGAGAACGCATGCCATTTCTCCTTCTAGAGACATGGAGATGTGCTCTGGTTGTCAGAGGATAACAACTTTATACATTCCAAAGTTTGTTAAGTGGAGCGAGCTAGGGAGCGGCTGGTCATTTGTTATCTAATAAGTAGAAAACTCTGGAACTCCTTCAGCACGATCGTAGAAGTCCAGATGGTGGCAGCTTAGCGACCACCGTGGTCCCCCTCAATGAGGACATGTATCAGGATGCCACTGGATCGCCAACGCCCTGTAGGATGGGGCATTCTCAATGTATCACACAATTCTTGTGAAGCTGATACTGACTAGGAGGTTCTTTTGTATGATGAAGGGAATGTGTGTTCAATTATTCCATTGAGTTGATAGGTGTAACTAGATAGTTAGGTGGACTGGTGAGTTGAATGAATTAAGATTATCCTAGCCCGTTGGCTCACATATTGAAAATAAACATTTCATAAGACCATAGGAATTTTGAGTACACATGGGTTTGTTAGAGAACCTGGTAGAAGATCATTTCATTGCTCTCTCAGTAATCAGCTCTTTTACTCTACAAAGGATTGGAAATTATTTTTTAAAAAATGCTAAAATTACTAATATTGCATGAAATAAAAAGCTAGATGTTATAAATAATCATAACTTACATAATGCAAGAAAAATTGGAGACGTTCCTAGAACGAGACATTAAGAATGAAATTTGTCTCCTTATGTAAGTATCCAACAAAGTCATCCCCAAGGTATCATGAATCCAACTCGCCTGAAGTCTCCTATTATGAGCATGATCACGTGGAGGTATGATCCAAATGATTTCAATTGTCCAAAAGTAGAGAGTAGAGAGGGTAGCAAGAAGACAGGTAAAAATAAAAAAGAAAAATAATTAGACAGAAAAAAAATAAAGCTCTCAAAAGGAGGAAAACAGAACCCTCACAAAGGCTTGATTTGTGCTGTCTAAGTTGTGTATGAGACCTTGATTCAGCTTTACAATTAAGTATTCAATATGGGATTACTGAATAGAGGCTTAAAAAAGTTTAAATTTTTTAAAGTTACTAAAATCATAAAGAAAAAGTTCTAGATAACTCATACAACAAGTAAGATCCAATAATCTTGAATCCTACTTTAGTGTTGATTGTATCCATCTAAAAAAGCCATAGTAGATTAAACCTTGAAGTAGGTCTTTATCTTAGATTTTAACATATCATGCATCGCATGGATCAATTGAATCTTAACATGTTGAGCACATATTAATTGTCTTATGCTTAGTCCATTAATTTTTCATGAGAATTTACTAGAGTTAACCCAAACCTCTAGTTATAGCCTTTATGATGATTTTTATATAGATGATCCCACCAAGGGTATTTGTTATCTAATATCTTGTAGACTTCTTGCATTGTACTTACTAAGAGTATAATCAATCTTTCATTTATTTTTATCCTTATATAAGTGCTCATTATAGGAATGCTAATCTCCTCCTAAAATTGTACATTTGTACGGTCACTCAATCCATTTCATATCTATTATATGGAATCTCTTTTGCAAAATCTCCAATCATAAAGGTTGTGTATCCTTCATCGGTGAACATGTTAGGATTAAGCCCCATCGCTCCTAGTGACTTTAGGACTTCACTCTTAGGTAAACTCTTAGTTAACTAATCTATCACACTTTTCTATGACTTGACATATTCAAGAAATTTATATCATTTTTTCTATATTATCTTATGTATTTATTATAAAATCAGATATGCTAGTTCATCTTTTTATTGGTGCGCTTTTGGTCTTCAATTCAATCACAGCCTTGTTGTCACACAAGGATTGAGATGGTTGAAATGCTTTTGGGGCCAAAACAAGCTTTGATCCAATAAGATTAGGATTACTGGAAGTAGATGATATGGAATCAGTGATTTGGTTTCTAAAGGGAAAAATATTTCAAAATAAGTTGTATCTCTAGTCTCAATAAGAATATTATTTGAGATGTCACTTATCTCTAAATTTATTATTAAAAATATAAGGTGTTACTATCACTATAAGAAAAAAAATTTTACCGACAGCTATTAGCGACAGCAATTTTACTGTCACTAATAATATTTTTTTACCGATGGTAAATGGCAATCAAAAAATTTACCATCATAAAAAAATATATATTAGTGACGATATTTTTGGCTTTTAGTAATGACTAGTTGCATTACTAATAAAAAGTACTTTTATTTTTTTAATTTGATTCTAAGATTATTAGCGACAGAGTTATCTTATTAGCGATGATATTTTGCCGTCGCTAATAACCCTAAATTCTCCCCTTCCGATTCCCACCCCCCGCCCCTCGGTTCCCATGATTCTTATCTAATTGCGCGCCCTCATTTTCTCCCTCCCCCCTCCCATTTTTTTTGCCAGCGACTGACCCCCTCCCCCTGATTTCCCCCTCCCGAGTCTCTGGATCCCATTTTCCCTTGCCAGCGGCCGACCGACTACAGGATCTTGCTTCCCCAAGCCCCCGACTGCCTCTCCAAGCCCCCAACCTGCCTCCCCCTAGCAGCCTCCGATCCCCCTCTTTCTCCCACCATCGGATCGGGCTTTCCTGAGCTCCCAGCCACCTCTCTGAGCCTCCATCCATCAGAATCTGAGCCTCTCGACCACCTCCCACCTCTCCGAGCCCCTGGCCCGTCTCCCCCACTGCCTCCGATCTTCTTCTTTCGCCCACGCTGGATTCGACTTCCCCAAACCCCCGACCGCCTCCCCGAGCCTCGACCTACCTCCTTGAGCCATCGGATCGCCTCCTCGAGCTGCTGGACCGTTGTCCCTGCCTCCACCCTTTGGATGCCTAGCCACCAGAGCGTCGTGCCATTGAACCACCGTTGGCCTTATGCCAAACCCATTGCCGACCCACCACTGGACCAGCGCCACTGTTAGAGCCACCGGGTGATTTTTAGCGATGGCAACGGTGATGGCTCCATCACCGTCACCACAATCCATTCTCATCTTTTTAAATTTTAAATATTTAAAATTATAATTATTTAATTATTTTTTATTAATAATATTTAAATTTAAATATTATTAGTTTAAATATTAGTAATATTTAAATTAATAATATTATTATTAATTTAAATAATATTATTAATAATATTATTTAAATTAATATTATTCTCAAAAGGTAGAACTACTTTGGAAAGCTCTCCAGCGAGAGTAGCCCTACTGTCTTTGATGGTAGGGATTCGAGATCAGACCACCATCGAATCAGTTTTTGCCTGCTAATCTACTCTAATGGCAATCAGAGCAGCTCGATGATTAGACTCTAGGCCCTAGGCCGGACTTGAGGTCCGAAAAAATATTTCAAATCGGACTTAAGGAGGGGTGTACTTGGCCCACCCCGACCTATTTTCAGTCCTATTTGCAATCTCCCTCGCTACTTTGAAATCTCCAGGATGGGATTTACCTGGATGCCATATTGATGTGCTCGTACAACATAGTCATCTGGCACGCTTCAAGTTTGCATGCACGGGACACGCGTCCCAACCGTCTCCATTTGCAATGATATCCTTTACTTAGAAACTCAGTATTTTAAAAATTTTAAAAATATTACATTACATATAATGATAGACTTATCTTTATGAGCTTTATGGTTGTCTTTTCTTCTTATAGTTGCCTTCTTATTTTTTCTGATGATGATTCAAACTTAATTAATGAATATTGAAGGGCATGCTTCTACAGATTGCTATGGGCTCTTTTTCTTATTCCATATGATGTCTAAAACCTGATGGGTGCCGATGGATTTTGCTTGCTATATTCTTATGATTGCCTTCTTATTTTCTTCGATGATAATCCAAACTAAATAGATATTGAAGGGACTGGAAAGATAAATGTCAAACATAACTAATCAAAATTTTTAAATCTGTGAGAGCCTCATAATGTAATCGATGGCTTCATAAACCACCACAACCTCATCATGATCTAACTAATTGTATACAAGTACATAACATCTCCAATTCTTGACCAACTCTTCATGCATCATCAAAACAAATAAGAGAAAAATCATGAGTCATAAAATATTAACAAAAAATTCAAACTTATACTTCCATATATATGGAACTATTAGGATTTGGACTCTATCAAGTATATAGAACTTATGACGCCTATCTAAATGAGGCATTGTGGGAAAAAAGAAAACTGGTGTCACCCATCTCAAAACATGAAAAAAAAAAAGGGAAACAAGGCGTGGCCATCTAAATATGCAAAAAAAAGGTGCAAGGCATCATGAAAATATTGGGCATCATCCATCTCCAAAATAGAAAAAAATCGTATGAGGTGTCCTTAAAAATATCTTGGGATTGACTCCAACACGAAGACTTTTACTAGATATGGATGAAATCCCATCACAGAAATCTTTGATTTCATCAAGATTCCTCTATGAAGCACTCTTTTGATCATACCATCTACATCGAGCAGTTCTCCATGAAAACTTTTTGCTGCAACATCATCAAAGTTTCATCCATTACATCCATGAGAGGTTTTATCAATCTAGGATCTCTTTGATCTCCACTGGTATGAGCCCTAATCTCCTCTCTATTTCTTCTTTATAATTAAGTTCTAATATTTAAACCCTAGTTAATTCCTTAGAGTTTTAGGATTTTCTTAAAATTTAACTTATTGATGCATCTATAACCCAAAAATTTTATATTTAATCATTGTATATACTTCTTTAACATTGTCCTTGATCTGCGGTAGATTGGCGCACATAGCAGA
>NC_025995.2:8191795-8321759 GCF_000442705.2 Elaeis guineensis
GTAGAAATATCCACCTCTTACACTGGAGCTCATGGGTCTACATACATCAGTATGTACCAGACCCAAAAGTTCATTGGCTCGCTCACTTTTTCCAGTAAAAGCTGACTTGGTCATCTTCTCAAGAAGACAGGACTCACAGGTTGGAAGTGATTCACAATCACCAACTTCAAGAATTTCTTCTTGAGCCAACCTGTTTATCCTGTTCTTATTGATATGACTTAGCCTACAGTGCCAAAGGTAGACTTCTGACATATTATCTATTCTAGGACGTTTACCGGAGGTTTGAACCATATTAACAGGCTGTGACAGTAAGTAAATTTCATTATCTAGTTGTCCAACAAACATTGTAACACCATTCAAAATGATATTGCAAATGTTTCTTTTTATTAAAAATTGATAACCGTATATGGTCAAAAGGCCTACAGAAATAATATTTAATAAAAAGCTTGGACAATAGTGATATTCACTTAGAATTATATTACGAGAATTGATTACAAGATTCATGATTCCTAAAGCTAGAACTGAAACTTTGCTTCCATCTCCAACGTTCAGGAACCTCTCGCCATCATCAAATCTCCTACTGACCTGCAGACCCTGCATCGAATTGGAAATATGATAAGGGCTTCCGATATCTAATACCCAGGCAGTAGTATCACAAATGAAAAAATTGCAAGGTGTTATCATATAATTACCTTGCTTTTTCTTCGGTCTGTTCGGGTCCAGGGAGGCAATGTATAGAGGACAGTTCCTCTTCCAGTGCCCCTGCTTCTTGCAAAAGAAGCACTCCGCTTGGCTCTGGTCGGGCTTGCACTTCTTGGTCTGACCCTGTGCAGACGTCTCAACATGCGGCTGCACCTTCTTATTCTTTTTCTTCTTGTTCTTCTTCCCTTTCTTAAAGGGTCGGTGACCAGAAGAAGACCCTCCCACAACATTCACCGACTCCTTATGGAGCTGGTGGTCCTTCTCAAAGTTCTGCAGCAACCCCAACAAGCCGTGGTAGTTCACTGCAGGCTTTGTCATTCGAAAATGAGTAAGGAAGGGGAGGAAGGACTTGGGCAATGAATTAAGGATTGCATCCTTACCGAGCTGCTCGTGCAAGAAAAAGCCTAGTTTACTTAGGCGTTCAATCATTTCGATCATGTACAGTACATGATCAGTGACTGAGGTCCCATCCCTCATCCGAGCATTGAAAATAACATAACTAGTTTTGTACCTTTCAATGTCGTCAGGCGTGCCAAAGGAGTCGCTCAACATTTGAAGCATCTCCTATGGCTGGGCGTTCTCAAATATGCCGCTAAACTCATCATTCATTGCCACCAGCATTATACATCAAACGGTGGTCCGATCGTTGAGCCACTTCTGATAAGTGTCTCAGACCGTCCCTCTAGCATTCGGGGCTGGCTCCTCGGGTGCCAGATTCGTTACAACATAAAGGATCCACTCATGCTAAAGGATGATTTTTAATTTTCGATACCAGCTATCGAAATTAGATCCCATGAGTTTGTCATTATCTAATAATGACCAGAGCGACAGGGTAGTGGCCATAGTTGCATAAAAAAAAATCAGACCTCTATTAGTACATAAATTATTAATACTAAAGACTTGGACTTTAGTCTAAAGTTTCTCTCAATATTTTTACGAACTGGTAGCCCCAACCTCTAATTCGAAGAATTACTTTAATTCCTTAATGGGTACTAGAATCCACACAGACTACACACGAGCCCAACTTTGGTTAGTCAACCCATGTGCATCTATGGGTAGGTTCATAACTAGTTGTTTCTCTAAATAACTTCTAGTAATCAATTTTGCCCCAGAACCTAATCAGTAGGCTTTGGCCTCCACCGAAAAGATCTGGTTAGGTCCAACCATTAACATGACTTGATTGATGAATCAGATCAATAAATGATCAGGCCTGACTTTGGTCGGCCAACCTGACCACCATCAGAAAGACTCAAACCAAATTATCATACTATGAATGATAATTCCATTAGTCAATAAGCACCAGGCCTTTGGGTCTCCAATGATTATTAAACTAATAGACTCATTATCACTCACTTAATGGGAGGCTATGACTTAGTTATCACTATAAATTAATCATTTTAGGGATCTAATAATTTTTGAAGATTTTATTAAGTGAAGAAAGAGAAGAAATTAACCGGTCAATTTCAATCCTCCCACTGACTTCACCAAGTCAGATTAAAAAGGATTTAATTAAAGCCGGCATTAGGAGCACCTAAATCAGTCACACTGATTTACCTAATAATATGGATGAGCCCTAATCACTAAGTGATCTAATCAAAACCTAACTCACCAGGTTGGCCAGATAAGTGAGATCAGTGGTGGGGATAAGCCATTAACTCGTCAGAGATCGAATCAATGCGAGTAGCTCCCACTTAAGAACCACTGGTCAAACTGCCGAACTTACCTTAGACACCAACCGATTCATTAGTTTTAATTTGATCAACTTAGTAAATAGGGTTCCACCGTGTAGCCATAAATTAAGTCCATCTTGGTCTAGTTAAAGACATGGACCCATTCAACTATAACTATTGGAGTCGAGTCTAGAGTGTCCTTGACCTAATCTAATTCAACTTTTGATTAGATTTGACCAATTACTCTAATTTAGTCCATTTCTTTCAGCTAACCTTAGATCTAACCCAATTATGGACCTAATCCATCTAACCCATTGACACACAAGTTTATGCAATTGTCTTAGGTCTTAATTCACAATTCTAGACCTACTTGACAATACTTAATTCCTTTAATTAAGTATTTGGACTGATGGGTTAGGGTTTGGCATTTCGAAAATAGTTTTTAAATTTGAAAAGTTTTATTTTCTGTTCATCAAATATATTGACTCATTTCACAAATAGATCAGCATATTTCATAAATAGCAATCCTATTGCTAATTACATAACAGAAAATAACTCAATCAAAATAAATCATGAATATTCCTTTAGATCTAATCTAACACATTCATGATAAATTTTACAATTGAACCTTTACAATTAAGTTCTTTCGCTGCTTCATCTGCATGGGATATAATTGCAGCAGCACCCCTACCGCCATAGGAGACCCCATCGAATGAGAGGAGAGGGCCTTTAAACCCTACTTTTCTCCTATGATCGGACGACCATGGCAACCAACCCAATTAGATTACTTGCTACTTGGATCAAGTATATCTAAATATATCAATTTCAAAATTTAAATTTCAAATTTTAAATTTTAAATTTTGAATTTCAAATTTCAAACAAATTTTAAATTTTTGAATTTCAAATTTTGAATTTTAAATTTTGAATTTTAAATTTGAAATTTTAACCAAATTTTAAATTTCAAATTTTAAATTTTGAATTTCAAATTTTTGAATTTTGAATTTCGAATTTTCAATGTCAAAATTCAAAATTCAAATTTTTGAATTTTGAATTTCGAACAACTTTCAAAATTCAAATTTCAAATTTTAAAATTTAAAATTTAAATTTAAATATTTAGATTATAACTTAATCTACGTATGCAAATTTATATATCATATCTTAGAACCCGCTCTGATACCATTTGAAGTAAAATTTGAGTGCAGGGGTAAAATGATAATTTTAAAACTTTTCAAAATCACTATTTTATAATAAAAATTATTAATTAATCTAATTAATTAATATATATTTATCCTATACTAGGATCTAAATATGATATATAGCATGCATGCATTTAAATTTGAAATTCAAATTTGAACAGTAAATAATTTACTGTTCTGTGTTCAGAACACAATACCTTTGTGCGGATAGTCGATCGTCGCAATCCGATCATTGTAGGGAGGATCTGATCATCACAATGCAGCCACACAGTATGTCTGACCTCTGCGGATCGTCCACATGAAGCTTCCGATCTGATCAGCTCCTCATGATTGCTAGCTCGTTGTAGAGCCCTTTCGACGGCCGATGCTGATCGAACTCCTTCGATTGATGTCTACCAACTCCTCGAATGCTTCAAGTCATCAGCAAGTGCTTGAGAGGTTGATGAATCTCTCCTTAAAATTTAGTGGGCTCACGACACTCGTAGCTCACCTTCTCACTTCTCGAACCCCAGGCTGAAACCCTAGGGAACACACTGAAAACCCTACGTCCAATTTTTTTTCTTTTCTTTCTTTTTCTCTCGAAAGTTTTAGACTTTCTACTTATGCACAAAGGTTCCTCACGCCCCACTTTCTCTCTCAAAAAATTTTTATGCACGCCCCACCTCCCTATCTCTTTTAAAATAGTTCAAAACATGTCTTATCCGCGTGAGAGGATAAAGATAAGTGGTTGCACATTTGAATTCAAATCAAATTTGAATTCAAATGCAAACCAACTCATCCCTATCCACTTGGGCGTGAGAAGAGAAGGTGCATGGCTGCTTTGTGCGTGGAAAGGTTTCACAAGAAACTCTTTCTCGTGTAAGATATGAGGCGCAAAAGATGGATAAGCATGAAGGTGCATAGATTGGTTGCTCATTCAAATTCAAACTTTGTTTTGAATTTGAATGGCCAACCAACCATCCTTATCCACCTATGTGGTGCACAAATGTGGGGTGTGTGAAGGGCTTTGCATGAGAGAAAATTCACCAGAAGTTTCTTCTCGTGAATTCAAATGGGCGTAGAGATATGAGGTGGTGTAGGGATTCAAATTCAAATGGTGGTTTAATCTTAATTGAACCAACCTAATCAAAATAGGTTAAGCATAATTAGACTAAATTAAATCTAACTTAATTAGGCTTAATTAGGCTCAATAAAATTCTAATCAAATCAGGAATTGACTAAGCCCAATTCCTGATCAAATCAGGGACCAAACCATCTCGATGATTAGGTCAACTCTTAACCTAATCGGGTCAAATCCAACTGAATCTAATTCAATTGAACTTGATCCAAAAATAATTACTCAATCAAATTGAGTTAATTAGCGATCAAATCATTAATTAAATCTCTCATAAATATTGAGTCTAAATCCGATGGGCAATTGGGCATCAGAATTCATCGATATGAAATTCTGATCGAAAAGTCCCAAATCAGTGGGACTCTTGACCCCGGTACCCAAAATGTGTGGGACTCATGATCAAAAAATCTTGATTCTCGATCACAAAGTCTCAGACACGTAGGACTCATAGTCTACGAACATTATGACTCTTCATCAGCCATCAGATCAGATAAGAACCTCTAATGTGTGTGACCCCGCAGGTTCGAACCTAAGCCGGTAGCATAGGAACCAATTCATGTACTAATCGAAGTGACCATCTAGCAATGGTACCCGATATTCGGATAGATCGAATAGTCACAATCGCAACACTCAGAACCTACGTGAATATGGTTACTGTATAATTCATCCCTTTTGACCCCTGTGTTTAGGATGACTCAGGGTTAAACTGTCAACCCTGATTAGATCATCCGAATCGTGCTCAACTCAAACAGTCCTGTGACTCCTCACTAGGACTACCCTGGCCAAGATTTTACTAAATTGAAATACGACTGTACACAGCTCTTGAATTGGAGTGGTCAATCCTATCTTGACACACGCACCGACAAGTCAAGTACTTGACTGCACCCAGCAGCCTTCCGTCACTGAATTAGAAATTCAGGTAGTCCAGTGCCTAAGTGCAGTGAGTTGCTTGCAAGTCACTGTGGCGGTCTCAGGTCGGAGGGACATTTATACCCATATCCCATCGGAACAAATCTTGACAGCAGAGATAGCTCCAGAGTCGGTCACGTTCAGTACAGATGTACTCTTATATCTCACCTATATGCCATACTAGTATCTCCACACTCTTTGGTTAAGAGGACAACCAACCTATATGGTACATAATGACCTATGCTCGATAAATATTGTTGTCCTTGGTAACAACGTATCATTTGGTCGCGAACAGGTTTAAGGACTAAACGACAAATCCTCCTTTGTCGAGTCTAAATAGTCCTAAAGACTTCACCACAATACAGGAGTTCATTAGAAGATGACAATTTGTGATGAAAAATATCAAAATAACTTTTATTTATTTATGATTTATGTACTAATACAACAAAGAGCACAACCGTCAACAAACTGATGATTGGCTTTGAGACACTATTCCCAACACCAGCTTCGTGACGAGATCGAGATGCTTATTAGGTAGGGGTGGCTGAATCATTTTATCCAGAGAGTGGGCCCTTAATGTTCTGCTCCGAGGGTTCAGCAACCACCCCCTATGCCTCAGTAGCCTCTCTCTACACCCCTGTCGCAGTAAGCGCTAGCGTGATAGGAGCAGCATCAAGCCGAAGATCAGGTGGCGGAAGAAAAGTGACCCATCCGTGGAGAAATCCATATGATTACTAAAGGATTGTCTAAAATTCTCGATAGGCCTGATTTGGCCTGATTAACAGATGTCCCCAACAAGCAGAGGAGGAGAATCTGAGCCGGGTGGTGAAACTCGCCTCACATCTATATGAGGTAACCAAATACCGACTAATTTATCTTTTGTAGAAAAATGCAGACTGCTGCAAACATGCTCAGCATCAATGCTGAAGTGATATCCCATCACCTAAAGGCATACCCAACTTGTCGGTCGAAAAAGCAGAAAAGGTGGTGTTTTGCCTCAGAGTGTCAAGAGGCTATCATGGGCTAAGGCATCTCAACGGGGCTTCAATTTAAATTTAGCAAACTTCTACATGTATTACCACTAATGTAATAACATTTTCTATGAAAATAAAATTTGCAGGGCTATCAATTTGTAATGAGCACCCGAGTCTCTCAAGAATTGTCTCCTCCTCCTGCTTGAGATCCTGAACTATGATGACGGTCAACTAGCATGAGGGATGACTAATCAGACTCTTAGAAGGCTGTCGAGGGTGCATGCCACAGGCATAAGCTTACCATCAGCACAACAATGTCTCTCGCACAAAGATGAGAAGTGCTAGATATCACAGGCACAAGATCACTGTAGGCATATAAAGCCACTCATGAGGGATAATTAATCAGACTCTCAGAAGATCGTGAGAGTGCATGCCACAGGCACAAGCTCACCGCCAGCACAATAATGCCTCTCATGCAAAGATGAAAAGTGCTAGATATCGTAGACATAAGATCACCGCAGACACACAAAGTCATTCGTAAGGGATAACTAATTAGACCTTTAGAAAGCCGTCGAGAGTGCATACCATAGGTACAAACTCGCTGCCGGCACAACATTGCCTCTTGCGCGAAAATAAGAAGTGCTAGATGCCACAGGCACAAGATCACCGTAGACAGATAAAGTCATTCATGAGGGATAACTAATCAGACCTTCAGAAGGTCATCGAGAGTGCATGCCACAAGCACAAACTCACTGCCGGCACAACAATGCCTCTTGTGCGAAGATAAAAAGTGCTAGATGCCGTAGGCATAAGATCGCCACAGGCGTACAAAACCACTCATGAGGGATAACTAATCAGACCCTCAAAAGATCGTTGAAAGTGCATGCCACAGGCACAAGCTCACTGCCGGCACAATAATACCTCTCGCACGAAGATGAGAAGTGCTAGATACCGCAAATACAAGATCACTGCAGGCACATAAAGTCACTCGTGAGGGCTAACTTACTAGACCCCTAAGAAGACTTCGACGACTCTGAGGTAGGGCTAACTTATAAGACCCCAGCAGAGCTCGAGTCACTTGAGAAAATGAAAAGTACTAGATACCATAGGGATGAGATCACCGCAGGCATACAATGCCACTCGTAAAAGACCAACAATTGGGTGCTAAAGGAAGAATAAAAAAGACAGACAATACCTAGCCAGAGGTATTATCTCAACAACATTCCTTCCGCCTAAAGCATTGCCTCAGACCTAGAAACAGGAAGGTAGTGTTGAGATAGTTGCTGTGATTCCTCAGTTACGCTAAAGCTAAGCTACCTAGATCTTTACTCATGCTGAGCTAAGCAGTGAGCATCTCCTCATGCCAATCCAAGCATTTGTCTGTGCTGCTCTCAACGAGCCGAGCAAGATTCAATCAAAGCATTTGTCTGTGCTGTTCTCAACGAGCCAAGCAAGATTCAATCCAAGCATGTCTGTGCTGTTCTCAACGAGCCAAGCAAGATTCAATTCAAGCATTTATCTATGCTATTCTCAATGAGCCAAGCAAGATTCAATCTATGTATTTGTCTGTGCTATTCTTAATGAGCCGAGCAAGATTCACACAAAAATTCATAGATTCAAATTCAAAAATGAAAGCAAAAGCAATTCATTTTATTAAAGTTTTTATAAAGAAAAAATTTTTACAAAGAAAAAGCTGATACATGCTTCACAAAGAGATGATAATTGCTTCAGGCAATGTCTTGCAAACAAGGGAAGAAAATGAGAAAGAAAAGAGGAAGAAAAAGAAGATGGAGAGGAAAATAAAAAAAGGTGGATGAGGAGGGACGTCCCGCTGCAATCGACAGAATATCAGATCGGTCAGGTGAGTTGGTTCGATCTTCGTCCACCAGGGACCTTGCCTCCTCACCATTCAAGTGAGCTGATTCAATCTTCATCCATCGAGGCCTCCACCTCTTCATCAGTGCCATCAGTTTGTATGCCGTGGAGTTCTAAATACGGCATATCTCCTACAGATGGATCTTGCAATCATTAAAGCCCTGGATAAAGGCGGCAGCGACGTCGAGCATCTCTCTCTTAAATATCGTAGGATTTCGAAACTCTGCAATACAGTGCTTCTAGACTATAGGTGGAATATGCTTTGGTGAAGGAAGTGGCGACAGTGACGCCGACATCATCCTTGGAGCGGCAACTCTAGAAGAAGGGGGAGCCCCATAGGAAGAGATCTTTGATGGTTAAGTCCATATCTTTGATTAGATCAAATAGATCTTGATTGAGGCTCAAAGGTCGAATCCGAGTCATTAGACTGGTTAAATCAAAACTAATTAATCAATTGATGTCTAAGATAAATTTGACATTTTGATCGATGATTTTTAATTGGAAGCGACTTACCTGACCATTTTGATGGTGTCTAAGGTAAGCTTAGCATACCCTTCCACTGATCTCCCTTATCTGGCCAACTTGATAGATTATATTTTGATTAGACTGCTAAGTGATTTGAGTTGACCCATGCCATTAAGGTTGATCAGTGTGACTGATCTAGGTGCCATTTCAACTAGCATGTCACTAATCTAATTTAATGACTTGGTGAAGTCAGTGGAAGAATTATGGTTTACTGGTTGATCTCTTCTCTTAATTCATCAATTGAATCTTTTAAATTATTATATTCCTAAAATGAGATAGTTATGGTGATAACTAAATCATAGTCTCCCATTAAATTGGATGATAATGGATCTATTAGTATGATGATCATTGGAGGTCCAAAGGTCTGATGCTCATCTACTATTAAAATTATCATTTATAATATGATAACTCAGTTAAGTCTCTCTAGCAAGTGATCAGATTGGCTGGTCAAAGTTGGGTCTATTTATTTGGTAGTTAGATTCTTGAGTATGATCATGTTAATAGTTGGACACAACTAGGGCTTGCAGAGAAGATCAAAGTCAACTAAAAAATTTTCTGAGGCAAAATCAATTACTAAAAATTATTTGATAAAATAATTAGTTAAAGAACCTACCTATAGATGCACATGGGTGAATTGGCCAAAGTCAGACTCATGTGCTATTTGTGTGGATTCTAGTATCCGCTAAGGAATTAAGCTAATTCCTCGAATTAGAGGTAGAGGCTACCAATTCGAATAAAATAGTGGAAGAATCTTTAGACTAAAGTTCAAGTCTTTAGACTTAATCAATTTATATATATAGAGGTCTTATATTTTTTTTTGATTATGGTAAGTAGTTAGTTACTCCATTCACTGTTGGACAGTAACAAGCTTATAGGATCCAACTTCGATATTTGGTATCGAAAGTTGTAGACAGTTTAAAGTATGAAAGAATCCTGTATACGAATCCAGCACCTGATGTTTCCACATCTAACACACGTGATGCGATCAAAGGCACTTATCAGAAGAGGCCAAATGATCAAATCATCGTGTGGTATTTTTGAGAGTAGTGAAGAATATAAATATAGTTGTAAATTCGATGATGCTCGAAGGGAGAAAATCCTTCAAATATTGAAGGAGTTCTTTTCACCTCTGAAGATGTACCTTCAGTGAAGCATTAATCTTTTGAGAAAGGAAAGAAAAAGAAGATGCAAGAGAGTTGTACTTGGATTGATGAGCTCGAACTAACAAAAAAGTCTAAGGTTAACCTGAGTCTGGTTGAGTCCCTTGATTCGAACAGGGTAAGGAAGAGAAATCAGTAAAAGATTGCTGGACAAGGTACTTATATGATAATATCTTATGATTTTTCTATCTGTGACACTACTATCTTGATATTGGATATCGAAAGTCTATTCAAATCTATAATTTATTGCAGGAACTTCAGATTAGTAGAAAGCTTAGAAACAGCAAGAAGTTCCTGAACATTGGAGATGGAAGTTATATTTCAGTCCTAGTTTTAGAAATTATCGAGCCTATATTCAATTCTAACAATATTGTTTTAGTAATTATCACTATTATCTAATAATTTTTATGATATCTTTATGAATGATGTTAAAATCATGATGGACAACTAAGAAATGATATTTATACAGTCCGTTAGTGTAATGTACACATCAATCAAATATCTTAAAGTAGATAATGTCATGCATGATTATCTTTGGCATTGAAGGCTCGATCATATAAACAAGAATATAATGAACAAGTTGATTTAAGAAGTAACCCTCGAAGTCAGTGATTGTCAATCATTGACAATCTGTAAGTCCTGTCTCCTTCGTAAGATGACTAAGTCATCTTTTACTAAAAAAGGTGAAAGAGCCAGTAATATTCTGAGTCTAGTACATATTAATGTATATAGACCTATAAACATGAGCATCATAAATTTGGATTATTTAAAATATTCAAATAATTTTATAATAAGATAAAAAAATAAACTGGAAAGAGCATCAAAACTCTTTGGTCAAATCAAGGAGTAGACTACTTTTCTGATGAATTTTTGACATATCTAGAAGAGAATAAAATTTTCTCTTATTGAAATCAATTTTGTTAGACATAGTTCGATCCATGATGGGGTTTACAAGTATGCCAATCTTTTGTTAGGGTTATACTCTTTAGATTGCTTGTCATTTTCTCAATAGGATTTCAAGCAAATCAGTCGCAAAGTCACCATATGAGATATAGACTAGGTGTAAGCCAATACTCTCTTATCTTAAGGGTTTAGGAGTGTTTGATTTATGTCAAGCATTTATAGACTGATTAGCTTGGATCCTGATCCTATAAATATTATTTTATAGGATACCTCAAAGAATCTAGGGGATATTACTTCTACCTTGCTAAAGAATAAAAGTTGTTCGGTATTTTTTTTAGAGAAAAAGTATTTTGATGAAGGAATTGATGTCTTTAATGTAGAACTTATAAAGTTTGACAGATAGAAGAATCGATACATTCTAGTGAATCCATAGAATCAAATTTGATTAGATCAAATTCGAAATCCATTATAGAGGCACCATTAAGGAGATCCGGTACAGTATCGCATCCGTTAGATAGATACTTCAGTTTCTAGATCTGAAATATGATCCTGTTGAACTTGATGAGAACAACAAAGATCTGATCACCTACATGGATGCCATACAAAGATCTGACTTCGATCAATGGCTTGGAGCCACAAAGTCCGAAATGGAGTCTATAAAGGTCAATGGTGTATGGACACTTGTTGAACCACTTGAAAGGATAAAGCTCATAGGGTGTAAGTGGATCTTCAAAAGGATCAGAGGATATAGACGAGAAGGTTAAAACCTACAAAATCCGTCTGGTTGCCTAAGGATATCGTCAACATTATGGTATTAACCATAACGAGATAATTTCTCTTATGGCAATGCTAAATATTTCGGAGTTGGAACATGTATTTTGATAAGTGATCAAAATGCATGACTTAATTAAGAATGAAGAGGAATCCTGAATATAAATAGATTAATAGTTCTATAAGTGTATTTCTTATTTTGTATATGGATAAAATTTTTTTAATCAGGAATAACATTCCTTACATTACAGGGAATAAAGGTTTATCCATCATTACTATTCTCCATAAAGAACTTGGAAAAAGCATCCCTCATCCTTGGGATGAAGATCTATAGAGATAGATCTAAGAGGTTGCTTGGGTTCTCCCAGTCCACGTATATAGAGTATTTATGAGTAAAATTTATTCTATTATGTATACCATGTACGAGACGGCATATGGTATACTCACTGGGGGTAGTGAGTGGATACCTGTAAGATCTGGGTGAGAATCATTGGTAGGTCATCTTTAAGTATTTGAGAAATATCAAGGACTGATGACTCGATTGTGGAGAGTCTGACTTAAAACTTATAGAGTTTGACTCTAATTTTTAGTTGGACATGATAACAGTAAGAATGTGTCGGAATACATCTTTACCTTAAATAATGAAGTAATCTGCTGAAAAAGTTTCAAACATAGCAATATAGCCAATTCAATTTGTGAGGTAGAATGCATTGCAGTATTCGATGCTTGCAAGAAAGCTATGTGATTGTAGAGGTTCATTGACAAGCTAGGAGTGGCACCCTCCAATAATGGTCCTATTATATTGTACAGCACCAGAGCCATAGCTCATGCCAAGGAGCCGAAGTTCCGTTAGTTTATCAAATATTTTGCATCGCTACCACCTTATTCGAGAAATTACGGATCGAGGTGACGTCAAACTTTAGAAAATCGAAGGAAAGGAGAATCTGATTAACCCATTTACTAAAGTCTCGGTGTCTAGGAGTTCTGAGATGATAAATTGAAGATAGGTATATGATACTATACTGATTAGCTTTAGTCCAAGTGAGGGTTGTTGGATATTGTGTCCTAAAGCCAATCGTTTGACGATTGTGTTAATTATAAATATATATGAATTGATTAATAATAAAAATTATTTGATCTTTTTCATCATAAGATTAAATCTTCTAATGAACTCCTGTGTTGTGATGAAGTCCTTAGGACTACTTTGATCGATAAAGGATGATTTATCACGTAGTTCTTAAATTAGTTCACGATCAAACGATAAGCTATTACTGGGATGATAGTGATTATCAAGTGTAGGTCGTTGTGTGTCATATGCATTGGTTGTCTTCATAACCAAGTGGTGTAGAGACACTAATATGGTATGCAAGTGAGATGTAGGAGTACATCTCATTGAATGTGACCAACTATGAAGCACTCTGCTATTAAGAATAGCTCATGAAGGATATGGGTATAAGTGTCTCTTCGACTTGAGATCACCACGGTGATTTGTAAGCAACTTACTGTACTTTGATACCAGACTGTCTGAATTTTTTTTTTAAAAAAAAAATTTTTTTCAAAAAAAATTACGTACATAAAAAATATAATTGTGATGACAAGTTCAATTTACTTCGCTAATTATTGTTATAAAAATAGCTCTTCAGCCTCCGCAATGGAATGGACACTATGGGAGATCAATAGCTTTGAGATCTTCGATCTTCAAGGAGCTCGTCTTCTTTTTGGAGTCCTCATTCTGAAAGTCAGTGTACGAGAATATCGCGGTGATTCTGAGATTGTGAGAAAATCTATCAAGATTGAGATTTAGAGGATAGGGTAGAGACAGAAAGTTAGAGGTCCAAAAGCTCATATATTGCATGCGTATGAAGATTGAGCTTGAGAAATTCAAGAAAAATTGTATGAGCATCAAAGATCTAGCAATTAACTAGAATCAAAGCAGATCTGCGGATAGTGCAAGTTGTGTTATAAAGCACAAGCTCATATTTATGCTTTGCATTGCTAGGAAGATGAGTACTCCTATTATTTATCTTCTCATGATTGAAACTCTTACAGAGATATATTTGAGCATCGATCGATACAAAAAGTACGATACATTTCGAGATCATGGAAGTCATGCTAAAATGCACTGCTTAACTATATAATTTCTGTATATGAAAAGAAAGCTTCTTTCATGTAGCTTAAGACAGACACTCTATCAGAAAGATTCATTGATATCACTAATAACAGTGATAGCAATGAACAGATGGATTTTACATTGCAAAAAAATATATAGCTCATTTTATTCAAAAAGATCTATTCATTCTAATCTACGAATATCACCAACTTTTATATGATTTTTTCATACAAAAAGTTTGGTTTGGATCATAACTCATATTTATTTCTTTACCATATAAAAAGACAAACGATGTATACAGCTGTTAAAAAAAAAATAGATGCAGTTGTCTTATATAAAATCAAAAATTTAAATTTTATATATTTTTTAAAATTTTAATTTTTTTACATATTGATGATGAAAATATTTTCATCGTAAATAAAGTATTTACGATGAAAATAAAATTTTTATCGTAAATACTCGATTATTTACGATAAATTTTTTTTATTACAAATAATAAGCAACTTTTGATTTTTTAAATTATTAATTTTTTTTTAAATATTGATGAAGAAAATATTTTCATCGTAAATAATAGAGTATTTATAATGAATATTTTTTTATCATAAAAACTATTTATTTATGATGAAAAATTTTCATCATAAATAATGAGTAATTTTTAATTTTTTTTAATTTTTAATTTTTTTAACTATTGGTGATGAAAATATTTTTATCATAAATAATCAAGTATTTATGATGAAAATTTTTTTCATCATAAAAAATTTTATTTACGATGAAAAATTTTCATTGCAAAGAATGAGCAATTTTTGATTTTTTAAAATTTTATTTTTTTAACTATTTATGATAAAAATATTTTGATTGTAAACAATCAAGTATTTACGATGAAATATTTTCATCGTAAATAATCTATAATTTTTAAATCTTTTAAATTTTTTATTTTTTTTTAAATATTGCTGATGATAATATTTGCATTGGGAAGAACCTTATTTTCAGTAAAAAAATATTTTTTATCATAAATTCTTAAATTATTTATGATGAAAATATTTTCATCATGAATATTTAAAAATTTAAAATTAAAATAAATGATATATTATTTATGATAAAAATATTCATCACTAATAATATGTATTTACGATGAAATTTTTTTTTTATCACTGATAAGTAACTATTTGCGATGAAAAATTAGTTTCGTTGTAAATTTTTTATTATTTTAGATGAATTTTTTTTATTGTAAATACGATTAGTGGCGATAAAAATATTTATATCGTAAATAATTCCATCGTAAAAAAGATCTTTTTTTGTAGTGTTCTTGTCAATATATATGACATCTTGAACAACATATATGATTTTCTAATACCTTCTATAGCTTCTTACCAATATATATAATATCTTAAATAATATAATAACTTTCTATCAATATATGTGATATCTTGAATAATATATATGATTTTCTGATATCTTTTATAATTTTCTATTGATTATAATAATCAACAAGAAGTCATATAAGGCATCAAGAAGTCATATATATTGATGTCATATATATTCAATAAAAAGTCATAGAAGATATTAGGAAGCTATATATGTTGTTCAAGATATCATATGTATTTATAAGAAATCATATATATTATTTAGGATACCATATTTATCCATAAAAAGTTATATAAGATGTTAAAAAATTATATATATTATTCAAAATTATATATATATTATTTAAAATATTATATATATTCACAAAAAAATATATAAAATATTAAAAAGTCATATATATTGTGCAGGATGTGATATATATTCATAGAAAGTCATATATATCATTTAGAATATCACATATATTCACAAGAAGTCATACAAGACATCAGAGAGTCATATATATTGTCTAGAATGATATAAAGATATAAAAAATTATATATATCGTTGAAGACGTCATATATATTTATAAAAAATTATATAAGATATTAGAAAATAATAATATTATTCTTTCTTTGTTCTACGGAAGGAAGGATATTTTTATCACTAAAAATTGAAAAAAAATTGAGCGATATTAAATATCTGTCCTATTATTAAGTATGCTATGTGTTCTATTGTGATTGAGTGGTATGCTCCATATCAATTTTATTATACCGTATGTATTGTATAAAAAATTACTCTTTCAAACAAAGTGGGGGTTTCCAATCTCCACTGACTCTTCTAAATAATAAATTTTTAAAAAGATATAAATAGTATACCTTCACAAGATAGTGACAAACTTAAAAATATGCCACTGGTATCAATTTCCAGCCACTTTATCATTCGAATAACTCAGCACTTGACGTGGATATGGGTTAAGAGCTCATCGGGTCTGATTCTGATCCGACCTACGAAGTATTATTCGCTCTGACTAGGTTCGGACCGGACGACTGGACCCGACGGTGCGCCTCATGAGGGAAGAGGGTTCCCTGGGGCTACTTAAGGCCATAGACATTCTTGACTAATCTGATGTGGGACTTTCGAGGTTCTACCTTCCGAGGCCTACCCACAACACAGCCTCCAGTCAAGAGGGTACTATGGCAGGTAGGGGTCGGGTTCCCACAAACGGCGCCAATGATGTGGATATGGATCAAGAGCTCGTCGGGTCCGGCTCCGATCCGGCCCACGAAGTATTGTCCGCTTTGACTAGATCCGGGCCGGGCGACTGGGCCCGACGGTCCCCATTGGGTGGTCCCGACGCCACACGTGGTGGCCTCACGGTTTTGTCCTTTGTTTTCGGAGGGAAAAGGCGTCTCGTGAGGGAAGAGAGTTCTCTGGAGCTACTTAAGATCATAGACACTCTTGACTTATCCGATGTGGGACTTTTGAGGTTCTACCTCCCGAGACCTACCCACAACAGCACTCATCCAAATGTATCGTAAAAATTCAAAGCTAGGAAATAAGACGTGATGTAATGGTCATAACGTCTTCGCAGAGATCATTATTTACTACGTAAAAGAGGCACCGTTGATCTAGCATAATTGCCATAAAATTAAATATTACAGTTATAAAATGATTAAGAAATGACTAGTTCTTAGGTTAGATAGTGATTGGCTATAGCACAACGTCAAGAAGGTTCCATACAAAAATTAATCCCGAGCATAACAAAAGAAGACAACAAAATCATACTTACTAAAACAGAATTATATTATTCCAGTCATGACAAACAAAGAAGAAAAACAAATTGACGGTACCTGCTCCTTCGTAGTCGCATCAATCTTCGCCTAACAAAACCTTGGGGTCTGGAATGACGTGGGGACCGTGCTCCTTTGGTCAACAAAAACCCATCCATGCTTCCCCGTAATACTCCATGCAAATATCTTAATCATTAATAAAAACAGGGTGGAACTCCCTCCCGTTTCCATCTAGACAAAAGATTTAGTTATGTTTTTGTTCCTCCAAAATAGATTAGATTTTTAATAAGTCCTTAAACTTCAAAAAAACTTAAAGTAAGTCCTAATTTTTCCTCAACTATTATATTATGATCCTTCTGCTCCTAGATTTTAGCTATTTTCACCCACTGAAAATTTCTATTGATGTTAATTGGTGATTATGTGACCAATTATATGATAGATATTGATTAGATAGATGATTATATGATCGATTAGTGATGATATAGCATATGATCAATGACATGGTATAACTGATGGAAATTGCTGGATGGCACCACATATGAGTGATGACGTCGTATATAAGTGTACTATAGTATGTAGGTGATGATATGATATATAGATGATGACATAACATATAAATGATGATGTAGCATATGTTTTTGTTTAAAAATATCTAGTCATCAAGTGTTATATCATTACCTATATGAAAATATTTGTAAAACTTAGAAAATCAAAAACATAATTTATAGCACATGAGTGATGGCTTGGCTTATAGAAAATTTTATTGTATGTGCCACAATATCTCCTATATACCAAGTCATCACCATATGTCATATCATCAAAATTAAAATTATTATCTCTATTTTATGTTATCATTCATATACCTCATCATCACCAATTAGTCATGTAATCACATATCTAAGCGGTTTATATCTAATCACCAATTAATGCTAACAGGGGCTTTGGTGAGAGACAATGGCCAAAATCTGGGGGTAGGAGTATATTAAAATAGTTAAGAAAAATAGGACCAAGTTTCAGCTTTTTGAAGTATAGGGATTTTTTAAAAACCAGACCTAAACTTGGAGTGCCAAAAGCATAATTATCTAAAAGAAAAAAGGTTTTGAACATTCCTACTAGTCTTTTTTTAGGGCAAGTATATTTGAAGCTGAAGATTAACCCAACTGTGAAAACGATAATTAATGTAACGATCAAAGTAGTTAGATGATTGAATAAAAGTGATAGACTTGAGCAGTGGTCACCTTATTTTTTCATTAAAGCTGAAAGGAAGTTTCTTAATGATCGATGTTCCATTTAGGAGCTAGTCAATTCGTTTCCCTTAACTCTATGAATGTATCATGGCCCATAGTGATGGTACGTGTATCCATAGACTTGTATATAATCTGCAGGTTGTATTTGGGACCCCAACAATCATTCGTGTCTTAGCCTATAGTCCTTGGTCGTCACTATGGATCTTCCCTTTTCCAACCATTTCATCCCTTTAGGAGCTTTGTCTTGGCTGCTAATTTATCTTTTTTTGCTTCTCCATTGCACTATATTGTTATCCTTCCAAGCTCCTGCACTGGCCACCATTGCAATGGGAAACACCGATGACCTGCAAGCTCTCCTCTCCATCAAGGCTCATTTGTATCCATCTGAATCCTTGTCCTCATGGGGTAGTAAAAACCAAACCGTGCACTATTGCAAATGGCTAGGTGTGAAGTGTGGTAGCCTTCAATACCCTAAAAGAGTCACAGCCCTGGACCTTGACTCCCTCAACTTAACGGGCAAAATATCTCCTGATATAGGGAACCTTACCTTCCTCCAGAAGCTCAACCTCTCTGGTAACCAACTACAGGGATACATCCCACAAGAGCTTGGCCGCCTGTCCAACCTCCAGTTCCTCAATCTGATGGACAATGCTCTAGGAGGCACTATTCCCACAAGCTTTGCCAATTGCTCCAACCTTGTGCTCATATGGCTAGATAGTAACAAGCTAATAGGGGAGATCCCGGTGGAGCTCGGAAGCCTCCCTAAGCTTTCTTTTCTCCTCCTTGCTGAAAACGACCTCACAGGGGTCATTCCTCCTCCTTTGGGGAATCTCTCATCTCTGGTCGGCATCGATATGTCAGAGAACAACCTAAGGGGACAAATCCCTTCGAGCCTCGGAAGACTTATCCTCTTGAAACATTTTACTGTAACCAGCAATAGATTGACGGGTGAGATGCCATCCTCTTTTTTTAACTTATCTTCCCTTTGTAATTTTTTTGTTGGAGATAACCAACTCTCAGGGGTGCTCCCACCTGATATGGGTAACATGCTCCCTAGGCTTCAAGTCCTACAAGCATTTGAAAACCAATTTGAAGGTCCCATTCCCATTTCACTACCAAATGCTTCTAGCCTTGAAAAAATTGTTTTGTGTCAGAACAAATTTAGTGGCCCAGTGCCCAAGAATATTGGTATGCTACGAAATCTACTTAGGGTGAGCCTCTGTGATAATCTAATGGAAGCCAAGCAGGGTGAGGATTGGGAATTTCTGACAACCTTGGCCAACTGCAGCAATCTGCAACTATTGGATTTGTCCAACAATATGCTGGAAGGCGTTCTACCAAACTCAATAGCCAAGCTATCCACTCAACTGACATGGCTAGGCTTGGGAGGAAATTGGATAAATGGAAATATTCCCACAGAGATTTGGCGATATATCAACTTAAATAAGCTTTCGATGGATCGGATGCTTCTCACAGGTACATCATTCATTCCACAATGTGAGAGATTGATGACTTTAATGTGATGGAAGTGATAATGTATTAGAGTGAAATAGAATCGAATTTTATTAGGTCTGGTCAAGCTTGATTTGTTATCATTATCTTGAGATTAATTCCAATTTAATATCATGCAAGTCAAAAACAACTCTAATTGATTAGGGTTAAAAGTGGACTAGATAATATCAATTTGGGTCCGCTTCTACATCCAAACCTATTGGAATATGGATATATATTTTGACACGTAAGTGACTAATATATTTATCCATATCCATATCTATCAAAGAAAGAATGGTACAAATTTAGATAGATAACTATCTGATCTATATTTAAATATCATGTTCTTTTTGTAATCTTATTTAATCATTTATAGAACTCATGAACTTTTAAGAAAAAATAAATGATTATATTAACATGCTACCAACTTAATTTCCCATCAATTTTGTAACATCTATTTTGATCCACTTCCATTTCCAAATAGGTTGAAATGGGGATATATATTAGAGCACTCAACTACTATCCATATCTATATCTAGATTTGCCAAAGACAAAAGGATGTAAATATGTATAAGCAACAATACGATCTACATCCGGATATTCAATTCTTTTTGTAATCCTATATAATTTTATATATAACTTATGAACTTTTAAGGAAAATAAATGATCATATGTTACCGGCTTAATTTACCTTCCATTTAGTGATATCTTCGATTTTATTGTTACAAAGTTTAATTATTTGACTTGTATCCATATTTATATATGTAGTTTCAATATCTGATATGTATTTTTATCCATTTAAAACAAATAAAGATATGAGTTTTTGCATCCAAATAATATTCATATCCAATTTAATCTTATATAGTACTCTTGAACTTTTAAGAAAAATAAATGACCATATTAAAAATTATTGACTTGATTTATCTTCTATTTGGTAATATTTTTTATATATAGTCACAAAGTTTAACTATCTGAGTTATATCTATATTTGTATCTATACTTTCTATAGTTAATATGTATCTAGATTTGTTTAAAATAAATATGAATATAAATTTTTGCATCCAATCAATATTCATGTTTATTTAATCTTATATAGAAAACATAAACTTTTAAGAAAAATAAATGACCATATTCATATTTTGCTAAATTAATTTACCTTCTATTCGATGATATCTTTGATTTATGTTACAAAATTTAACTAACTTATATTCATATTTTCGTATATACTTTCAAAATATGATATGTATTCATATCTATTTAAAAACAATCAAGAATGCCATATGTGCAATATGCTGTATGATAATGAAAATGGAAATACAATTTCATGCAATAGAAGAATAATAAGAACTTGAAAAAAGAATGAAAAAATATGGGCATGATACTATCTTCGATTAGCATGACACTAAACTCAAATTTCAAATTTTTCATGTGTGTAAGAAATAAATAAGAAGCAAATTTTTTATTTTTTAAGTTTCCCAAAAGATATAAGAAACAAAAAATTTTGACTTCCTTTTTCTTACACAACTTTGGAATGGCATTTTGTCCCTTTTATTATGAATGAATTAGTTTTTCTGAATTTATTTCTTTTTTTAAGAAATTTTGTATGCGTATGACTTTCCTTTTTCTACATGACTCCTATATTTGTTATGATTTTGTTTGTGCATTATTTTTTTTGTGCGTGTGGCATTTTTCCCCCTTTCGAATGTTCAATTCCAAACAAACTTTTTCCTTTTTAAAGAGACCTACTAAAAATCTTATGTACTCATGGAGAGAATATTATGGATGAATTATTTTTTTATTTTTTTGTGGGTGAGGAATTCCCAAAAGAAAATTTTTTGAGAATTTTTTTTTTGTGCCTATAGGTTTTTCCATTTTGAATACAATATTTTTATTACTAAACAAGCCTACTAAAAATCTAATTTATTTCTTTTCAAAGTGTCTCACTAAAATTCTGATTTAATTCAAAAATTTTGTGATCATGGAGAAATTTTTCCTATTTGAATGTTTCTTTTTTGTAATTAGCTTTTTCCATTTTGAAGAGTCCCAATAAAAATCTAGTTTATTTTAAATTTTTTATGCTTGTGAGGAGAATATGGCAAACAAATTATATTTTCCTTTTTTTGTGTATGTGGAAGTTTCAAAAAAAATAAAAAACAATTTCTTTTCCTTTTCTTTTTGGTAAGTACAAATTTTTTATGCATATTTTCTTTTCGAACAATTCTTTTCCATTTTGATGAATCTCACTGAAAATCTAATTTATTTTGAATTTTTTGTGCTCATGGAGAAAATATTAAGAATGAATTATTCTGTCTCTTTTTTACGCATGTGGAGTTTCGAAAAGAAACAAGAAGAGGAATTTTTTAAAGAACTTTTTGATGTGTGCTATTCTTTTGTGCATGTAGAATTTTCCTTTTTGAATGAAATATTTTTCTTTTTTTGAAGATTCCACTAAAAATCTAATTTATAAAATATGATAATTTTTTAATTTCTATGTGCAGTTTTTTTGTATGTACATTTACTTTTTGAATGATTTCTTTCCCTTTTGAAGAGTCCCACTATTAAAAAAGACTTTGTTTTTTTTTCTTTTTTATGCATGGAATTTTTTGTGCATACATTTCTTTTTGAACAAATCTTTATCTTTCATAAAGAGTCCCAATAAAAATGAATTATTTTTTCCTATTTTGCATGTGGAATTCTCAAAATTCTTTTTCTCTTTTTTTGTGTCTATACCTCCTCAATATATTAAGAAGTGATCTTTTTTACTTTTTTACATGACTTTCAAAATTAATTAAAAGACTAAATTTTTGTACGATTTTCTTTCCAATTTTTCTGAATTTTTTGCATGTACATTTCCTTTCAATTTTTTTTTTTGTCCATTTTGAATAGTCCCACTAGAAATCTAACTTATTTTGAATTTTTTGTGTTCGATCACTGAGAAAATGTTATGAACATATTTTAATTTATTTTGAATTTTTCACTAGAAATTTTTTTTCGCATGTGGAGTTCTCAAAAGAATTAAGAATTTTTGAAGAGATTTTTTTTGTGGATGAAAAATAATTTCATTTCCATAGTGAATTTTTCTTTTCGAACAAAATATTTTTCTTTTTGGAGAATCTGATTCAAAATATAAGTTAGGAAATTTTATAAATGATTTTTTTATTTTTTGTGTGTAATTTTTTATGTGTATATTTATTTTGAGTAAATACAAAGGGATATGGTTATCTTGGATAATCTTTTCCTATTATATATATATATATGGACATGGATATGGATATACTATATATTATCTGATTTATATTCGATCCATTTGGATCTCTATAGTTGATAATCCTAAATTGAGTTGAAATCAGTTAAAGCTCAATAATCCATTTACAAAGACTTGATTCTTGATTTCAAGCTTTGTTCAAAGCTTGGTTCAGCAGCATTTGCGTTGTTCCTCATGCATTACGTTCATGGAGAATATTCAATCAATAAGGAAAAGGTTTAAACAGGACATGCCAATAGGTCACCATAGGCCTCTTTGTATTGTTCCGTAAGGGGTCTTTTGGATTAGGTAAATTTTGGATTTCCCAACCCAAACGCTACTTGTTAAGTATCTATAGGTAAGATCACTTTTTCTAGAATGTAGTTCATTATTTTTTAGACATACATTCTTTTTCTTTTCTTTTCTTTTTCCTTTTCTTCTTTTTTTTTTTTTTTTTTTTTTTTGTGTGTGTGAGAGAGATTCATACTAGTTTTAAATCTTTCTTTCTTAGATTTTGTGTTTATGTATCTCTTCTATGTCTGGTCCAAGCCCTATGTGAGCTTGACAATGTGTATCTTTGCATACCTAAATGTGACCTCTGAAATCCTTAGGTCAAAATTTAAATCTAGCTTTTTACACTAGTTTCAAGTCTGAATGGTACTTGGACCTAACCGCTAATTGGATGGATAGGTACCAAGTTTGAAGAATCATTTTGGTGAGAACTAGGGAGACAAATTGCCAACCCAAACCCAATCTAGATAAGAGTTACAAAACAAGCACCCAAGAGGAAACTTAACCTCTTAAACTCAAGTCCAACCCAACTATAAGGGGGTATTTGGTTGGAGAAAGTTGAAGGCTGGAATGGAAATGGGAATAAGTAAATCTCATTCTAAACATTTGGTCGGAGGGAGTCCCATTCTGATTCTAATTTCAGAGCGGAACGAGAATAGTTGATCCCCTTAAACCCTTTCCTAACTCTCCCTAAGGATTCAAATCTCCATTGTGGTTTCAATTCCAGTTATGAATCAAATACTTCATGGGATATGGACATTTCGATTCCCATTCTAATATATTCCGATTTTGATTACAGCTACGAACCAAATACCTCTTAAAATTTTGGATAAAGTTGGATTGAAAGAATATGTAATATAACTTAAAATTTTTAACTAGAAAAACTCTAAATTTTTTAACAAGATATAATTTAAGTAGACTCGAGTTAAGTTGGGCCATGTCACAATAATTCAAGCAATTTTTAATTTAAGTTGGATTGAGACCATAAGTCTATAAAATTTGTGTATGGTTAGGCTTGCAAGCAGTACTTTGGAAATATGGGTCAAACATAAACTTAGCCGATTTCGAGGCCATACAGAGAATATCTGTTCAGGTTCAAGTTCAATTTGGTTACATGCCCTAATATAGTAATATAGAAATTTAATTTGCATCCAAGTTAGGCCAGGTTACCTGAGGTCTTAATAGGACCCCAACCGATTTTGAAATCATGTTTATGCTTTAAATGAACCTGGACCGAAGTATTTATAGCCTGACCAAACTTACATTGTGGCTTTTCTATGAGAACAACAAGATATCGAACTGTGGATTTTTATTCTCCAAAGAGAATTCTGATCTTGATTAGCTCCATTTTTAAGGCTACAAATCGATGAACATATAAAAAGAGGTTCGTAGTGTATTTTCTTTTTCTCCTCTGGGTCTTTTTAGTGAAAATCAGTTAGACATCTCGTATCCAACTTTTTCTAAAAAATAAAAGAAGGTTCAGAGTGGAGTTATCCCAACCTTAAGTTTCTTTTTTCTCTTTTTGAGTGATGAACAACCTAGAACTTGGCTAGATTAAAATTATTCAAGAACTCAACTAGATAATATAGTTCTCCACAAAAGAACAAAACAGCGGCCGTGCATAGGATTAACGGGCAGTACAAGATTCTAAGTGATTTTAGGAGTAGGAAGTTCTGACTTGAACATATCCTTCCTTCCATACCAATTCAAAATAAATAGCTTTAGGTTATGGTTTTTAATAATTGGGTTTGGTATAGGTTAATGTAAGACCAAGTTAATTACAAATGGGTTCGATTTGGGTGCAATATATGGGTCAATTTGGATGGATCCCAATGAAAGGCCCATAACACATTGGTAGCATAATCAGGGAGGCAGCAAGGTAATGGCTAAGAAATAAAATAGTGAAGGGAAAAACGGGAAGGAGCATATTTAAGACTTATTACATTTTCTTCTCCACTCAATATCTTATCCTCTTTCTTAGATGCTTTACTTGATTCTAACCCAAAATTCCTTCTCCCTACTTCTCTTTTAATTTCTTTTTTTAAGATTTATAACTGTCAATCCTAAATGTTTTAGGAGTTGGATAAAGGTCTATCTAAAATAATTGTCTTAGTACAAATTTATTTTTTCAACCCGATTATTAGTAAATTATGTATGGGTTGAGGACTTTTCAATCTTACTACAACCCAATAATACCTATGCATTGTCACCTTGTGTGATAATATGTATAGTAGCGCTTTGTGAAGCTACACTAGAATAACAATTTTTGTAAAAAATAGTTTGACCATGGATTACAACCTATATTAAATATTTTTGTTCACTTCTAGCTAGCCATATGGTATGAGGAGATGAATTGTGATTCACAAGATGATTTTGGTAAAGGAAATGATACGTAAGTATTCCTATGGAAAAACATCCAAAAATCTCTCCTTTAAGAAGAAACATCACCCCCTTTTGCTCCCCAACCAAGTAGAATGAGTATGTTGTTACTCATAAGTTTTTTTCATAAAATTTACCTAGCATATCTCTTATTTTAAATGCCACACCACACCTTTCCACTGGCATATGTTCTATATTCAATACATAAGTTGGACTACACAATAGATATTAAATTTTGATAAGAAGTTAAAATTCAAAACTCATTCTTACATAGATTTCTTAAATGAAACTAATATCAGGCCCGGTATATTTTCTTTCTGAAAAACAGTGTCAAAGTCAATATTATTTCATTGCATGGATAAAAAACTATAATCATAATCATGAAGTTTTCCAAACTTGAGGTCGACTATATAAAAAATTAAGAAACTATAAGTTGCATATTTGGAAAGATCTTTGCTATTAATATACTTGGTGAAAAATATATAGGCTACTATAAATATATTATTTTGCTATACTGAATAATCAAAACCTGTCTTTCTTGTGTTTAAAATATATCTAGATATGTATTTTCTATACCTATAATGTAGTTTAGTATTTGCATTTTTCTTACCATTATTTACTATCATTGTTGTTATTGTTTATTTGTTTGTTGTTTGTTTCGTTACTGTCTTTGTTGCTATTGGTATTGTTACTGTTATTGTTGTTATTTTTATGGAGGCCTATATATATATAAACCTTCTTCAAGCAAATTAAATTTTTGGGTTTAGTGATTTGTTAATATAGTACTAGACCTTATGGCCATGTGCTCAAATCCTGTTAAGCATTTTTCTTTTTCTATTTCTTTTATATATCCTTTTCTTTTAGAAATAGGATAAAGGATACCACTTTAGAATTTATTAAAGTCAGACATGATCATGTTTTCTCAATTATTAAGGGAAACAAAAGTAAGGAAATAAATAAGAAGATAGACATTTGCAGGCAAAAGAATGAAGCATGAGAAACAGCTAGGAAGTGACTTGTTCCTGGTTTATATCTTGACTTGTTTATACTTTCACATGCATGATTTGGACCTTGGGGGAAGGAGGATTATTAATGCTTCATATACAATGCTGATCTCTTCCCTATTAGCTTGACATATGATCATCGTTGTCATCATTATTTTGATAAGTAGTTAGGATTCTTACCATCCATTTATGTACCCATTTAATGCATTGGTAGAAGTCATAAGTGCATAAACTTTTGTTTCTAAACTTTCTTCATAATTTTTGGCTCTCTTCATTTTTTTTAAAGCCCGCATGTGACCACTATTATCGTTACTACATGCCACCACAAATCTGTATGCATTACAATGGAACCATCATTGTCAGAGGTGGCAATTTGGTCTGATCCGTCGGATATCCGATCTGACCCAATCCGAATGAAGCGGGTTTTACTCGACCCAATTATAATCCAACGCAGATATGGGCTTTAAAAAAAAAAATCCAAAGCGGATACGGGTCGAGTATGAATAATAGGATACCCCGCCTAGAATCCAACCCAATATATATATATACACACACACACATACACACACATACACACACCCAAATATCCAACATAAAATCCTAGCTATCTAAGCTTCTATATTCAGCCACTCCAAGCCTCCCATCCGATTGAGACTTTTGAGAATGGAAAAATCAAAGGAAAAACTGAGAGAAAATGAAGGAAAAATAAAAAAAACAAAAAAAAGTGAAAAAAATTGAGAGATTAATCTTGGTAGAAGCATGATATTTCGTAGGGTTGGGATTTTCGATTGAAAAAATTATTCGTTGGTTACAAAATTTTTAATTTATAGGTTCTGTTCCATTGCACAATTTTTTTTTGTAAAAACTATATAGAGATTTCGGATATATCCGATCCAATCCGATCCGATCTGTTTTTGGAGCTCGATCCGATCCGATCCGACTCGAGATGGATACGAGGTGAGTACGGATATAGATTTTTTGCTGGTGGGGTGGGTATAGATATCGGTCAATCTGATTCATACCCGATCCGTTACCACCTTTAATCATTGTCACCATTGCACCATTGTCATTGCTATATTATTACCATTACCACAGTCACAAGTACCACTACTGCATGGTTGTTATTGCAACCACCACCATTCCATGACCTCTTCACACCAAATCTATATTTATATTTTTAAAAAACAACTCATCAACCCAAACACATTTAAGTTTCTAAAAAAATTGAAGCAACAAAAAGGAAACTTTACTTTTTCAAAAAAAAAAAAAGAAATAAAAGTAATAACAAACACAACCTTAATCAACTTATATATCTCTTTTCCTTTTTAAGTGATCTCTATCATGGAACAAGTAAATGAAATTCATACTCAGTTGGATCATAAAACAAGTCCATCCAATTGGTTGCTAAATTCATACTCAGTTGGATCATATAAAACTTGAATCATTCATTGCAACAACGTGTTTTATTACTCATATAAGCAAAAAAGTGATGATGTACCATTTTATCATGTTGTCCTGTTTGGTGTATTCAATGTAGTGGAATGACACATCCATCAATAAAATTGGGCATCCCATGAACTAAATCACAGTCATGTTTATCTTATGCAAGCTTGTTTGCAAATCACTATCAATATATACACTAATGTCACTAGCACAGGTGTGATTCCTGCAACTATTGGGAAGCTTCAGAAACTTCAGATCTTGTGCTTAAACGAGAACCAACTCACAGGAGCTCTTCCATCCTCTCTCGGTGACCTATCGCAGTTACTTGAGCTACATTTAGATCGAAACAGTCTGGAAGGAGGAATACCCTCGAGTTTTGGGAAGCTACAAAAGTTGCTCCTCTTGGATCTCTCACACAATAAGCTTTATGGCTCCTTTCCCAAGGAAATAACAAACCTTGCTTCCCTGACAAGCTATCTTAACTTGTCACACAACTCACTGATTGGGCCCCTACCATCAGAAATTGGCAGACTGAAGAACCTTGGAACATTGGATCTTTCCGAGAACAATTTGTCAGGAGAGATTCCCGGCACTCTCTTAGAATGTCAGGTCCTGCAATACCTCTACATGCAAGGCAACCATTTTCAGGGGGCCATTCCAACTTCTTTGAGCTCTTCGAATAGTATCACAGTACTAGATCTTTCTCGCAATAACTTGTCCGGCTCCATTCCAGAATCTTTTGAGGGCTGTCAGCATCTGCAGCTTTTGAATCTCTCATTCAATGATCTCGATGGCCGAGTACCAAATGCAGGGATCTTTCTGAATGCAAGCTTGGTGTCGGTCATCGGAAACCGCAACCTATGTGGAGAAAACCGTGAGTTAGACTTGCAAACATGTCCCAACCAAGAGTTCAGGAAACCACATGAGTCTCATGCACTCAGAGTAGTCATCATCACAACTGGAATTGTGGTACCTCTAGTTGTAGTGTTCTTGTGTGCCATTAGACTACGAAAGCCAAGGAGTAAGATATCTTCACCTCTGCTCCCCTTAGAGGGCAATTATCAAAAGACCACTTTTGCTGAGCTAGCCAGAGCAACTGATGGGTTCTCTGCGGCTAATCTAATTGGTGAGGGAAGCTTTGGTTGTGTGTACAGGGGAGTGGTGAATTTTGAGCCAAAGGAGGTTGCTATTAAGCTATTCCATCATCATCAACGAGGGGCTTTAAAGATCTTTCAAGCTGAATGCAGAATCTTGAGAAGCATTCGGCATCGAAACCTCCTTAAGATCTTGACTGCCTGCTCTAGCCTCGATCGCAATGGTAGTGTTTTCTTGGCTCTTGTTACTGAGTTCATGCCAAATGGGAGTTTAGATAAATGGCTGCACCCGAGAGTGGATGGAGAGGAGGTGTCGCATAGGTTGACCCTTCTTCAAAGAATGAGCATAGCAATCGACGTGGCTTCGGCTTTGGACTATCTCCATCACTACAGTGGCACACCAATTGTTCATTGCGATTTGAAGCCAAGCAATATTCTTCTCGACGAGGATATGGTTGCTCATGTGTGTGACTTTGGACTTGCAAAATTTTTGATGAGGCCTTCCGGTGGGGATTCCTCTCCAACGACAAGCCACACTACTGGAATAAAAGGATCCATTGGATATGTTGCTCCAGGTGATCATATTTTTCAGCTTACATTTTGTCTTTGATGATATTTTGTCTTACATTATTCTCGAATTATACTATATTTGTTAAAGGCCTTGAAATATTGTTAAATACTGAATCAGTTTGCATGTACACATGTATAATTATGCGACCTGACCAAGTTACAATTTAGAAAGACTTTGGTCATATACTTGAGTCAATAGGATGTAGAAGCTAGCACATCATCGGAAAGGGAAGGGAATTAAGTATAAATACCCAGTTTGGTCGTTTGTGAGTTTTGTGTTTTTGGAACAATACCATCACGCAAGTACGAAGCTAATTTTGCTTAAGCTATACTGATTATTTTCAACTATGTGAACACTTGCATTTTCTTTTTTGAGATTGATTTTCTTTACATATATAGCATGTTATGACACTGCTATGTTAGAACTAAAACATTATTATCACCACTACGGCTTCTATTTCTGCAACCAACTCTTCTTTGTTTCATGTATAAAATAACAATGCTTATTGAATAACATCTGTAAATTGTTGAACTTGAAACCTTTAATCATAATGGATGAATTTAATTAAGTAAAACATTTTAAAGTTCAGTTAACTTTGAAAACAGGAATCTTGTTTTTTAGAAAGCTAATTAAGTCTTGCCATGTGCTTTCAATGCGAAATATATAACTAATTTATTTTTTATTTCCATGTGAACTGTAAGAGTATGGCATGGGCAGCAAAGTCTCTACTCAAGGGGATGTGTACAGTTATGGAATACTTTTGCTGGAGATGTTAACTGGACTAAGACCCACTGATGATAGATTTAAAGATGGTCTAGACCTTCATAGTTTTGTAAAGATGGCATATCCTCAACATGTAATGGATATACTAGACCCGGCTCTACTCCTGGACGAGGAGAATGGAATAAATATATCCTCTTGTCAAAGTGCAGTCACTGCAAGCGAGGAAGCTCAGAATTGCTTGCTATCAATCATTAAAATTGGTCTCTGGTGTGCAGAGAAATTGCCACAACAACGAATGAAGTTGGGAGACGTCATCAAAATAATGCACGCCGCTAGGGAGACACATCTAAGAGATTCTCTTTCTGAGAATCCAAAAATATCTCCATTGAACAACCACAATGCATCTTCTTGAGAAGTGTTATGATCAATTATAGGATTGTGTCGCACATATTGGTGTCATATATAGCCTAATATGTACTGCAAAGTAATGAACTGTAAACAGTCATTGTGAGGAAAAACACGAGATAAAGACTATATTATTGGTGTGTATCAGGATGAACCAGGTTGTGTACAATGATCTATATATGCTTGCTTCTCTAAAGTATGCACCGGCATTCATCACCATGTGCATAAATCTTATGAGTCTTACAGAAGTGTGCGTCAACATATTTGTAAAATAGAAAATAGAAAAAAATAACATAAGATACGAGGTATATATATCTGGCATTGTCTTTCCCACGAGCATCAGCTTTAGTCATAGTTCTGCAAGATACGGTGGACCTGGTCTGGACCGATGGTGCTCGCATTGTAGCAGCAGATCCTTAGGGAACTCTCTCTGATGCATCTTTGATTGTCCACGAAAAAAGCATTTGAAAAAAAACACAATCCTAACATAGTGTTGGATGTGTCTTTCTTTGGCTACTTACATTATTTTGTTAGGTCTTAAAAGGTCTGATCTTTCTTATATAGAGGCATCCCAATTCCCGAACACTCTTCCAACGGCTAAATGCGATTAAGGCTCATTATCATAACGGAGTAACAGCATCAAACGATCAAAAACAATTAACATCAATACAATAGCTATAAACAATCATAAAGAGCTAGTCAGAAAAATTAACTCAAGATATCAGGCTCATTAAGATCCAATAATGGCTAAGCAAAATAAAATCCAATTTACTGGGCTACTAATGATCCAACAAAGATAGCCAATAAGGAAAGAAACAATTAAAAGGTAGGAGGTTCGAGCCCAGCTAACAACGTGAGCCCCAAATGTGAGTTCAACTCAACTCAATCTGGTCCAAAAATAACAATAGAAAATTTTAAAATATTTATAATTTTTATGAGGGCTTTGCATCATTACCCCAATTTGTTGCTAAGCGTTGGTCCAAGGTTTGAGATTGTGGAAATTGGTTAATACCTCATTGTTGACCTAGGTATCAGTTGAAAACTAGCCTTATATATATATATATATATATATATATATATATAAAAGGATGAAAAGCGGTACTCATGTTTCTGATCTCTTATGATGTGGAATCCATATTTGTTAAATTACTAGTTCATGGATAGATTTCAAAAGTGATTTTTTAAAAGCAAACTTTGAAAAGTAGACTGGATAATATCCAATGCCTAGGAATAGAGGAATGCTACGAAATCTGGCTTTGGTGAGCCTTCACAATAATCTTCTAGAAGCTAAGCAAGATGGGGATTGGGAATTTCTAATATCCTTAGCCAATTGTAACAATCCAGAAGGCATGCTACCAAACTCGATCAGTTGCCAAGCTATATGGTTAACTAACATGGCTAGGCCTGGGAGGCAATTATATATATATAGAAATATTCCTGTACAGATTAAGTGACTTATCAACTTAAACATACTTCTCATGGACTGGATGCTTCTCATAGATATCATTCATTCCTTAATGGGAAACTAATGACTTTAATGTGTTGGAAGTACCAACGTACCAGAGTGAAGCTTGATCGAACTTAGATCAGGTCCGCTTGATTTCTTTATCATTATTTTGAGCTCAATTCAAGTTTAATCTCATACAAGCCAAATACAACCCTAATTGATTATGGGTAAAGTTAGACTAAATAATATCTACCTAGATCTGCTCCCATATTCGAGACTATCAAAATATAGATATATATTTGGACACCCAACTAATATACATATCCATTTCCATGTACATTAAAGAAAGAACTGTATATATATAGATAGACAATTATTCGATTTATATTTAAATATTCGATTCTTTTTGTAATTCAGTTTAATCATATATAAACTCATAAACGAAAATAAATCTTAATATTAACATGTTACTGACTTAATTTAACTTCTATATTTGTACTTGCAATATTCAATATGTATCTAGATCTATTTAAAACAAATATGAATATAAATTTTTCCATCCATTCAATATTCTTGTCTATTTAATCTTATATAGCAACCATAAACTTTTAAGGGAAATAAGCAACCATATTACATGTTGCGACCTTAATTTACTTTCCATTCGATAATATCTTTAATTTTATGTTATAAAGTTTAACTATCTGACTTATATGTATACTTTTAATATATGATATGTATCAATATCCATTTAAAAGCAAATAAGAATAATGCTCACATGATGCTTAGTGTGATAGTAAAAATAGAAATATAATTTTATGTAACAAAAGAATAACGAGAACTTCAAAAATAAAATAAATAAATAGAAGAGTAATAACTTCAATTGCTATGGCATGGACTGGCACTTCAATTGCTTGAAGAAATAAAGACTTTTTTTTTTTTTTTGAGATCTCCTACTCACCATGACCCTAAATTCAAGCTTGAAATTTTTCGTGCGTGAAGAAAAAGAAATAGCCAGCGACATTTTTCTTTTTTGAAGTTTCTAAAAGAAATAAAATAAGGATTTTTTTTTGACTTCTACTTTTTTTGTTTACATAACTTGGGAATGGCATATCCTTTTTCTTTATGAGGAACAAATTATTTTTTCCTAAATTTAATTTGGCGTATGACTTTCCTTTTTTTACATTACTTCCTATATTTGGTATCTTTTTCATTTTTGAATGTTCAACTCTAAACAATTTTTCTTCCTTTTTGAAGAGTCCTACTGGAAATCTAATTTACTTGAGGAGAAAATATTGTGGATGATTTCTTTTCCTTTTTTTTAATGTGTGAAAAGAAATAAGAAGCGGAATGAAAGAATTTTTCTTATGCATGCAGACTTTTCTAATTTGAAAGAAATATTTTTTCCTTATTGAAGAGTCCCACTAAAAATTTTAAATATTTTTGTACTCATGGAGAAATTTTTCCTTTTTGAACATTCCTTTTTAAATCAAGTTGGCAACTCGATTTTACATACGGCTGATAAAATTATTTTTGTGTACGATAAAAATTGATTTCTTCCCCTTTTCTTTAGGTAATTAAATTTAAACTTAGACCATTTATAGGTATGTCATTGCTGATTATAATGCCAATTTGTCAACAATTATGATCATCCTATCCATTGGTTCTATGGAGGGACTAAGAATCCTGATCGGTTTATCCTGTATATTTTATAATTTGAAGCCAAAGAATCTAATGGATGGATACCAAAGAAAAAAAAAAAAAAAGATAGTCTTAAAAATTTTAATCAAAGCAGGGCCGTAAGAAAAATAATACCCTTTAAGACTTCTATTTCTATTTCAGAACCATTGTTCTTCAGCAGTCTTGGTCGGTTGTCATGATTTCTTTAATTTTTTGATCAACCTTGTGCTATTGGCTTTCTCCTTTTTTTTTTTTTTTTTTTTTGGTAGAAAGCTATTGGTTTTCTCTAATATAAAAAAATATGTGTAGTTTTGCCTTTCCTCTGACTTGGCAATAGAATGTCCTTGGGACCCCAAGCATCCATGACCCAACCATGAAATGTACTGAAAATAAATTTTTTGCTTCTTATCTTGCATTAAATTTGATAGTTGTGCATTTTGATGAACAGTTGCACTAATATCATGATGGCCATGCTTGTGCAGTAAATGAAAACTAGCAATCCAACAGGAGTCTTCTTCTCCCTCGAATCTGATGAGGAATCAGACTCCTAGGATTGCCAAAACCTTAGGAATCCCCTCTATAAAATCTCCTCCAAAGCTATCCATGACGATCACTGGACTTCCTCTCTCTCTTCTCTCCTTGGTTTCTTCCATTGAAGCTGTGGATACCCTCTTCGTGCCCACAGAAAATTGGAGGCGAAGATTCACTAGACAACCCGAGGTAAAGCCTGGCCCCTCTTCCTCTCTTTCTTCTCTTTCTTTCCATATCTTTGCGCATGGCTGCTTGCCATCAAAATCGTCAGAAAATCCACCAAAGCGAAGCCCTATTTTGGCCAAGCATTCTTCTCCTTTTTTTGGCCACCGATGCCGTCGCTTGTGGTGCCGCACATATGAATCATGACCCCCGACCTCCCTACCAACCTTTTCTGAGGTTTTGGCCATTGATGATCGGTTGATGATCGAAAAAATCAAAAAAAAGGGATGGTCCCCTATTTTCTCAATTTTTTTTATTTTCTTTTGTTGGTCGGTCACAATTGCCACCGACCATCCCTTGTTCCACCATTATCGGCCACCTGTTCACCGCCTGTTGTCGATCTTCTGGCCATGAACCATCAGGCCCTTCCTCTCTTGATCGACCAAGAAAGGAAAAAGAAAAAGAAAGAAAGAAAAGAAAAAGAAGAAGAAAAAGAAAAAAAGAAAGAAAAAGAGACAAAAGGATTTTCTCTCTTTTTGTCTCTCATCATCTCTCTAGGTTTTCTCTCTCCACTCGCTTTCTTTCTCTCTATCAGATCCATGATCTTCAGTATAAACTTGAGATAAAAATAAAATGACTGAAGACCGCTTTGATATCCATGTAGTTTATCGGATCCCAATCCAAGCCTTATCAAAAATTCATAGCATCTGATCATAATTAACCCTTATTGAGCCATCCTAACATGACCCCTGATGATCTTGAATATAAATTTTTTTTTTGAAAAATATGAAAATTTTCTCTCTACTCTCTCTCTAAAAAGATCTAGAGACTCCAGTATTGAGTCATACCTTCCTTTTCTAAGGACCCAAATTGATCCGAAAAGATGACCTCGAATCACTTTGATGCCCAAATAATCTATCAGGCCAATCCTTTGATCAATAGCCTCCTTTTATTATTATTTAATAATTAAAAAATTTTAATTATTATTTAATATTTTAAATAGGATTACTTGATTCTTTTAATGAAGTCTGAAAATCTAGGATAAACGAGGTAAGTGGATCTTATGCTGCTTATTTATTTTTAAATTATTATGTTTTCCATGCATATGATCTATTATTGATCAAATGATATTTTTTATAAAATAAAGATTGGTATATGAGATATAAAAATGTATATTTTATTACGATCATTGATTTCATAAATATGTTTTATGAAAATAGTATATTTTTGAAGTATGAATTTTATTATTTTTCTCATCTATATATACGTATGTTTTTATAAAAGATATAAAGATTTGAAAGGCTTTTAAATAGTTATAAATGAATCTTTATGAAAAGGTTGATATCTAGAGCTAATATCTAAATAAACATAAGTCCTACCAGTGGATATAAAGTTGGCACATGAAATAAGAATTCTGTTGATTAAGAATATTGGCCTTATCATGGGTATAAATGACCACAGCATGAATATCTGAGAACAACGCTTTGAAACATGGTATGGATACATGATAAGAATGATTTATTATTCATATTTATGAAATATTCATAATTGATTATAACTTATTTTATTATATACTTTATGAAATACTTAATTTTTGTAATATCTTTTATTTTTTAAATATTGCATGATCATGGAAAAATTATGCTTGATCAAGTAAGGAAATATAGGTCCTACTTACTGAGCTTGTATAGTTCATATCTTTTTATTTTTTTTTTTATAGAAAATAAGATTGGGACCGATGAAGGATCCAGGCTTGGAAATATATATAATAAATATGAAAATTTTGTAGCTGAAACTTAGTTTATTTGATGATCATGGACGTATATTTTTATTTACAAAATTTAAGATATGGGTTTGACATATGATTTTGAATTTAGATGCTCTGAACCAATCTTAGTTTAATTACTTATGAATAATGGCTTTGAATCTTTATTATATTATATTTTATTTGTGATTGAATTTAACTAATTATAATTGATTGGCTTCGTGTTATTGTGAATTATATCCTTGAGTAGTATGGCCATATTATGTCTCGAATTCAGGATGTGACAAGTGAAATATAACTCTAAGAAAAGAATCTCTTTAACCTTCTAAACACCTATTATTATCTTTATGTTTATCTCTATTTTCGCATTTACCATAGTCCTTAGAGTATAAATAGACTGGTTATCTGTAGTTCTTAGAGTATAATCATAGCATTGGCTACAATCTAGTTCTTTTTCGGTAGATGGTATTATGATAGTGAAAGACCTTGAAGTTCATGATATCAAGACTTGCGCTACCAATCCTTTATCCTATTTTCTTTTTGGTTATTGACACCAATGGCATACCTGTGCACTTTGCATAAACCTACCAAGGATGCTTTCGTTGGCCATTCTCCCTGCAGCTAAAGATGCAACAGCCAAACTACGTACTTTATGCATAAATAAGAAAAAAATACCTCATAATAAATAATTTTAAGTTTCTTGCTGATCTCTGCCTACTCAAGTCTTTCTCATCCTAGAACTAATAGACCAATCTCTTGTCAACTAGACTAACATCGCAAATTGCATATCAGCTTGCAAGCTACGTAGATAAAGAGTATCACATACCCTGCCTTTTTTCATACAATTACTTCATGATCCTAGGACAGACTCGTGCAGCACACAAAAAATCAGACAAAGCAAGGCAAACATGTTTTTTTGGGTATACATATCTCTAATATAAACGCTTTGACACCCAGCTGGGACCAAAATCACGTTCGCGCGGATGCAAACTCTGACAGCGCCGCGTGATTTTATCAAGAGCAAATAGGGTTTTGGTGCTGTTTTAAATTTTTTGTGCATCTTTCTGATGGTTACCATCGAACACCTTATAGGGGCATTTGGTATGGGGGTGATTCATCCAAAATCATGGATCATGTGAATGGAGATGATGAGATCACCGTATTTGGTTGCACCATGGTGATTCAATGTGGTAGTGATTTCAAATCATTCCCACTCCTCAAATTACTTCTCAACCTAGTGATGGGATACCCATCCTCGAGATCGAAAATCCAAGATCATCCCAAGTAGTGATATTGGACTGAAATATAAGGACAAAAATATCCCTCAATCTAGTTAAAAAAATTGTATATCAATATACCATCAATATATTTATCAATATTGTATATATAATATTATCTTATATTTGATATTATATATTATATTTATGTTATATCAATTACATGATAATATATTATTAATCATATTATTATCATATTATAGTTCAATGATAATTTTAAATTAGAGTAAAAGTATCTTATTATACTTTATATTTATATAATAAAATATTTAATACATTACTTCAATTGTCTTATTTTTCTAATCAAAATAAATATTCATATTAATAAATAATATATTATAAATATAAATAAAAATATTAATTTTATAATAATAATTAATATATTTTATAGGATTTGTTATGCATAGAAAAGTCTTTTTCTTAATAAAGCTGACACATAGAAAGTTGGGCCTGGTCCGACCTTGATGCTAGCCAATCTGAGGTACTTGAGCTGATCTTATTCGATATGATGGAAAAAGATCAGACTCCACATGGATCTTCAAATTCCATAACCATTGAGAACAACTAAATAACGAGGGGATAAGACAAGAGATAATACTCCAGATAAAGCAGAAGATAATAAGCATATCTCGCCCAATAAGGCAAGGTTAACCTTTGATTCTTCTCATTCTTTGTGGGTCTTCAGCCTTTGCCTATAAATAGAGGTTCACAGGAGACCTCTAAGGTATGAAAACACATCTCACCCAAAGTACTCACTCTTTTCTATTTGTTCCAGAGCTCTGACTTGAGTATCGAAGGATCCCGTTAAAATCAACTTCGGTTGAAGACTTATGTTACGGATCCTGCCACCACCATCCTACCGTCACCGACCTATAATTGTCGTCCAACTCCAGCCAATTCGACCCAAGATAGATTTCTGCTACAATAAATTGGTACTAGAAGAAGAGCCCAGGCCCATTTATAAGAAGAAATGAGCATTTTATCAAATAAACTTCATCGTGCTGCTCCAATGCCATCGAGTTCCTAAAGACTAGATCGACCAGACATCAATCAGATCCAAATTGACCATCTCCAGATCGGTTAGATGTTAACCAAATCCAGAATAGGATTTAGAATCTTCTTGGAAGATTTGTGCTCTATTTTTCACCATTGTGAGTCAAGCAGATTGGTTAACGACCTCTAAGCTATCCAAGTCAGGCTGAAAACTAGAGGGCTCAAAATGAGGAAGGAGAGCGCAACATCTAGATAAAAAAAGATCAAAACGAGGAAGGAGAGTGCAACATCCATATAAAGAAAGATCCACACAAGAAAAGAGAGCACAACATCTAGATGAAGAAAGATCCAAATGAGAAAAGAGAGCGCAACATCCAGATAAAGGAAGTTATGGAAATCTTATGATTTTCGAATCATAACAGATCTATGCTTCCCCATTTCAAAATTTAAATTTTTGGTGGGATCCAATCAAGATTGGAGATTGTGACAAATTAAAATCCAAATAAGAAATCACAATAGATTGAAGTCCAAACAAGAAAGGAGATTATGGAAATCTCTTGAATTCCACCCCCTAAATCATGATGGATCTATACTTCTTCATTTATCTAAATGGAATCAAAGATATTTTAAGAGAACAAGCTCTAAGAGGAAGAAATCCCCACAAAACTCTTATGGTAAGAGGTTCTCACGTGCTCATCCATCATTCCATTTTCTTTCCTTCTTGCAGGACCAGGTCTTTGAGCACATACCCAAGCTAAGGCAAAGGCCAAGGCCGAGCTGAGATGAAGCTCAAGGCCAAGCTGAGGTAAAGATCAAGGCCGAGTTAAGGCAAAAATCAAATCGAGCTAAGGTGAAGATCAATACCGAATTGAGCTGAAGATCAAATCAAGCTTAGGCAAAGATCAAAGTCGAGCTGAGGTAAAGCTCAAGATTGAGCTGAGGTGAAGATCATACCGAGCCGAGGTGAAGATCAAGGCTGAATCAACGTGACGATCAAACCAAGCTTAGGCAAGATCAAGGCCGAGTCGAGGTGAATATCAAGGCCGAGCCGAGATGAATATCATACCGAGCTTAGGCAAAGATCAAGGCCGAGCCGACATGAAGATCATACCGAGCTGAGCTGAAGATCAAGGCTGAACTAAGGTGAAGATTAAACCAAGCTTAGGCAAAGCTTAAGGCCGAGCTAAGGTGAAGATCATATTGAGTCGAGGTGAATATCATATCAAGCTGAGGTGAAGATCAATGTGACGATGTAAAGATCAAATCGAGCTTAGGCAAATGTTAAGGCTGAGCCAAGGTGAAGATTTAGGCCGAGCTGAGATAAAGATCAAGGCCGAATCAAAGTAAAGATCAAGGCCCAACCAAGGTGAAGCTTAAAATCGAGTCGAGGTGAAGATCATCTCAAGCCAAGGCAAACAACAAGACAAAGCCAATCGAAGATTAAGGTCGAGCCAGGAGAAGATCAAGGCCGAGCTGATGTGAAGCTCAAGGCCAAACTGAGGTGAAGATCATCCTAAGTCGAGGCAAACGACAAGATAGAGCAAAGTGAAGATCAAGGTTGAGCCAAGGTGAAGCTCAATTTGAGCAGAGGTAAAGATCATGGCTGAGCCGAGGTGAAGCTCAAGGTCGAGTTGAGGTAAAGATTAGGTTGAGCCGAGGTAAAGATCAAGATCGAGTTGAGGTGAAGATCAAAGCGAGTCGAAGCAAAAATCAAATCAGCTGAGGCAAAGATGAATACCAAATCGAGGTGAAGATCAAATTGAGCCAAAGCAAAGAACAACCAAGATGAGGCAAAGAGAACAATCGAGCTGAGGCAAATATCAAACAGAGCTGAAGTCAAGATCAAGTCCTAGCTAAGGTGAAGATCGAACAGAGCCGAGGTAAGGAATAAGACTGAGCCGAGACAAGGATCAAATCGAGCCAAGACAAGTCTGAGATTGAGCCAAGATGAAATATCGAGACTAAAATACAGCCCGACACCAAGATGGAGCCCAAGGCCGATCTAAGAAGATCGACCTCCGTGAGCTGACCTCCTAAAGGCTGAGTTCCTGAAGCCGACCTCCCAAAAGTCAACTTCCAAAGGATGGCCCTCCAAAGCGAGCTTCTGAAAGTCAAACTCCAAAGTCGACCTCTTAGCTCTCGAAAGCCGAGATGAAAAGATTAACTAGAGAATGTCAATCTGAGAAGGCCGATTAGAGCAAACTAAAATAGAGTAATACGACTCTAATCATCTATTTTTTTTTTACTATTATTCTAGAGCCCAATTTGACTTAGAAATTAGGAGGTCCGACCAGAGCTGATCCGATAAGTTCTTTTATTCTTTGTGTAGAGATCCACAACTCAATGGCTCAATAGTGCTCCTTGCCCATGGGCAAATCAAGTGGAGACTACAATAGCAGCCAAAAGATGTCGACTGGAGCCCACCAACTCCAACCATCCGAGTCGAAGACCTTCGCCAACCCATAATAAGATCTTGAAAGTGCTTCATCACCTCAATGAATTATATAGCCATGAGAAGGATGCTTATAACCATGATAATATTCTGAAGGTGCTTCATCACCTCGACACGTGAAGGATGCTTCATCACCTCGATGAATATGATCATGATGATTTTTTGAAAATGCTTCATCATCTTGACGAATATAGCCCAAGAAGGTGCTTCGTCACCTCGACGATACAGCTATGATGATTTTCTTGAAAGTTTTTCATCATCTCAATGAATATAGCCACAAGAATGGTGCTTTGTAACCTCGATAAATATAGCCATGATGATTTTCTGAAGATGCTTTGTACCTTGATGAATATAGTCATAAGAAGATGCTTCGTTACCTCACGAATATTACCATGATGATTTCATCGAAGTGTTTCATCATCTCGACAAATATAGCCATGAGAAGGGTGCTTTATCACCTCGATGAATATAGCCATGATAATTTTCTCGAAAGTGCTTCATCATCTCGATAAATATAGCCACGAGAAGGGTGCTTTATCATCTTGACAAATATAGCCATGATGATTTTCTCAAAGATGCTTTGCACCTCGATGAATATACTCATGAGAAGGTGCTTCATCACCTCGACAAATTTTTTTTTTTTATCATGAGAAGGTGCTTCATCACCTCGACAACATTGCCATAATGATTTTCTCGAAGGTGCTTCGTCACCTCAATGAATATAGCACGAAAGGATGCTTCTCACCTCGGTGAATATAGCCATAATGACTTTCTTATAGGTGCTTCGTTATCTTGACAAATATAGCTACGAGAAGGATACTTCATCACTTAATGAATATAGACATGAGAAGGATGCCTCATCACCTTGATAAATATAGCTATGAGAAGAGTACTTTGTCACCTTAATGAATAAACTATGAGAAGGGTGCCTTATCACCTTGACAAATATGCCATAACAAGACCTCGAAGGTGCTTCGATGAATATTGCTATGAAAAGGGTGCCTTATCACCTAGATGAATATGCCATGATGAGTTTCTTAAAGAAGCTTCATTTTCGGGTAAGAATAGCCAACAAGAGTACCTCAGCATCTGAGAAGCAAGGGCAAACCCAAGAATCCTTATGCTCAAATACTCAAATTGAAAGCTTTGGACATCCAAAAGGCAATGGCAAAAAAGAATCCTTGGAGGCTCAAAATATCAGTAATGCCAATCCGAGCCGAAATCCTTAAAGAAATTGTTACATAGATACTCAGAGTCACTCCGAGGATGAGCCAAACAATACACTATCTTCAAGAGACCACCTAAAGTGCCCAAACACCCCAGCCTAGACAATCCAACCTAAGAAAGGTTATCCGAATGTAGCTAGTTTAAAGTGATCCTACAATCTCCATACATCGAATGACTGATTAAGAATAGCATCGGCTACCACATGTACTCCTTTCGTCTGACCTAATTCTAGTTCGGACTTGAGAGTAGAGGGTTTATGTTATGGATAGAAAATTCTTTGCTTGATAAAGCCGATGCATAGAAAAGCTAGGCTCGATCCGACCTTGATGCTAGCTGATCGAGGCACTTGAGCCAACCTTATCTAGGATAACAGAAAAAGATCAGCCTCCATGTGGATCTTCAAATCTTGTGATCATCGGGAACAACTAAATGATGAGCAGATAAGATAGGAGATAACAAATATTTTTCTTTAGATAAAGTAAGAGATAATAAGTATATCTTACCCAATAAGGCAAGACTAATCATTTGATTCTCCTCCTTCCTCATGGCTCTTTAGTTTCTGCCTATAAATAGAGGCCCATAGGGGACCCCTAAGGTATGAAAATACATCTCATCCAAAGCGCTTACTCCTTCCATCTATTCCAGAGATCTGACTTAAGCGTTGGAGGGTCCCCAATAGAGATAACTCCAGTTGGGACTAATCTTTCAAGTTCTGCCATCACCATCCCACCGTCCCCAACCTACGGTCACCACCCTACTCCGACTAACTTGACCTAAGAAGGATCGCAACAAGATTAATAATTTATAGAGCTAATAAATATATTTTTATAAATTTATTAATTATTATTATATTAATAAATATAGTAATATTTTATTTATAATATATTATATATGATTAATAAATATATTTTTATGAAATGTATTATGGATAGTTTTGGTATTATATAATCAATGATCTTGAATTTTCATCGAATACCAAACATGTTACTTAAGGATGCTCGATGATCTTTAGTCATTAGACCATGGCTTATCAAACATCATGATCTTAAATCATTGGTGATCAAGATCATCACAGGATTCAGATCACCAATGATCTTAGATCACCATGGTGATCTCATTTCGATCACCAAATGCTACCTATGTGTGATTGATGGAGGTTGGAAGGTTAATCATTGGTTGTTTGTTGATGATTGCACCAAATAGATTCAACAGTTTGGGGACATTCACATTTGTATGAAGATTCGTGTCACCCAGCCATTAAACTAGTGAGTAAGATTAAGGGGAGAAGATTGGATATTTGGCAATAGTTTACATATAAGAATATTTTGGTGGTTTGGTACTATTACAGGTGTATTGGATACTTTAAATCAGAGTGCAATCATGATGATTGGACCCTACAATCTACCAAGAAGGGTCAGGCACAACCAATGAATTTTGTCTCATCTGATGAGGGGGTGAAGGAGCTAAGTAAATGATAATTGGTAGTTGCCTCCTTTGAAGCTTAAACTTAGTCCGCGGTTGATTGTAGATTGAAACAAGAACCCTAGAGTTCAGCATATTGAGAGGTAGGAGATGATGGAGTTGAATCCTAAATTTGTTCCAACTCGCTTTGATTCATCTGATGTATGAGTTCACTTAGCAAATCAATCAAGGCTAAATCTTGATCACTGGGAAAAACCAATGAAGCCAGCTAGGCACCGCTCACCTGATCAGCTGAACCTAAAGCTTGTTGAACCATTTTTACATCAAATAAATCTCCACTAGTAAATCTCAACTAATGATAATAAATCTAAATATAAATAATATTGATATTTTTGAATCTGACTTTTAATCTTACTCCCAAGCAGTATCCATATCTGAAACTAAGTATTTGAATCTAAAAAAGAAAGAGAGAATATAAACTTAATAGCTTAGTAAGTAATGAACACTTTAGCTAGATAAATCCAGTAATAATATTATAATGAAAATAAGCATATCAGTTATATTAATTTAAAAATTATTTTCATATATATAACACTATTCAAATAATAAGCATGCAAATGCAATACTTTCAAATTCAAATTTTGTTTATTAATCAGTTTCTTTCAAAACATCACGTTCATCTCATCAGTCATGAGCTAAATCAAAGTGCTAGTGCATGACCCCTACTGGCACAGTATCAAATTACTAATATTTAACTATCCTACTAGTAGAGTTTTGAATTATCAACACACAATCCTTATTAGTAGGATATCAAATTACAAGCGTTTAATCGCTCGACTGGTGAGTATCATAATACTAGCATTTAACTCCTACTAGCAGGGTTGAATGCATAGTCATGTTGTGAGTCAAAATCAATCTCAAATTAAAATATTTTTTTTAAGAACATATTTCATATTTCAAATCTAATAATTTATAAAACTATTAACATTGATTCAATCAATATCATTCATATCAAATTAAATACATTCAATCAAAGTCATTTATATTTTGAAAAAAAGATATATTCAGTATTTTAAAATACATACATTGGATTTATAAATCATGATTAATCCAATACATAGAATATTTTATAATTTACTGATAAATCTAAAAAAATGAAGCATCACTTATCTTATAAGAGAAACTAACCAATTGAACAAATTAATTCTAAGAATCTTTCTTAGAACTTATTACCACTACATCGAAAACTTATGCATTTTGCTGTGTAAGATCATAAACCTTCCTTGGATCCAGGGTTTTAGATTTTATTTTTATTTTGTTCAACTACTGTTACAGACCGACTTTCCATTTTTTGTAGGCATTCAGCTATTTTGTAGCCCTTTTGACTACAACTAATGCATGCACTAATATTTCAAGGATAATCTTTTTTACCATGAGCTTTACCATATCTAAAATACTTGATGCTATCAGTCGATCTAGAATTATTAATCACTGATCTCTTATTCAAACTCTTAATATTTTTACTATTTTGCTCTTAAGATTCATTTGACATATTTCTCTTCTTTTGATTTCTTTCCATTTCAGCACGTTCTTCATTGATTTTTCTTTCAATTATCAATGCTTTATTCACTATATTTCCATAAATAGTTATTTATATGGCATCATTTGCTTTCTAATTTTTATCCTCAGGCTCATCTTAGATTTATACACTCGATCACACTTATCCTTGACCAACCTTAGAATAAACTTGGTAAGCTCCATAGATTTAGCTTCATATTTCACAACTATCATATTTTTTATTTTAGATAAATAAATTTATATTCTTTTTAAGTTCTTATACTTCTAAAAAATTATCAATTATAAAATACTCTTCGAAATCTCTCCAAGTTGAGATATTCTCCATCTTATTTATATTTATGTTGTAGTCTCTGCCACTAATTGAACACCTCATCTTGCAACATATACGATGCATACATGATCTTTTCATCATCATAGCATCTTATAACAGTAAATGCTTTTTCCATCTCTATAAGTCAATTTTCAATTTTCAATGATTCCGTAGTCTCCTTGAAAGTGAGTGGAGATAACTTCTTAAATTCTATAATATTACTTCATAGCTCCAGTTGCTCTCTATATCCTTATGGTGGCAATGTTTGTTATTACACTTATCATTATTGTAGCAACTACTACTGTAATTGCTATTCAATTGTACCAAGTCGACTAATATTTATATTATTTGGGCCATATTTGGTTCTTGCTACTCTATCTGGATATTTTTAGCTGGATCACTGACTTCATTCCATTGAGGGATATAATCAACCTGTTGAAAAGTGCTACTATCCTATTGGTTTTTGACACCTCTCTAGGTAGTATCCTGAGGAGCTCTTTTTAATTATCCGACATAAAGCCATCTTAATCTTGCAAAAACAACGAGCTTTCCAAAATTTTATTTCAAAATCTAATATCCCAAATTATATTTTTATCAAAATTTAATCATGATTGTTTTCAAAATAAAAATTTTAAATTTTGAAATCCTCACAAGACAGACTAAGCAATAATAGTTGATATTATATCCGGTTCAATTTAGGCCATCCAATTGATCAATTACAATTCATAGGTCAGGCTAGGATGCTAAGGTGCACCCTATGGTGAAATCTAATGATGCTCGATCAGATCAAGTTGGATGCTAGCAAGCTGTCCGATAGTTATCGATCAAGATGTCTCTTCGCTAGAGTTTATTAAGATTATTAAAAGTCCTTTCTAAGATCCAAAAAATCTTAAAAGAGAACCACAATCTAAAGAGGTACATTTTTAGAGAGATAAACTTGCAGAGAGAGAAAATGGGGAGAGGAAGTGGCAAGAGAAGAAAGACAAGAGGAAGAGGGAAGAGAGAATCTCTCTCCTTTTTTTTCTTTTTCTATTTCTTTTTTTCTTTTTTGTCTTTTCTTCTTCTCTTCTTTTCTTTTCTTCCTCGTTTCCTAGACAAAACAGGGACCGTGGTCACCCTTCAATCTCGAAACATAGCAGCCTCGTTTCCTAGACATGATCCTTCTTTTAATCAGGATTAATTGGTTCCTAACATAATCTAATTATATTTGATTTGTTTGTTCATTTCGTTTGTTACCAATAAGAACCTACAAAAATTGTTTACTTGTGTGAAATTAAATATATATCCATACATTCACAAAAGTCACCAAGACAGGAAAATCAATATCACCAAGATATCAATAAACTTGGAACTTATTTGGTAAGATGCTAGAAGCATTTCATATCACTATTTGAGCTGAATCGGGTCGATTAACAATAACTTTACTCGATCCTTAGTCTCATGGCCTGGCATGGTGTGACCATCTCCATATTGATACATGCATTCCACCATTCGAGCCACATTCATGGCTGTAACTATGAAGGATTCCTCAAATGGAGAATTGTCAAAGCGAGCTCCATTCAGTTCTTTCCAAAAGGCATCAATCATATCCCTTATATGTTCGCGAGCTACAGACTCTGAAACACCCTCATCATGCATATAACATTGGATGGCTGATGATACATCACCTCTCTCAAGTTCCTTCTGGACAAGTAAAAGCAATTAGAACAAGGCTCATCTTGCTTCATGAAGTAAACAAGGAAACGTACGGGTGCAGACCTTTGAACCTGCCAAATCATTACAAAGTCGAAAGATCTTGGATGTGTATTGCACAATATCCGGATAACTCATTGTGCATTCTAGACCTTCCTTGGTGATTTCTGTGCTCACACAAAAGTATGCATGAGTCAAAACACAGGACAAGATGAAGAAATCCATGCATTATCCAAGTACTCCTTAAATGTTGGAGTATAACACTGTGGTACCAATTTGCCTCCACCAAGAAGGACTTGCATAGATCTGCCCACTGCAACAAAGATGAAGGCAAGTTCGATTAATAATCAGAAGAAGAACAGCGACAGGGAAAATATAATGACGAGAAATGGTGAAAATCGTGCATTACTGCTTTTCTTAGGCATGGAATGATGTCTATCCCCTTCTCTTTAAGGATATAATAGGCTGTTCCATTGGTTGTGTTAATGAGGGCTAGAAAGCATGTCTTCATATAATCCGGAAGTTGCTCCATTGCACTGACATCCCATCTGAAGGATCCAAAGAAGAGGACATTATAAGTATCAAAATTGTTTGCTTCTTTTATGTAAGCATAGTCTCATGTATGTTTCCTCACCATCTACTGCATTAGTAAAGAGCTTGAGCTAATCCAATGTGCCATAGACATCATATAAATCATCAATCACAGTTATTAAACAAAAACTCGCGTAGCTGTTCTCCTGTAGAAGCCAAACTTGGCTCAAAAGCCCACCCTATAGCCCAAAAGAAGCACTCCATTAATCGATCCCTCACAAAACTAAGCTCTCTTCCAAGGTCCAAATCATTCCACCATCTATGACATGAAAAGATTGGCACTTGAGATAACTTACAGTGTGTCACAACAAGCAGTTCAAAGAAAGCAATGAGCTTTTTTATTTGCTCTTACTTGGAACTTTCTTTGACTTCACTCTGATATGTGGCTTGCACAGCATTGAAATCCAGCATAGCGAGCTCAAGTAGAGCAGGATGCATACTGTCCTCCTTATATGCATCAATAAACCAACGAGTGTGCAACCTTCGCATTCTCCTATTCAAAGGAAGCTCCAGAGCATGGGCAACATCCTCTTGAAGTTGAGGCTCATCTGAGAGGTTAGCATTTAGATTCTTTAGATGTTTGGTTGTTTAGTCTCGAGCTTCATCCAATGTAGTCTCCCCTTCCAAAGCATAGTAGGAAGCCTCATACAAACTCAAGATATCTCTAGTTTCTTGGAAAAGGTGGGCCTTCAATTTGCCCTTTTCATCCTCGAAGGCTTTAAAAATATCTATATCACAAGTTACAGTTAAGTGAGTCCATATGCCTAAAAAGCAACTCAATCCCATTATTGATATATGCTAAACGTTAATCCACATAAATAATTCCTTACCAAAAAAAAAAAAATCCACATATATAATTTCCCAGAAGGAGAAAAAGAGAATAAAAGAAGCACTGAAAAATAGATGTCATATTTTTGCGGGTTGAATCAAACTAGCCATAAAACTTAGATTACCTTGTGAGACATAAAATCCATGTTCCCTAAGGATCCTAAAAAGTAGGGCAGTGGCATAAAGGTTTTTGCTTAGCATCATGCTTATCTTTTCCAATGATGCAAATGTGGTGGCCAATATATCTTTGATCTCCTTGTTGAAGTGATATTCTATACCAAGTTGTTGAAGGGCGTCAATGAGCTCAAGCTGCTTTACAAGTGCTTGCCCATAAATTAGATTTCTCACCTCCTCCAACTTTTCAATCCTTCGAGCCATATTTTTCTCATCATCCTGCATTATGAATTGATAAAGATGGTATCATAATATCCATGAAACTTACTGATCAAATAAGCTAGGGTTATTGTTCTCACCCTTTGACCACCCGGTAAGCATTGTATAAATTTATAGTCCCACAAGCTCGGCTGGAAGTTTGCAGATCTTCTTTCAGTTGCATAAGGGACTTTGTTCGCCAGCTGACAACTTCTAGGGGTTGTGAAGCTAACAAGCCTTTTGTGAGGATGGTTGAGATTGATAGTAAGAGGAGAAACGCCAAGAGGGAGAGCCATTGGAACAGACTAGTGCTTTTCTGATCCTTGAAATTGTGGTGAGTTATCCATATATATTGGCTTGGGAATTCATTATTGGCAAGCAAATTGAACGCATGGTGCAAAAAAAAGCAATGTGTGACTACTTGTTAGCCATATGGTTGTCTTTCATTTAATATGTAGATGTTTCAAATCCGTAAGACTATGTTTAGTCTAAGAAATTGCAACTTTGATAGTTTCTTGAGGAGAATGAAGTAAGATACTTCCACCAGGGATTATTATATTGATAGTGGTAGAATAAGATAGTAGATGGGTATGCACGTTCTATGAACGTGGACACAAGGGAGAGCGAAGGTCCCAAAACAAAACATCTCGACCTCCTGAGATCTGAAGGCCGTTACAAAAGTACAGACTTTTTACAGAAACTTTACAGGACTGAGTAAAACCTGCTAAAAACCATACAGACCTTTTACAGAGCCTGTCAATGCTTCTGTACGTTTCCTCCTGCTATTCATACTTCAGCATTCCACCAGACCTTCAACACCTGATTCCAAATCATCTTTATGGTTTCCATGATATACTCCTGATATCAGTTCTCACCTGTTGAAGTCATGGAAATAGACAGATTTCTTGGCTGTAGATGCAACCTAGTAGCAGCCATTGCATGGTTTTGAGCATTTACAGTCCAATCTGAAAACAAAGTTGCAATCCGATTGCTGACCACCTGATATAAATATGCTTCAAATTTAAAAATCCGGCTATTCTTCTCTTTCCGGATACACAAAAAGCTCACTGCTAAGACAGCATCCCACGCTTTAGTCCACCTATCTTGGGTCTCCAAAGATGCCAGAGGTCGTAGTTACTACCAGGAAGCTGATGGACAGAGTTAAAACGCATGATCCAAGACCATATCTTTCACAGCCCAACATTAAATGATCTAGCGTTTCATTAAATGTTTTGCCTCTTTCAGTCTCTAAACTGAGGAGGTGATATTGAGAGGGTCATTCGCATTTGTATGATTTTGCACAGAGTCTCAAAATTTGAGAGATATTCACATGGGTACCATTATTCGTTTTCTTTATTGGCTGGGATGGGGATTTGATAAACTAGATGTTTCGGTCTGACCATAATTTTGGCACCTTCGTGTGGGTATTTTCGACGTCATAGATTTTGCTAGCATTTGACAATAGGGCGGTCGAGGATGCCTCTTGTCTGGCGGACCAAGGCTTTTGGGTGGATGAAGTAACGGGTCTTTTCCGCTTGCTGCCTGAGTATTAGATGTGGTAGTATTTTGCAAAACAAAGGGAGAGGAAAAATAAAGGTTTCAAGAGTAAAGAAAAAAAAAATAAAAAGAATATTTTTAAGAAAGAAACATGGGGATACATATGTTTGAATGACCAAGGAAGTCACATATTTATAAAGAGTTTTAGTCTAATCAACCGTCAAAGTTGTGGCCGTTTATTCCAACGGCAGAAACCATTCGTAAAACTTCCAACACGCTTAAACATATAATAGCTAGTTTCAAATGGTAAAAACAAGAAAGTTTGGAGGCATTTGGTGACCCAACTGGGATCACTATGGTAATCTAAGATCACTTGTGATCTTTATATTGGGATAATCTAATCACCACATTTGGCATGTCATTATCTAATAATTAAAGATTATCGAACATCCACTAATAATCTGTTTGGTATGCTATTGGATTCTAAGATCGATTGCCATATAATACCAAAAATATCCGAGATATTATCCGGAGATGTTTTATGTACTCTTAGTTCTTACCAATTAAGAATACAAGTAAATATATAGATTCCTACAACAGTTGTATTCAAATAAACAAAGTAGTTGAGCAAATCATCAATTTTGTGATGCAGAGTCATCGTTAGCTCATCAAAGGTAGAGGCTTTAGGCTGTTTTCTATTTCTTAACTTCGAGATAAACTTGTATCGTATATTCAATCATTTATTTTGTTGCTGGTATTTTCACAAAGTGGGGACCAAAAATTTTTCTAAGTAGTTCTTTCATATAAATTCACAATATATTTCCTTTTTAGTACATAGGTTCCCTGTTGTTCTTTTGTTGGTTAAAGAATGGGAAACAAAATCCCACTCAAGAAATGAATGAAAGAAAAGATATTTGATATGGGTAGAGGGAAAGTATTTTGATTGTTTTATATACCATATAGAGACATGACATGTGCATAGATTATGTTGGAGAGAATCCAGAAGGGAAAACTCAAAATTTTTCTAAAATTCTCCTCCAAAAATTTTGATCTCATTTAAATATTTTAATCTTTTTATTATCATAATTTTAATTTTTAACTGTTGGGCTCCTAATTACCAACGATCATATGCATTTAATCTTGCTTTTATTTCTGACCATTGGACTTCTTATTAAAGATCTTAATGGGTCAATAAAAATCCAAACGGTCACAAACGGTCATATTTGTTGGTTATAAAAAGGACCTTTTAGGACCTAAGCCAATAAGCAATCCAAGAGCCGTTCAAGCTATTTTTCTTTCTAAATTTTTTTGGATTATATTTTCTACTGTAATTTCTCTTTTTTTTTCTTAGATACTGAAAAAATCTTCATCAATCTCTTCTACGATCGTGCTCGTAGACAAAGGATACCGATCACATATTGGAGTAGTTTTCCCAAATATTCCTATACGAGAGATGAAAATACGTCTTAAGACAATGCCTCACACACTTCTGATTTGATTAATCATTATTCTTTGTTCTCAATTTTTTGTAAGTTATTTATAATATTTTTTTACAATCAAAATTCTTAATAATTTACTGAAATCACATCTCAAATTTTTAAATATTGTTCCAACAATCTAAGATGTACTTTCTTTATCCCTTGTTTTATGATCATCCATTATTTACCCATATTGATTGCTAATTCTTTTTGTTGTCAGCTTTACATTTGCTTATTGTAACTGAATCAAAATGTGAGATCTATTGTTTACTTAAATTTTTACTCATGTAATGCATGATCTGCATCCATTTAATTGCTAATGACTTGCATGTTTCATTGTGAAATTTTTGATCGCTAATTTTAGAAACACTTCATGCATTACAAGTTTTGACGACATCTGTTCTTAGCAGTTTAATGTCACGGTGGTCCGATGGCCCACAGAGTACTGTAGTTAGTTTGACCCATTAATCCTTAGCAGTTTTGTGATTCTAGTGCTCATTTTTTTCAGTGACGGTTTTCTACTTTTCTGAGATGAATGAGAAAAAAATCTTTTATGTTTCCATATATAACACAGCCTTTTGTGTCATGATGTATTTGCATATATTTCTATTTTTAGTGGTATTATTTTATTTAGCTTTTAGTTGTATTAGCTTGTGAGTTTAACCTTATCCATATAATTTAATAATGATATATGACCATAGAGAACTTCTAAAAATCTGGGAAATCAAAAATCAGGTTACCTATTTGCTGAATTTTTTTCTTTGCTGTGATTGTTGTCCCCTCGCCTCATGCATGTGTGCATATACATGAGTATTTTTTCTATTCTAATTTCTACTCTTATTTTTCTTGGATCAACTATCTAGACACCAAGTGCATGTCATTTGTAAAAGGAGAAGAAAGCAAAGTTGTGCTGTATATGCTCTTCTCAAGGATCTTAAATCTGAGTTTTGCTATCTTATGTCTGAAAAGACTGCGGCCTTCACAACATTTCTCTCAGAGATTTATGTTGCTTTGTATCTCAGCATGTTAATATTGTGAGTCCACTTTGCGCTACCTATCTTTTCTGCAATAAGAGTAATTAAGGTGCATGCTTTAGACATGGATTTCCTACTGGAATTTTAAAATTTTAAAAAAATGCAGAATTGCATGATCTATTGGGGGACCATAAACCTTTTATGAACTATTTACTAAAATTTGCTGTAATGTATTCAGTCAAGGTTTCTTTTTATATTTAAACTATATGTTTCTGCCTAATTTTTTTGACCTCTGAGAACCAAAATGCTGATTTTTTTTCTTATTGAAAATAATAAACATAAAACTCATAAATATTAAAAAAAATCTGGCTTATTATTTGCGTCATGGTGACAAACATGTTAAATATTGGCCGGTAATGCCCAGGATTTTGCTTCGTAGCTCATCTTTACTCTAGGTAAATTGATAGTTATCGGTTTATAACTTATACAGTTGATGACAGGTATGTTTGTCATATTGTATTCATCACTTTCATGACCTTGAATTTCTTACGGACTATTCATCATTTTAACATAGAAGTTCTTTGGATTAGTTTTAAGTTTCTTACATCAATCATTATTGTCATTCGTCATATTGTAGAACTATCAACGGAACATTCTATTACACATTCTCATTTTTATAATGTTGTTGAGATAATCTGAATCTTACTGCCTCTATATCTCAAAAATTTTGGGGGATGGCCCTTTTTTTATGAATTTGCCTTATAAAAGATTTAAATAGGACTGAGGTCCTAGAGTCATCGAGGAAGATGGATTTTTGTCCAGAATGGGTATTCCAGTAGTAGGAACCCAACCTCTGTGATATGAGATCTCTTGAAGGAGGTTCAATGTGATAATAACAAGTTAATTAGTTGATCAAGGAGCACATATAGTTTATCTAATATAAGAGTCATATAGGCTCCATTCCATTCCTATGGTGATTAATGCTCCTATATAGTGGTTAGGAAGAGCTGCAGCTCTGAATGAGATCTGAGATAATATTTTTTCTGAGAGATGACTCTACACACATCTTTGGAAAGGCTCATCAATATGAGAATATCCGTATATGGCCGCAAATATGAGATTTGGACTATCTCTAGCAACTCTCATGAAAAATCAAGATACATATGCAGAGCCACTACTACACAGACTAGCGATAAAAAAACTCTATATTATGTGTGTAGTAGTTGAAGTTTGGGTTAAAAGAATGTAGTTTAAGATCCGGTTCACTTCATTTTCTTCAGATGAAAATTATTTATATTAAGTAAGATTAAGTCACCTTACCCATTGCATAGTATAAGTATTTAGAAATTTGTATTATTTTATTTTATAATTTTTGAAAAAATTTTGAGTTTTATGGGGGATTGTTGGAGAGAATCTAAAAAGAAAAGCTTAAAATTTTTCTAAAATTCTCCTCCAAGAATTTTGATGTTATTTTTTAATTTTATCATTTAAATATTTTAATCTTTTTATTATCATGGTTTTACTTTCTAATCGTTGGGCTTTTAATTACCAATGGCCATGTGCAGTTAATCTTGTTTTTATTTTCAGATTGTTGGGCTTCTTATTAAAGATCTTAGTGGTCAATAAAAATTTAAACGGTCACAAACAGTCATATATAAACAGTCATATTGGTTGGTTATAAATAAGATCTTTTGAGACCTAATCCAATAAGCAATCCAAGAGCCTTTCAAGCTATTCTTCTTTCTAAGTTTCCTCCAGTTCTATTTTTCATTATGACTTCTCTTTTTCTTTTTCTAGGTGCTGAAAAAGTCTTCATCAATCTCCTCCATGATCGCGCTCGCAGGTAGAGGATACTGATCATATTTTGGAATAATTTTTTCGGATATTCCTGCACGAGGGATAAGAATATGTCATAGGACAATGCCTCGCATCCTTTCGATTTGATTAATCATCATTTTTTATTTTTAATTTTTTGTAAGTTATTTATAATATTTTTTTACAATCAAAATTCTTATTAGTTTTCTTAAATCACATCTGAAATTTTTAAATATTGTTCCAACAGATTGAAATAAGGCATCATTGCTCTTTCATTTTCTTGAAGATATTCTATGTCCTTTTTTTGGTTGGGGAGGTATGAAAATCAGGTATGAATATGTGCAACTTGTCATTTCAAAAAGAAAACAAAAATAAATCTAATATTTAGTGTGCTGATGTAGCTCAAAGAAATTTATGCTCGAAGAACTATGATCAAACACCTTACAAAATAGGCAGATCTATAGAATGAGAAAAATCTATGCATCTTAGATCTTATGCAACAAAAAAAAAAAAAACCTATGCATCTTAGATGTTCATACAGATCCTATGGGATGAAAAACATGATTTTCTATTTGTATATCAATGTTTAGAAAAATCAAAGAGACTCACGCAAATATAATACATCAAAAAAACTCTAAGGGTTATATTCTTAAGTATTACTAGCCCTTTCAGCCAACTAGTCTACTGGCCCATTATCTTCTGTGAATATATGGCTAACTTTAATATGTTTTACCTCCCTTTTCAATAGGAAGATTAGGATGAATCCTGCATCTAGTGCATAGATAGTTCCAAAAAGTTTGTGCTCATAGAATTCTGGTAAAATATCTTCCAAGATAAATAGATCTACCAGACAAAGCTATAAAAAAAACTATGCATCTCAGATTCTATACAAAAAAAAAGAAAAAATCTATGCATCTCAAAGATATTGATACATCTATAATATGAAAACATGATTTTCTATATGGATATCAATGTTCAGAAAAATATGAGGGACTCAATTAAACATAAGAAATCAAAAGACTAAAATACCAAGAAATCAAAAGATAACAAAGATAAGTATCTTAGAAAATCACAAAATCACTGCGGCCCAAAAAATGGAATAGGAAGGAAACAAGATGGGAATCCAAATACCTTAAGGACGGCACTTCCTCAGGCATGCTCTTTCTCGGCTGGCTCTTTCTTATATAGTACATCCTTAAAGTCCCATGCAACATGTAGGGATTTGGTCAATATACAATTGCTAGATTGAGGGGTAAAATTATTCTAAAAATTTTATCCAAAGATCATCATATTGGGGTTGATCTTAGACGATACTCATCCTCAAGTATGAATTTTTTATCACTAAGTTGGATAGTGATTTGAGAAATAAAAATGATCTAAAATTACTGCCATGTAAAATCACGATGGTACAATCAAATATAGTGATCTTATCATCTTCACTCAAATCATCTTTGATCCTAGGTGGATCACACTATACCAAACACCTCCTTGAGATTTACATTAAAAAAGGGCACACGATGTGACAACATGCAATAATCCCCCACATATTTCAAAACATTTTCCTAATATGGCAAGGGATATAAGAAAGTTACACACAGCAATAATACTTTGTAGACTTGAACTATACATTGGATGAACAGGCTTGAGATCACAGAAACATGGTGGAGCAAAGCTCATTTAACCGAATTTCATGTTTCTGTGAAGCAAAGCTCTTTTAACCGAATTTCTTGAGCATGATACAACCAAAACCGTTATCCTGTCCTTAACCGAGCATATTCCTGTGTATTGGTGCCATTACGGCGGTATACTTACCTGAACATTCATGGGTTCTAAGGATGCAAGTGGGCCAGGTTGACCCATGACCAAACCTGATGTCACCTATTTCTACCCTATCTGACCCATTCTATGGGATCCATGGTGTTGAGTTGGGTTCCAAAGTTGGACCTGCTCAACATGCCGGGTTAGGTCTAGATTTATTGAACTTTGATCCAACCTGACCCAACCCGAACTGATTAGACCTATTAAACCTTTGATAGAAAGCTTGGGGGTCAGATCTAGATTTCTTAATCAAGCTATGCTTAATCAGGCCATCAGCTATTTGGCTTGTAAGTCTTGTGGCTTCAAGTTTTTTACACTGGCTGCTTTTCCTGCAGTTATTTTTGATTGGGAAAGAAGGAAGACTTAGGTATTCATTGTGCTGGGTAATTCTCCTAATCAAACCTTTAGTTAATCAAGACCTTGCGCTTGTTGGCTCTGGGGCTTCAATTTTTTTGCACCTGTACTTTTCCTACAGCGATTTGATGGGAAAGAAGGAAGACCTACGTAACCGTGGCGCTGGGCTATACTTCCTCCATTTATCGGAGCGATGGCCTCTTGAGTTGGTTTTCAATTCTTAACATCCACTCAGTCGTGGAACCTTGTTAGTCATAGTTTAAGATTTTCGCTTTAATGAGTGTTTGTATTTCTAGAACTTTTTGCCCAAGCATAGTAGTCTACTGAAATTACACCTTCCACTGTCTATCATATTTTTTTATGAATCAGTTTTTGATAAGTAATTCTAATCCCAAGTTTCTAATCAACTTTTGATGAGTATTTTTTAATATTTTAAATCAGTTTAATGTCAACAATATATGATCACACTTGCAGACCCGAAGTAGACCGGTTCCAAACCTAAATATATTGTGTAATACCCGATCCATTTGGGCCTTGAACCAGGCCCAAAATCTCAGAAGCCCAACGAAAAAAAAAAAATTGAAGAAGACTCCTGCAGGGAGTCTCCTTCTTCCTCCCGATCAGCTCCTAATCGGAGTTGGAAATGCTGCCGGGGAGGGATCAAACTCCTCCCTCTAGCTTTATTTAAGGGGGAGACCCCTTCTCCCTTCTTCCCACCAAGGAATCCGGAGCGAAACGGCGAGGATCGCCGAAATTTGCTCGCGGAAGCCGTCACCGTGCTCGCCTCAATTTCTCATCAGAGACGTCATCGGAGCTCGAGGTAAGCCCCGATTTCTCTCCCTCTCTCCTTCTCTTTCCTTCCCGTGCCACTGTGCATGATCGCCGGCAACCGGAGTCACCGAATTTTGTTGGAAAAAAAGTTTCCTGTTTCGCCCCTCTTTTCCTGGCTTTCCAGCACCGGTGGTCACCGCTGACCACCAATTTGGTCCCTCCAGGCCACGGGATCATCGTCTCTTTGCCGCCGGCCACCACCATGCCGGCTACGGCCCCTGATCAACCGACCAAAGGGGGGACCACACAGTCCTCTATTTTTGCCCAAGTGAGCCACGGGAAGAAGGAAGAAAAGAAAAAGAAAAAGAAAAGAAAAAGAAAAGAAGAAGAAGAAGAAGAGAGAGGATTTTCTCTCTCCTCTCTTCCTCCCTCTTTTCCTCTCTTCTCACTCCACTTTCTCTCTCTACTTTCTCTCTTTAAAATTTTCTCTCTCCTCTTTTCTCTCTTTAAGAAGACCTATGGATTCCATATCAAGCCATCTTTTTTCCTTCTAAGGACCTATGATCTTGAATCGATTTAGTGTCTGGGGGGTTTATCTGACTGATCATTCAGTCAATCACTTTCTATTATTATTTAATTTTTTTGAATATATGGAATAAAAAATTGATCCTGATTTAATATTTTAAATAGGATTATCTGATTCATTTAAGAAAAACTAAAAATCTAGGATGATTGAGGTAAGTAGATCTTATGCTTCTTATTTATTTTTAAATTTTCATGATTTTTATGCATATGATCTTTTATTAATGAAATCATGTTTTTCATAAAAAAAAGATCAGTATATGTAGTATAAAAAAGCATGCTTTATTATGAGCATTGATTTCATGAATATGTCTTATGAAAATAGCATGATTATAAAGCATGAATTTTATTATTTTTTCATTATGTATATGTATATTTTAAGAAAAATATATAAAGATTTCAAAGGCTCTCAAATAGCTATGAATGAATCTCTTCAGAAAGATCGATATTCGAAGTTAGCATCCATATGAAATATGGCCCTGCCAGTGGGTATAAAGTTGGCACATGAATCAAAAACTCTGTCGATTAAGAAACATGGCCCTGTAATGGGTATAATAGTGACCTTAACATGAATATCTGAGAGCAATATTTCGAAACTTGACATGAATACATGACAAGAATGATTTATGATTCATGATTGTGAAATATACATGATTTTATGCATGCATGATTGGTTTATGACTTATTTTATTATATGCTCTATAAAATACTTTATTTTATATTATCTGTTATTTTTTAAATATTATATTATCATAAAAAATTTATACTTGATCCGATAAAGAAGCGCAAGTTCTACTTACTGGGCTAGTGTAGCTCATATCTTTTTTATTTTTCTTTTCTTATACAGAGAAATAGGGCTAGGATCGGTGAAGAAAATTCAGGCTTTGAAAATCTGCGATGCAAGCTTAAAAATTTTATAGATGAAGTTTAGTTATATGATGATCATGAACTTATAGTAAATAATTATAAATTTTGAGATATAAATTTGTATTTGCTTTTGGATTTAGATACTCTGAACCAATATTGGTTTAATTATTTGATGAATAAAAGAATTGAATTTTTTTATTTGATAGATTTTAAATGATTATGATGGATTGACTTCATGTTATCGTGGGCTCCATCTCTCGGTAGCATGGCCGTGTTATGTCTCGAATTTGTGGCGTGACATATTGGGTGGGGACTGAGTCATATATGAGCCTAACTTATCCCAAATGACTTGGTGAGTCTTAAAAATTTTCTGTTGACCCTATCCAACCTGGCCTGATCTGTTGTTGGGTTGTTTCTAGGTCCGGTATCAAGACTTGAATATCAAATCGAGTTAGGTCAAGCTTAAGCATGTCTCAATCTAATCTGATCTATTTGCAGCCTTGATGAGTGCTCTAGAGACCTTTTCAGGGAGAGGTTACTCCTACACATATATAGGTAGCATTTATCAGAAATGTACGGCAATTAACGCCCCATCCTAAATTAAAGATTGTGGACCCATTAATTGCATCAAATTCAACTTTACACTTAGCATTGTCATATACTATAGGGAGAGTCTCTTCATCAATCATCTCATGTAACGGTGGATATGATATAAGTGATAGTGCTCCCTAAGATATCCTATGATTTTGTTCTTTCTCTTGAACCTTCATCATACGGTCTCCAATATCATGGAGGTTAGATATTCAATACATGAATATAACACCATTCTTAATTAGCTACCTTGCAATATTATGTCCATGAATATAACACCATTCTTAATTAGCTACCTCGCAATATTATGTCTCAACCTAAGTTGTCTGATTTTTCTGTTGTAAATTTGCTTGGAGCTCAAGCTATGGTAGCTTGGCAATCAGATCTACCTCCCAGCTTCTTTGCTCTCTGTATATTGTTTTACATTCCAACTTGGCTCACTATAGATTCTCGGTGCAAGCTTTCTTATTTAATGCCTCTTGATCAGTTTGGTTATTGGACAATTGGAATGACTATTTCTTTTGAATGCAGTGGAATGAATGTGTGGTATGACTATTTGTGGTGTTGGCACTCAACTACGGTGGCTATTGGTATGACAATGGGAATGGTTGGGCCTTATGCCATTGACGGATTGAATTTTTGAATCAATAACATTTGAAAACCTATGAAGACTGTTGGTGTTATTAAACATTTGTTTGCTATGGTTCACTATCTGATTGTGATCTTTTTTGTGCAATCATTGCAGTTTGATTGATGGTTTGCTTGATTTGCTCAAGACTTTGGATACCTCTTGTCACGCCCCCAGCCCGAGGTCGCGAGCAGGAGGTCGCGGCAACCGCCGCATACTTATGAAGAACTCTCTCCATAAGCATGCAAGGCATCTCATCACGATATCAATGCATCACAGTGGAATAAATTCAAATAATTATTATTCAACTTTAATTCAAGTAATTAAAATAAATATCTTAAATCCGATAAAATTTTACTAAAAATAAAATAATAGATCTAAGTTCAATGAAGTTGACAATGTAAATCTCGCCTCTAAAAGCTCTGTCCCAATATTTCTTCCCACGTTCGAAATTAATTATCTGAATCTGAAAAATAGAAAGAAAGGTAATGAGCTAGACAGCCCAAGTAAGTAACAAATATCTCAACTAGATATTTCAGATATTATATAATTTTTAAGAACAATGTTGCAAATAAACATAAAAATATATTTCATGCTGATTTAATGCAAATCCAATATTTTCAAATATTCACATATAATATAATAATAATAAATCCGATTCGATTCAAAACACTCGTAACTCAACAGCCTCGACTATGAACAACGTTTAACCCCCATTGGCGGGGTCCACAGAATACCAGCGCACAACCTCCACTGGCAGGGTCCACAAATACCAGCGCACAACCCCCACTGGCGGGGTCCACAAACACCAGCTCACAACTCCCACTGGCAGGGTCCACTGAGTACCAACGTATAATCCCCATTGGCGGGGCCCACTGAAACATAGTTAGGCTGAGAGCATAAATTCGATCTGTATCAAAATACTTTGTATCATAATATATCATAAATAATTCACTGAACATGTGCATAATCGACATACCATAATATTTCAAAAGTACTTTCTTTCAAAACATAATTCATAATTCATGCATAATTTCAGAGAATAATTATTTATTTTTAGAATAAATATGAAATATCTCGAGAAGATGATTCATTACTTACCTTTCACGGAGCACTGAATGAACAGATCGACTAACTTCTAAGAGATTCTTCCGTGCCTATTATCCAAAATTATATTTTTACATTAATTTTAATTCAAAATTAAATCTAACAAATCCCAAAATCAAAACCTCACTTAAAATCAAACTCTTCCCTAAACTCGATCAAAATCATCAAATAAAGCCTTCCACTACGCTAATCCTAGAGGAATAACTTTAAAGAGAGAGAAATCCATCAAGAGAGAGAGACAATCTAGAGAGAAAAAATTCTAGAGAGAGAAAGTAAGGGTTCAGACTGAAAGAAGAGAGAGGAGAGAGAGAAACTCTCTCTTATTATATATTTTTTATTTTATTTTATTATTTATTTATTTATTTATTTATTTATTTATTTATATAAATATATATATATATATATTTTTTTTTTCTTTTCTTTTCTTATCTTTTTCTCTTTTTCTTCTTTTTCTTCTTTTTCTTCTTTTTCTTTTCTTTTCTTTTCTTTTTTTTTTTTTTTTTTCTTTTTCTTTTCTTTTCTTTTCTTTTCTTTTCTTCTTCTTCTCTCGGGCTCCTTCCAGGCCGAACAGGGGACGACAGTCCCCTCCTTATGCCAGGCCGTTCAGGCCACGGCCACCGCGGCGGAGGCCGGCGGTAGAGGGGGCCACTCCCCTGATCATGGAGGAGCATGGCCGGCGGTCGATTGCGATCGCCGGCGTCGGAAAATCCAAAAGAAAAGAGACCAAAACAGGGATCTCTTTTCCGACCAGAAATCGACGACTCCCGTCACCGGCAGCCGCGCACAAGGGCACGGGAGGAAGGGGAAGGAAGAGAGGAAGAAAAAGGGAACTCACCTCGGCCTCCGGTGACCCTACCGGCGAGCAATCATGGTGAGAACGAAGCAAGGATCCGCGGCTCTAATTCGGGAAAATCGGAGAGGAAAAGAGGGAAAGAAGACCGATGATCGGCTTCAAGGAAAAGGGAAGATCTTTTTATAGAGGGCCCTAGGACTTCGAGAGGTCCTAGGACTCCCGTTTCGCCTGGGTCTCGCCGGAGAAGAAGACTCCTATCGGGAGTCTTCTTCCGGATTTTTTCTCTATTTTGTTTTTTTTTTTTTGAATGGGCTTGGGCCTTTTAAATCGGGCTTGGGCTTGGGCTATAACATTCTTCACCCCTAAAAAGAAATTTTGTCCTCGAAATTTTTCATACCTGTCATCATTGTATTGGAAGCCTGTGCATTCTGTTGAGTAAGCGCATAAACTCTTCCCTGATTTTTAGAAATCTATCCACCACCCCTATGTTGTCCTTCATAAGTTCTTTGGCCAACTTAATTTTTGGTATTTAACGGGCAGCTAGCAATTTTATGATCCATCTGACCACATTTGAAACAAGCACCTGTATTCCAATAGCAATCCTTGTCTGCATGATTTTTGCCACATCTGGAGCACGGCTCGCCATCAATCTGTTGAGTCTTATTATCTATTGCTCCCTTAGCTAATCTTTTGATGTTTTTATTATTCTGCCCTTGTGTATCATTTGATTTTGCTCTCTTTCTTTGCTTTCTTTTCCTTTCCATGCGTTCTTCATTGACTTCTCTTTCAATTATCAGTGCTTTGTTTACCACATCGGCATAAATTGTCAATTCATATGGAACCACTTGTTTTCGAATCTCAGTTCTCAGTCCCATCTCAAACTTGTGAATACGTTCTTGCTCACCATCCACTAATCTCGGAGCAAATTTTGCTAACTCTGTAAATTTTGCTTCATATTCAGTCACACTCATACCCTTTTACTTCAAATAAATAAACTCTTGCTCTTTCTGGATCCTTATACTCTGAGGAAAATACTGATCATAGAATGCAATCCGAAATCTTTCCCAGGTAAGTATTTCGCCGTCTTGTTCATACTTGCGCTGTAGTCGCTGACACCAGTTGTATGCTTCTCCTTGTAGTAAATAAACTGCATATTGAATCTTTTCTTCATCAAGACACTCTTGGACAGCGAAGGCCTTCTCCATCTCCATTATCCAGTTATCAGCCTCCAAAGGTTCAGTAGTCCCCTTGAAAGCTAGATGAGCAAGCTTTTTAAATTCTGAAATATTGTTCTGTTGTACTGGTTGCTCTCCATGTTGTGGTGGTGGATGCTGATATTGTTGTGTATCTCGTTGTATCTGTTGTTGTTCAAACATTTGCTGCTGTATTTGTTGTTACGCTTGTACCATCCTGATTAGGGTCTGCATTAACTGAGCCATATCTAATTCCTGACGTGCTCTCGAAGTACTCCCATTAGGATCTACGACTCCCTCCTCCTGAGGGGTGCCACTGGTCAGATGGGGAGTGCTACCATCCTGTGATTGTGATGTCTCTCTTGCAATTCCTTGAGTAGTTCTTGTCATTCTACGAGGAGGCATGGTAACCTTGTAGTAGTAAAACCTTATTAGATTTATTTATCTATTTGTTAAGATAGATTTATTATGATGCTCATACTTTAACATCCCAATATTCCTAATGTTTACCCACCTACACTCATACTATGTCAAATTCTGTGTCATAATTTATCCACTTATGCTCTGATACCATATTAATTGTCACGCCCCCAGTCCGAGATCGCGAGCAGGAGGTCGCGGCAACCGCCGCATACTTATGAAGAACTCTCTCCATAAGCATGCAAGGCATCTCATCACGATATCAATGCATCACAGCAGAATAAATTCAAATAATTATTATTCAACTTTAATTCAAGTAATTAAAATAAATATCTTACATCCGATAAAATTTTACTAAAAATAAAACAATAGATCTAAGTTCAATGAAGTTGACAATGTAAATCTCACCTCTAAAAGCTCTGTCCCAATATTTCTTCCCACGCTCGAAATTAATTATCTGAATCTGAAAAATAAAAAGAAAGGTAATGAGCTAGACAGCCCAGTAAGTAACAAATATCTCAACTAGATATTTCAGATATTATATAATTTTCAAGAACAATGTTGCAAATAAATATAAAAATATATTTCATGCTGATTTAATGCAAATTCAATATTTTTAAATATTCATATATAATATAATAATAATAAATCTGATTCGATTCAAAACACTCGTAACTCAACAGCCTCGACTATGATCAATGTTTAACCCCCATTGACGGGATCCACAGAATACCAGCGCACAACCCCCACTGGCAGGGTCTACAAATACCAGCGCACAACCCCCACTGGCGGGGTCCACAAACACCAGCACACAACCCCCACTGGCAGGGTCCACGAGTACCAACGTATAATCCCCATTGACGGGGCCCACTGAAACATAGTTAGGCTGAGAGCATAAATTCGATCTATATCAAAATACTTTGTATCATAATATATCATAAATAATTCACTGAACATGTGCATAATCGACATACCATAATATTTCAAAAGTACTTTCTTTCAAAACATAATTCATAATTCATGCATAATTTCAGAAAATAATTATTTATTTTCAGAATAAATATGAAATATCTCGAGAAGATGATTCATTACTTACCTTTCACGGAGCACTGAATGAACAGATCGACTAACTTCTAGGAGATTCTTCCGTGCCTATTATCCAAAATTATATTTTTACATTAATTTTAATTCAAAATTAAATCTAACAAATTCTAAAATCAAAATCTCACTTAAAATCAAACTCTTCCCTAAACTCGATCAAAATCATCAAATGAAGCCTTCCACTATGCTAATCCTAGAGGAATAACTTTAGAGAGAGAGAAATCCATCAAGAGAGAGAGACAATCTAGAGAGAGAAAATTTTAGAGAGAGAAAGTAGAGAGAGAAAGTCCAATTTTAGAGAGAGAAAGTAAGGGTTCAGACTGAAAGAAGAGAGAGGAGAGAGAGAAACTCTCTCTCTTATTATATTGTTTTTTATTTTATTTTATTATTTATTTATTTATTTATTTATTTATTTATATATATAAATATATTTATTTATTTATTTATTTATTTTCTTTTCTTTTCTTTTTCTCTTTTTCTTCTTTTTCTTCTTTTTTTTTTTTTTTCTTTTCTTTTCTTTTTTTTTCTTTTTCTTTTTTTTCTTTTCTTTTCTTTTCTTTTCTTTTCTTCTTCTTCTCTCGGGCTCCTTCCAGGCCGAACAGGGGACGACAGTCCCCTCCTTGTGCTGGGTCGTTCAGGCCGCGGTCGCCGCGGCGGAGGCCGACGGCAGAGGGGGCCACTCCTCCAGTCACGGAGGAGCATGGCCGGCGGTCGATTGCGATCGCCGGCGCCGGAAAATCCAAAAGAAAAGAGACCAAAACAGGGGTCTCTTTTTCGATCGAAAATCGGCGACTCCCGTCGCCGGCAGCCGCGCACAAGGGCACGGGAGGAAGGGGAAGGAAGAGAGGAAGAAAAGGGAAACTCACCTCGGCCTCCGGTGACCCTACCGGCGAGCAATCACGGTGAGAACGAAGCAAGGATCCGCGGCTCTAATTCAGAAAAATCAGAGAGGAAAAGAGGGAAAGAAGACCGATGATCGGCTTCAAGGGAAAGGGAAGGTCTTTTTATAGAGGGTCCTAGGACTTCGAGAGGTCCTAGGACTCCCGTTTCGCCTGGGTCTCGTCGGACAAGAAGACTCCTATCGGGAGTCTTCTTCCCGATTTTTCCTCTGTTTTATTTTTTTTTTTTGAATGGGCTTGGGTCTTTTAAATCGGGCTTGGGCTTGGGCTATAACACCTCTGGTCGTGGATTATGGTTTGCTTGCATTATGGGATGGTTTGATTATGTGAATGGTTCTCTTTTGTACAGAACTTAGAATGAATGTTTGGATTAAATGTTCTTGGTGCTCAATTTCTATGATAGATGGATTGTTTTCTCTTGCAGTGCCCTATCTGAGCACCTTTTTTGGCCATGGTTGTTGTGGATGCCCCTGGTCTAAATTATATTTTATATTATATATGCATAGTCTCATGGGGAGGGTAGCCTTTAGAGAACTCTTTTATGCAGTGGACATTCATATAGTATGGTTGTTATAACTTGGAATGTAAGGGGCTCTAATTCACCCGAAAAGAGGAGAGCTAATAGAAAGCTCATTTCCTTTTGTTCTTATAACGTGATCCTTTACAAGAATCAAAATATTTACCCCTTCATAGAGATCTCTCCGTTCGTTGGGTGGAGCCAGAATTGATAGTTGGGAAGCTTTGGAAGCAGTTTGCTTAATTGGATGAAATTTTGATTGGTTGTAATCGGATCGGGAAGAAGAAAGATTTTTTTTAATCTGCTCAAATTGGATCTCTTAAAGAAAAAGATAGAAGAAGGTAAAAATTTTCAAAAATAGGGATTGAGTCTCATTTCTTTCTCTTTTATTATTATTATTTTTTTCTATGGTTGTCTTCCCATCAACCTAATCGAAGTGATCATAATATGGTATGAGACTAACTAGATGGCTCTTAAAAATAATACAGGATCTAGGGGGTATCAAAACATGGTGAGTGGAAGAATAGTGGCCTCAATTACTGAAAACACAGTGGAGTTCAGATGTAAGCGAGTATTGACACCAGAGATGGATGGTTACTGCCCGATTATTTCGTGTATGAATTGTGAGGTATAACTTTTAAAAAATAACCTCTTTAACCTTTTAAACACCTATTATTACCCTTATGTTTATCTCTTTCCGCGATGGTTCTTAGAATATAAATAGACCGATTATCTGTAGTTCTTAGAGTATAACCATAGCATTGGTTACAATCTACTTCCTCCTAGCTCTTTCGGTAGAGGATATTATGATGGTGAAAATCCTTGAAGTTCATAATATCAGTATTTTGACGCACTTGGTCAAACTGGTGCGGGCGTCGTCCTTTCTCCCAACAAAAGATCCAACGGCCAATACTACTTTATGTATCAATAAGAAAAATATCTCAAAATAGATAATTTTAAGTTTCTTCTAGCTGGTCTCTTCTCATCCTAGAACTAAGATGGCATATTACGATTCCGACGAATCTCGTCAACTAGACTAACACAAATTGCATCAATTTATTCATGCTATGTCAAGATGACTAATTAACTTGCCAGCCATCATGTAGCTCGTAAATAAAGAGTATCACATACCCTACCTTTTTCATACAAAAACTTCATGATGATCCTAGGACGGACTCGTTAACAAACCAAGGAGAAGACGGAAAATTTGCGGATATTATAGCGTCACTCTGATATAAACATGTTTGATTTTTTGGCTATACGTATCTCTAATATAAACATTTCGATACCCAGCTGGGACCAAAAGCACGTGCCTTATAACAAGCAAGGCTCGTACCGGCGAGGCTCATCGGTGGGCGTCTTGGAGGAGCTATTTTAAAGATGGGCGGTGGACTTGAGTCAATTGTTTGAGAAGTTTAAACAAGTGGCTCAAGCCGAATCTCTCGAGTTGTTGACGTTGATTGTGGACGAAGCATCCACGCTCGCGGGATGCGAGGAGGTTGCCGGCCAATAAACCAGTAGCGACAAACAAAATAACAAATATAAAAATCAAAAAATAAAGAAAAGTTATTTGTTAATAATAAAAAATGACCTGGACCACAAAGGATCCTGGATTCATGCAAACTAACAAGGACCCGAACCGATTAGACCCACTAAACTTGTGATAGAAAGTTGGGGTGGGACTGAGTTAACCTGTTCTGGCCTCTCAAAGGCTCTCTTCATCTCTTATTTCTTCCAACATACATGCACATGCCCCTTGCCTCACATATTTTGTTACCAGATAGTTGTACATCTACATTTCGAGTTTAGATCTACATAATGGTGGTCAAATACCACCATTATAATGTCACGTTAATCTCTTGCACCCAAGGTAGTCATGACTTTTTTTTTTTTAAAAATTTTTTTACAAAGTCCATATTGTACAAACAGATTGAATTGCTGGACTTTGCATACTCTTAATCAAGCTATGCTTAATCAGGCGCTATTTGGCTAGTAAGTCTTGTGGCTTCAAGTTTATTCCTGCAGTTATTTTTGATTGGAAAAGAAGGAAGATTTAGGTATTCATTGTGCTGGGTAATTCTCCTAATCAACCTTTAGTTAATCAAGACATTGCGCTTGTTGGTCCTGGGGCTTCAATTTTTTTGCGCCTGTTAGTTTTCCTGCAACTATTTGATGGGATACAAGGAAGACGTAACCGTGGCGCTGGGCTATACTTCCTCCATTTATCGGAGCGATGGCCTTTTGAGTTGGTTTTCAATTCTCAACATCCATTCGGTCGTGGAACCTTGTTAGTCATAGTGTAAGATTTCTGCTTTGATATGAGTGTTTGCATTTCTAGAACTTTTTGGCCGAGCATAGTAGTCTACTGAAATTAGACCTTCACTGTTTATCATATATATATATATTTTATGAATCAGTTTTTGATTGGTAATTCTAATCCCAAATTTCTAATCAACTCCTGACAAGAATTTTTTATATTTTAGTTCAGTTTAATGCCAATAATATGTGACGACAATTGCAGATCCGGCCTAGATCTAATCCAAACCTAAATATATGGGGTTGGGATTGAGTCATATATTAGCCTGACCTAACCCAAATTATTTGATGGGTCTAAAAATTTTTTTGTTGATCCTATCCAACCTGACCTGATCTGTTGTTGGGTTGGTTCTAGGTCCAGCATCATGACTTGAATATGAAATCGAGTCGGATCGGGGTTAAGCATGCCTCAATCCGATCAAATTTATTTGCGGCCCTAACGAGCACTCTAGAGATTTGCCTACGTTTTATAGGGTGAGATCTTACTCCACATATATAGGTAGCATTTATCAGAAATGTATTGCAATTAACATCCCATCCTAAACTAAAGATTATGGACCCGTTAACTGCATCAAACTCAATTTTACATATATTATGGGAGCGGCTCTTCATCAATCATCTCGTATAATTGTAGATAAGATATAAGTGATAGTGCTCCCTGAGATATCCTATGATTTCGTGCTTTTTCTTGAACCTTCATCATAGGGTCTCCAATCATGGAAGTTAGATATTCATTACATGAATAAAACACCATTCTTAATTAGCCGCCTCAACATAAGTTGTCTTATTTTTCTGTTGTAAATTTTGCTTTGAGCTCAAGCTATGGCAGCTTGGCAATCACAGTGAAAAGACATACATATGACTAGTCCTTTCGATGGGAAATATCCATCAACATGTGTGTTATAGAATCATCTCTAACGTAAGCAATTTAGATTCTATGGTGGACATCACAATAATAGTCTGCTTAGATGATTTCCATAATATATAAATCCATAATTTATAGTCTCTCTAAGATACTTTATATAATGCAATCTAATGACTGCTATTAGGATTACATGCATCTACAAAGCCCATGTACCTATAGTATATGCAATATCATAACTAGTAAAATTCATTAAAAACATCAAACTACCAATCATCTGTGCAAACTCGTTTTCTAATATATTAATACCAAGATTTTTTATCCAATGCATCTTAGCATCATAAGGAGAAGATAGGGTTTACAGTCAAATTTCTTAAGCTTTTTCTAAACATAATATAATGGTTATAAAATGATGCAATCATTTTTCCACATAACCCTTATGCCAAGAATTAAATTACTTCACTCATATCTTTCATGTCAAAGTTTGACGAAAGAAATTTCTTTGTACTAATTTCAACATTAGTGTTGGTATGAAATATCTATGTATGTTAAGAGCTTGTTGAAAGGATTTAACTAATTTGGATATTTTATACTCTTGTTCAGGGACACCATATCTATCAAGTTGCTCTATGTAAATTTTTTCTTCAAGTTCATCATTAAAAAATACGGTTTTAACATCCACTTAATGCACAATATCACCAAATCGAACCTTGAGAGAAGAGTAAAAGGACAAAGCATCAAGGATGATCTTTCATTCTTTGAATTCATTGTGTCCTTTGATCTAATTGATATAGAATTGAAGGAAAGAAATTTCACATGGAGAAACAAAAGAGATCACCCACCTCTTGCTAGATTGGACCAGTTTTTACTATCTCAAGAATGGGAAGATATTTTCTCCACCTTTATTGGAAAAGCACTCTCTAGCATTGCTTTGGACTACATCTCTATAGTTTTAGATTGCAATATCAGCTTTCACTCTCTTAAAATTTTTAGATTTGAAACTTGGTAGACCAAAGAGGTAGATCTTGATGATGTTGTTCTCCATGATTGGCAAAGAATCAAGGGCAACCAAAACAAAGCAGCAAAGTAGGTTGAAAACTTGAGAAATCCAAGAGTGGTGCTTAAGGTGTGTCCTCTTCTAAAAGAAATACGAATAGAGAGCTTAAGACCAAATTGCTATGTGATATAGATCTATTAAACAAGAAGAAAGAGTGGGTGTATGTTATCTCTTCTATATTAGAATCTTAAAAAATCTTAAAAGCTTCCCTAGATTAGTTGTATGTCAAGGAGAAAATCTATTGGCACCAGCACCCAAAGGTGACCTAGCTTAAGAAATGTGATCGAAACACTTCTTATTTCCATATGGTCACTATAGAAAGAAAGAGAAGAAATTATGTTATCTCACTTATGGATGAGGGTGTGGAGCTATCTTATCAAAAGATATTTCCAACAAACTACATGACCTCTATAAGGACCTCTTTGGCTGCTCCTCTTCTCTTTTTATTGCAAAGAATTAGGGTGAATTGTATGGTATTGACTCATGTGATTTCAGCATACTTGCACAGCACTTTAATATAGAGGAAATAAGGAGAGCAGTTTTCTCATTGGGTAGCTCCAGGGTGCCTAAGCCGGATGAATTTGCCTTCTCCTTCTTTCAAAAATACTAGAATCTTCTTTATGCTAATCTACTGACTTTTTTGGAGAAGTTCTCCATAGCAGGAATTTAGATATTGGGAGACTCAACTATGCCTTCATCAGCCTTACTCCAAAGAAGGAGAGCACACTCACAGCTAGAGATTTGAGGCCAAAAAACCTTCTAAATAATCTCTACAAAATCATCTTGAAGGTTTTGGTAAATAGATTGATCAATTTCTTTCGATACTTAATGGATGGATGAGGTCCAATTGGCCTTCATCAAAGGCTATTCTAATATTGAGAATTTCTTATCTACTTATAAAATGTTAGCTATCGCAATAGATTGGGGCATACAGACAATCTTTGTATGTTTGATTTTGAGAAGGTATTTGACAAAATCAATTGATAGTTCCTTTTTGAAATACTGAAAGCAAGACACTTTCCAACCAGATAGATTTCTTAGGTTTACTCTCTTCTTTCCTCTACCTTAGTTGTTGTTTTGGTGAATGGGCACACGAAAAAGTAGACAAAATGCAAACAGGGCTGCAGCTAGGTGACCCATTTTCTCAATCTCTTCTTATTATGGTAGGTGATATGTTGTATAGAATTTTTAGGATACAAGTTCCTTAGGCCTTATTGAAGATATTGGAAGCAATCCTATTTTCAACCACATCAGGAGCCTTCACTTTGTAGATGATATATTACTCTTTTATGCTGGGAAGCAAGACAACTTATTAGCAGCAAAGGTGATTCCTTTGGCTTTTGATAAATCATTGAGGCTTAAAATTAATTTTCATAGAAGTATGATTCTTTGCATCAATTTGACAAATGATGAAGCATTTTCCTTTGCCACCATATTAAATTATAAGTTGGGCTTTTTACCTTTCACCTATCTTGCCTTACCACTCCAAAATAGAAAATTACTGAGGTATGGTTGGTTACCATTGTTTGGAAAAAGGAGTGCTAAACTTACTACTTGGAAAAGAAAATCTCCTTTCCTGGAGAGGTAGAGTTACTCTAATCAATGCTATCCTCATAGCCCTACCTTATTATCTTATGTCCACCTATGAGCTACCATAGTGGGTTGCCATAGAATTGACTAGACGAGAAGAGCATTTCTTTAGAAAGGAAAAGAAAGTGTGAATGTGTAAGACCCACCTCCTTTGGCCTACTAACTAGGCATGGATGGACTGACCAGCCCATGAAGTGGCACGAACACTGGCATGTACAATTTTGGTACAAGTTAAAAAAAAAAAATTTTCTTTAGAACCTTATGTGACTGGTACGTAAGGCTAGGAGGACTGTCAATGGAGTCTGATACCTTCTCTAAGTCTATAGGAAGGAGTCCTAGAGCTCATCAGACTCTAGTGAAAGCCCTAGGAATTGGCCTATAAAAGGCTCCGGACTCCTCCCACTATGAATCACCTTCCATCCCTGATCCTCCACTAGTGAAATCTTTGGTTTCTTCTTGATTTTTTTCATAGAGTAGGCTTGGAGAACCACCATCAATTCAATGCCAAAGTCAAGGTATTGCTCTTCCCCCGAAGGATCTCCTTCTTCTTCTTCTTCTATTCTATCGAGGATTTCAATCACCGTCCTTATTACCACCGGCCAATCTCCGGATTTGCTTGAACATGAACATCCCATGTTTTCCCTATTTTCTTATTCTTCTTCTTTGTTTTGTCATCAGTTGGGGCTGAGATCCTTATTAGAGTTTTGGTCGAGCTCTTGGCAAGGTCTATTGCCTACAATTGCCGAGCTTTAGCCACCGATCAATAGGTTGAAACACATAAATTTTTTTCTGTTTGTGTTGATGTCTTGAGGCCCTTATTCTTTCACCACCGTCAGCCACCGTGGGTGGTGTTGCCATCGGGATCTTCATTGGAGAACATGCTTAGGTAGCCATCCGCCATCGCTATCGGCTACCACACAAGTCACCAGCCCAACTTCTCTCTGTGATCATGTTTAGGAAGAAGAGGGGGTTTCCCCTATTTCGAACAAGAAAAGAAGGTTCTACCTTTTCTCTCCTCTCTTTTCTCTTCCTTCTCTCTCTTTTCTAATAATACTCTTTCTTTTCCTCTCTCTCTCTAGTGGGTCTAAGTGATTTCTAGAAAGGATTCGATGAGGTTTAGGGATGGACCCGAGTGGACACCAGTAGGTGGTCAGATTGCTAAATCCATAAGGTAAATATCTTTTGGTAATTGAGTTTAATTAAGAGAATGATTTATTGGATCATAAAACTTTAAGCAGAGTTTTGGACACCCTAGTTCTCAAATTAACATGTTGACCATGTTGGTCGTCACTTTCTGAACCCTAGATTGACCCTAATAAAGAGTCCTAGATCGATATTGATATGCCCACCTACTGTATTGATCTCCATCCTAGCTTTTGTTGAACAGCCATCATTGATAATATTAGATATATCACATTTCAACTAATTTGAATCTTGCTTCATGATCTATTGATCAAGGTTTCATCTGGGCACCTATGTCTTTTCTCTCTCATAATCGATCTTTCCACCATGATTTTTCTTAGTTATTGGATTTGGCTATGTATGGAGCAATCAATTGGATGAGAAGATATTGAATAAGGAATTGATACTCTATGTCCCAAATCAAGATAAATTTCTAAATCTGTATTCATCAATTAGTCATGTTTTAGATATGGTCAAGAAATTTGAAGACTATGTGTAATTTAGATAGGAGAATTTTAAAAATAAAGATCTAATAATAATTTATAATTTCTTATACTAATGGTTGATTGAGAATGTATTAGATTTATGTCATTGATTGAACATACTAGTTGGACTGGTAAAGTCTATCCTAGAGTTTGTTGTCAGTAAATGTAAGAATCCTCAAAAATTGATCACCTATTTATATATGAACTATTTATGCATCAGTAATTTTACTCTACTTAATTTTGGTAGGTTATGATGCTCTAAGCTAGCCATATAGTTGATGCCCTACCACAGGTTAGAAATATAGTTGTGGTAGTCTATAGGACTAGCCACTGTATTGATATCCTGCCATGGGCCACAAGCATGGATATATTGATCTAGGGTTGAGTACTTATGATTTTTTGAACTAGTCACTTTACTGGTACCCATCATGGATAGAAAACGTGGTTGCAGTAGTCAAAGTTAAGCACTTGTAGTCCTCCAGACTAGTCACTCTATTAATGCCCTATTATAGATCAGAAATATGGTTGTGATAGTCCACAAGACTAGCCATTAAGTTGATTTCTTGCCACTAACTGAAAACATAGTTATGATAATCCAGAGTCGAGCACCTAAATATTATCGGATCCAATATACAATATTTTGAAATAATTATTTGATAAGATTTATTGCACAAAAAGATGTATTTGCTCTACATGCTTCACGAACGTGATACCTTATGACATTAGATTTATATAAGTAACAACTATTATTAATTTTTTATTTATTATTATTACATTGCTGTGAATATGTTGGAATTCTTACTAGGCTATTAAGCTTACACTCCTTTTTTCTTTTTCAAAGTTATAGGATATATATATATATATATATATATATATATATATATATATATATATATATATATATATATATGCGTGTGTGTGTGTGTGTGTGTGGCTATGGTTAAGATCATGGTTGAAAGGATTGATTAGATAAAGCTTCATCAATGCTAGTCAGATGACCAAATTTTGCAAATCGTACAAGGTTTGGCACCTATTAATATATGAAATATTTGTTATGAATTAAGATCAATAGTATCCATAGAATTTTGAGGTTTTAATAAATTTTAAAATTTTGCATATTCTTTAGAGCCTCACCCTAGGGAGTGTGCGGCCATAGCATGTTCAATGTGGATATTGGGTTTGGGGAATGATAGAATGGATTCAACTACCTTGTGAGCTTAGGTATAGTTTCTAGATCCATACAAGCCAGGAACTTGACATAAAGAACATTAACAGCATGAAATTAGCTCTATTGGCTAAATAGGCATGGAAATTATTAGTGGGTATAGGAACTACTTAGATGAACTAGATCAGTAGATCTTATTATTCTAGAAGAAAGTTTGGCATGAGGGTCCCTAAAAGCCTTATTAAACTCTCTCCTATTTGGAAGGATATCTACAAAGACCTCTCTACTTTTTGGAACTACATGTTCTTTGGGTTAGGAGATGCTAGCCATACTAGATTTTGGGAGGATAGTTGAGTCGGTACCACTTCTCTTATCCATCTTTTTAATAACCTATATTCCTGTGTTGTGAAAGAGAATGTGTCAGTTACATCACAATGGAGTTAGAGAATGCTTCGGTGAAAAATCTCTCTATGGCCCATTGTCCCAGGTTCAAATGTCTCAATTGTTGATCATATTAGATCTTCTTTTTGCAATCAGACAATCAAGAATTGCTAACCCTCCTATTTAGAAGCTCACTCAATATGCCTTTTTCGCAATTGACTCTTACTAAAGATTTCTAACAATGGTGAACTTGTTTTCCTTTAATATAAAGTCATTTGGAAAGTAACGGGGCCAAAGAAGGTCAAGGTATTTCTTTGGCTAGCTTTAAAGTACAAACTTCACATAGTGAGGTTCTTGCCAAGAAGGAATGTGTTGTGAGTACAGGCTGCCTCTTTATGGTTCTAATGTGCAATCTATCTCTCATTTTCTCATTAGATACCCATTCATCAAGAGTATCTGGACTATTTTAAAATCTTGTCTGAATATTAGACAATGACCACCTAACCGTCGCTTTTTGTGGATGTCTTGGAGGAAAGGCATATTCAACCAACCTTAAAAAGTGCACCGAGATCAGTTGTTGATGTCTATATTTTGGCATATTTGGCTTAAAATAAATAAAAAAAATTTTCTTCATCGACAAGTATCTATTTTTTCAATTCTAGAAAAGACCCTCTACTCTTCTCATCTACGAAAACACCTATTGCTGGAGAAAATGATTGAAAGATATCATCAAATTTGGACTCGTATATCCTCTTTAGCTTCACCTTAATTTCTTTTTCTCTTCTCATGTATCTCTTTAGATTTTCTTTCCTTTTGTACATATACTTACTTTTGATTAATTAAATAGATTTTTTGCATACATATCCTCCCCAATATTAAAATTTACATGAATATCTTTCTAAAATTGATACTTGCATATATATCCTCATAAAATACTTATTTTGTACGTATGCCCTTATGTTCTTTTTTTTTTTTTGCATATGTACTAATACCATCTATTGTCGTTAAGAAATTAGCAGTTTAAAAGTGAAATGCCTAAAATATCTTTAATGGGTAGACATGCAAAAAAAAATGTTGATAAGCGTATACATGCAAATAATAACTTTATGAGGGTATTCATGTAATTTAATATATTTTGGAGGGTGTACACATAAAAATAAATTAATTTTTTTTTAATCTATTTCATCTTATTTTAACATTCAAACTAGTCTACGGCTTACTCGTCAATATATTCATACGAAAATATTGCTTGAAGAAAAGATTGATTTTATGATTAGATAACAAAAGTTTTTAAAAAGAAGGGAAGTTCAACAATTCGATTAAATTTCCCATGAGATCTGTTAACTTGTGACCTACTTTTGAAGTAAAAAGATAATTTCATAATATGATTTTGGCTAATGGCATCGACTAAACTGCTATGTCAAAGATATTCATACAAAAACAATATCATATGAGGGTATGCATGTAAAAATTAATTTTAGAAGAGTATTCACACAAATCCAATATTTAGAAGAGCATTCACGTAAAAAATCCAAGGATTATTTTGCATGTACTCTCCTAAAGATATGAAATTATATGAATATCGATAAACTTGCTATTTACATATATATCCTTATAAATATTTTTTTTTGCTTCTGTACCCATTAAGGATATTTCATTTATTTTAGTTTTAAACCACTAATTTCTTAGAAACATTAGATGGTATGGGTACATGTGCAAAAAAAAAGACATAGAAAGATATACATGCCAAAAAAGTATTTTATGAGGGTATTGCATCAAGACATTGGTGGGAGTTGATGTGGTTGAGGATGAACCATTGGTCCGAGAATCAAGACATCCTAAGGAACCTATAAAAGAATTTTACACTCATTGAAGGTTCTCTGGTGAGGGATCCTCCAATAATTAAGTCAGCTGACCTTCAGAACAGTAGAAAAGGAGAGAGGGAGAAGGATGAGAGCGCAAAGGATATTTTCTCTTTTCTCTTTGGAGTAGAACTTATCTCGAGGGCTCCAAGTTACCTTTTATATAGAGGCAGAGTCGTAGACTATCGTGCCTGAACCCGATAGGCTGTTAGACCAGGCCACAATCTACTAGACCATTAGGATAGAAAATCTGCAAGTCAGAGACTATCAGTCATGGGTAATGGCCACATTTTGATAGTTCATTGGAAGATTTCTGATAGTGGCCTACGTGGCTAAATAGCTTGGTGATCTGAGGTCGGCATACAGTCGAGGCCTTGACCAAATATGTTATTGTTGGTGTCGGTCATAGAAAATCATCATATGTGGTCGGTGAGGTTCCGATCTTGAGGTTGGTAGACGCCCGAGGTAGGAGGTCGGGCAGGAGCCAATAAGATCATTCCATCTTAACTCTCCATGACGGTCTTGATGAGTTGTCGGCTATAGTTATTGGTATTGGGCTATTACAAGGTCACGACAATGCATTGATGTCCTCGGCATACAATCGAAGATGATGTCTGTAGACAAAATCTAATGAAGTTGTCTGCTCTATCACTAGAACACCCAGATGACATTCATTGTTTGGGGTCTGCCTCAATACTTCAGTCGACCCCGAAAACTACATCCGAGGATGAGTCCCAAGGATAGCAGCGAGGTAGTTTGACCCCATAATGCTTGCCCCTATTTGCAAGTTTGAAGTAGTTGATTTGGGTGAAGGAAGCAATAGTTCTCAAAATATGTCCTCGATGTATGTCTGAATTGATGAATCCGAGTTATCTAGCCTTCAGGCAAACTGTCATGTTGCTTCATGAAATTTGGTGCCAACTTGATAAGTTGCTTCATGAATCGCATCTAGGGGGTGCAAATGAGTTGAGATGCTTGTGAGCTACTCAAGCTCAACTTGAGTCCAAGCTTGATTGAACTAGATTATTATCAAGCTCGAGTTGAGATCAAGTAGCTTGAATAGTTTTTCGAGTTGAGATCAAGTAGCTTGAATAGTTTTTCGAGTCGAGCTCGAGTAACAAGATACTCGCTCGAAAGCTTATGAGTCTATTCAAATTTATATATATTTTGAATAATATTATTTTTATTTATAATATATATATTAATATATATTATTAGTAAACTAGAGCTTGATTTCAAGCTTGAACTTGAGCTTGAATATGGCTCGATTGATAGTCGATCTTAAGCTTTGCCTATTTTTTATTGAGTGGAGCTTGAGCATAGGATATTATGGCTTGATCGATCTCGAGCTGAATTTCAAGCTGGAGTATTTTGAGGCAAATCAATCTTGAGCTTCCAGCTATTCGACTTGATTTGGCTCGATTTGATTACACCCCTAATCGTGCCTTAATTATTTGGGAAGATTTGATGCTTCGTAGATCCTGACGTATTTATGAGAGATGGGTGGCTTGAGGCAGGACATTATTTTAACCTTGAAGGTTAGAAATTAATGATTACGGTCTAGCCAACTAGAGGCCGTCACCTATCTCACATCGATTGGCATGATGCCATTTCATGCGAATCAGTTCGCATGGTCGGATCAGAACAAGGGTGCATCGAAGAGTCGCCTAATCAGGTGGTCTTAATTTGGGCCATATAGCTAACATCTGATCGCTCGGGGTTCCAATTTGGGCTGTCAATAGACAGTATATATAGGTTTACCTTCTTACTATTCTTATCTTTTCCAATTGCCATCTACTCCTTGGGTTCCAGCTTCTGATCCATCGAAGGTTTTCTTGTTGTTGTGCACTCTATCTCTTTCTCCGACGTCTATAGTGTTTTTTTTTGGTCAAGCCCCCATATTTTCGATTGGTTTTCTTGTCTCTTTCTCTATTTTGGTCACTGTCCTTCTTTCCTTTGCCAGTCTTCTTCTTCATTTATTCCTTTTGGTCCTTTCACTTCTAATATTCTGGACTTTTTTAGATTTCTTTCGATCTAGATAACTCCAAACTCCATTCAGGTGATCACTATTTATATCATCATATGTGATTGGCTTTGCATCCAATCGAGGACTTCACTTTTTAAAGCATTGTTCATCCTGAAGAAGATATCCATGAGAGAGGATGGTGGTACTTCAATCCTTGATATAGGTGTAAGTTCATCATTAGCCCTCCTTTCATTCATGATTGAAAAAGCTAGTTCTTCTTTGACTCTTTGGATATTCCTTGGGGCTTTAGTTGGATCTGGAGTGATCCTCGATTCTCTCCAAATAAGGAGAAGTTGGTCCTACTTGGGGATGAGGAGAACTACCACAAGTTACTTGACATCAAGATGCCAAAGTTGAATGAACTGATAGCCAAGTAGACACTCTATGATGTCGGCCTTAGTCCAGCTCTTTCTTAGAAAATGTTTGAGTCTTTTTTCTTTGTTGGTTTACTTGATTTTCTTTGACCTTTTGCACTAACTTTGGTCTTTGGTTTCACAGTGATGAGGCCCGATTTTGGGTTGATCATGGTGGCTTTCCTGAAGAAGATACTAAGTATTGGATCAAGGAAGGGTTTGTTGAGGAAGAGGATGAAGATGACAGCTTCCTTGGCTCCAACTCCACTAGCTTCCACTAGGCCCCAGCAGATCAGTCAAGACCTCCAGTACAAACCCGATTAAGATCAATGATGCTTAGGAGGTTGTTGTCGCTTTGCCCTATGGGTCGCTCTCCCTATCGCTTTGAAACCTGCTCGAGCAATGACTTCACCATCTTCTCCTCGGGCCTCATCACTGGCCCGATCTAATTCTTTCCTAGCTTCCCCAGTTGGCCCCACCTCCACAGTTTGACAAGCTATGGGGGCCTCCTCGTCGGTGACTAAGGAGGACTTCATCACCATGGCTAGGAGGTTTAGAAGAGACGAGTCGGCTCTTGGCAACCAGTAGCTTACCCAAGAGATCATCAAGATGGAGCTGTTGCCATTTGACTGGACCGTGATGAAGGTGTGACCTCTAGACAAGACTTTGTCCTCCTCATTTGGAGATCTCCTGAAGGTCAGTCCTAGACTTAGCCATTTTTTCTCCCCTCTAATTGGGGCTCTCTGACTTTGATTTTCTTTTCTTGTAGTTGATGCATGATGTGGCTCACCTTAGCAAGGTGGTTGTCGGCCTCAACTGAGTCAAAAGAAAGCTCAAAGGGAATGTTCAGGTAGTTGAGGCCTGATCAAAGGCTTCGGAGGGAGATGCTTCTCGGCCCCAATTTGAGCTTTTAGCCATGAAGAATCGAGTCACACAGCTTGAGGGGTTCCTCGCTATGCAGTACAGGCTTACAAAGGTACGATAGAAGAGGATCATCAAACTTGAGGTGGAGGCAAAGGTCGTTGAAGATGAGATGAAGTTGGTGGAGGCTCGGGCAACCACCGACAAGGTGAAAGCAATCGTCAAGGCCAAGTTGAAGGCCATCGAAGGAGTACAAAGATTCCTCAAAGTTCATAGCCAAAGTTACTGAAGCTTCTTCAGTGGCTTATGGAGATGGCTTTTACACTGTAAAGGCCTTTGTTGTGCATATTTTCCCTGAGATCAATGTCGATCGATTGGACCTTGTGGTGGAGGTCGGTGGGGAAGATTAGCCAACGACTGAAGATCCAACTGAGCCTGCTATAGCCAAACCTCCTGTTGCCAAGCTAGTCACCACTCTAGGGCCTAGAGCCGGGTCAACTACTGACATCAAAGTTGAAGTAACTTCCAAGGAGTTTTGAGCCTCCTTCCCTTGTTCCCTTTTGGCTTTGTTTGTCTTTTTGTAGCTTCTCTTGCCTTCAGCAATTTTGTAATGAAACCTTTTTGATGGAATGAAATGAACTATCTTTTTATCAAATATGAATGCTTACTGTTTGAGCTAATGTGGAACAAATTGTCTTCAGGCTATTTTCAAGGTAGTTGTTCGAAGTTATCATTGGGTCATGTCAAAATATGATTTCTACTAGGTCATAGGCATCGGTTGGCATCCAAACTTGTCCTCGATTGATTTTTGAGATTTCTTTTTGATCTCGTATCACCTAGGCTATCCCTTTAGATAAGAGTCTATAGTCATTGTCGGATATTTTTTGAGGTTCGATTGCCTTGTATAGAGTCATTCATTTTGGATGGGGGGCTATACTCGGAGTTCCATTTTTGCTGATATAGATTCTTGAAGTCTGTCTCGACAATGTTGAGTAAAATTTATCAAGTCGATGACTTCGGTTGTGTCCTTGGATCTATTCTGAAGATCTTACTTGTGGGGGTCCTAACTTGGGTCAAAATATTTTTTAGTCATTAATACCACACTAAATAAGATTTTGGAGGTTTTAGCCAAAGCCAAGATATCTCTAAGGGATCGATCCTTCGATCCAGTCATTAGGGTTCAATCTAGTATCTGAATATCCTATAATCATCATTATCGAGGCTATGCCAAACATGATTTCAGAGGTTTTAGTCAGATCCAAGATATCTTTGAGGGATCGATCCATTCCAATTCAGTCATTGGGGCTCAGACTTGTGTCCAAATATCCTACGGTTGATGTCATAATCTGTTGGGGCCAAGGGGGTATAATCATCATCGGTCATTTTCTAGCCTAATGTCAGTGTCAAGTTGTTGTCATTTTCTTAATCTAACTCTCATAAGAATATTTGGGAGGACTCCTATAAGGTTTTGTCTGAGGATGATTTGAAGTCAATTCATGGTGATCTTCACCAAGTTATCATAGGCGTCCGCTCGACTCGTCAGTGGATGAGGAGCGCTAGATGGTCATGTGGGATTTTCAAAAGATTAGCCCCTTCATCATCATTCTCAGCCTCCACTCGACTCATTTATAGACGAGGAGTGCTAGATGGCCATGTGGGGTCTCTAGAGGATTAGTCCTTTCATCATCATCTTTGGCCTCTGCTCGACTCGTCTGTGGATAAGGAGTGCCAGATGGCCATATGGAGTCCCTTAAGAGTTAGCCTCTTCATCGTTATCTTCTACCTCCACTCGACTCATATGTAGACAAGGAGCACCAAATGGCCAAGAAGGGTCTCGAGAGGGTTAGCCCTTTTATTGTCATCCTCGGTCTTCACTTGACTCACCTGTGGGCGAGGAGCGCTAGATAGCCATATGGTGGGATGAGGCTTGACCTGATTGTCTCGAGCTTATATTTTGGGATGTCTTCCTTAGATGTGTTCAATTAATTCAATAATTTCATTTATGGTCAGATATGGCTGATTTTAGTTGGGCTCTTCACTTGATCACTTTAATAAAAAACCTATACAAAAAACTCGATTTTCTTTGACGTAATTAATAGACATACACCTTACTGATAAGGCATCCTCAAGTTCTCGGTGTTCCATGTTTGAGAAATGGAGATTCTATTGAAGCCCTTAATTTGCTATCATCAATGATATAGTGACAATATCGTCATGGAGAGTTTGAGCTCATCAAAGATCAACAACATCTCTTGGTCACACTCTCGCATCTTCTAATTTTGGCTTGATCTTCTACCCCTCTGCTACCTTCGAAACCCCAGATCACGTTGATAACACTGGACATTGGTCGGTTGTTATTGTTCTCCTCGCTTGGCTAGTATTGAGGTGGCTCTTTAGGTGCTCGATTCTATCACTCCTCAACATATTTGTTGAGATAGCCTTGTTGGATAAGTGCCTTGATTTCATCCTTCGATTGGAGACACTCCTCGGTATCATGACCGTGATCACGATAGAAGTGGCAATACTTTCGCATGCTCTGTCGAGTTGGAGTTTTCATTGGTGGAGGTCGGTAGAGGTATCTTTTATTGAAAAATATATCCTAAAGTCAATCGTTTGATGATTATACTAATTATAAATATATATTAATTAATAAATAATAAAAATTATTTGATCTTTTTTATCACAAGATTATATCTTCTAACGAACTCCTATGTTGTGATGAAGTCTTTAAGACTATTTTGATCGATAAAAAAATATTTATCGCGTATTCCTTAAATTGGTTCGCGATCAAACAATATACTATTATTAGAATGATAGTGATATCAAGTATAGGTCATTATGTACCATATGTGTTGATTATTCTTATAACTAAATGGTATGAAGATACTGGTATGGCATACAGATGAGATATAGAAGTACATCTTCATCGAACGTAACCAACTATGGAGCTCTCTACTGTCAAGTGTAGCTCACAAAGGATATGGATATAAGTATCTCTCTGACCTAAGATCATCATGGTGACTCGCAAGCAACTCACTGTACTTTGATCCCGGACTAACTGAGTTTCTAATTCAATAATGAAAGATTTTTTAGTACAGTCAAGTACTTGTCAAGTCGGTGCATGAGTCAAGATGAGATTGATCCCTCCAAATTAGTAAGAGTTAATGTATCAATATATTTTAATTTAGCAAAATCTGAATCCGGATAATCCATGTAATAGATTTGAAAGATTGAAATATAATGTGGATGACTTATTTAGGATTGACAATTAAATCTTAGATCATCCTCGAGTACTAGGGTCAAAGAAATTAATTATACGGTAACCATATGTCAATAGATTCTTGAATGTTGCTTCGCTATCATTCGACCTATTCGAATGTCGGATCACCATTGCTAGATGATTATATCGATTGATTTAAAAATTTATTTCTGTACTATCGATTTAGATTCAAATCTATAGAGTCATACTCAAAAAAAATTTCTGACTGATCAATGATTAAAAATCGTTCAAGAGCTTAATTGTCAATTCGATTGATGATTAACCTTATACAAAAATTATAATAAATTTATTCTACAAGTGTTAGTAAATTAATGAAAGATTAACTAAAAATTAAGTTATTGATTAGCTCAATTTAATTAAATAAAAAAGATTAAATAAAATCTAATTAAATTAGATTCAATTAGATTTGACCCGATTAGGTTATAAGATGATCTAATTGCTAAGAGAGAAATATCTCTGATTTGATCAGGACTTTGATTCAATTAATTTTTAATTTGATTAAAATTTGATTAAAAATTTATGAACTTAATTAGATTAAATTTTATATATTTTATTTAGACTGAACCAGATGTGATATGGTTTAGATTCAAATAAGGAAACCTAGAGTCCTTATAGGATTGGACTCTCCTTCTCCCATGCGCCACAATTTTGATGCCATTCTTCATCATGCCAAAAGATTTTTTATGTGAACTTTTCTCCATGCAAAAGAGCTCTCTTCCTTCTCTATCTCACATCCAGGAATGGATAAATATCTAGTTTTATGGTATGTTCAAATCTGATTTGAAATTGGATACCACAAAAGATAATGTTTGACATTATCTACAACCTTGCTGCCCACATTCTTTTTATTCCATTCTTTTGTGCGACAAAAGAAGATTTTTGTGTTGTGGAAAATTAGATGAGATCTGGTTTTACCATGAAAAATAAAGAGAAGAGGCATCACATTATTTTTTGGGTGTGAACTTTTGAGAGGAGGCGCATCTTTGGAAGAGTCCAAACATTGTTGGACTCTTCACCCCTAGTCATTACATGCCTAATAAAAAGGGGATAGGGATCTCTTTTGTGTGTGTAAGATAGAAGAGAGAGGGATTTCATGGTGAGGGGTCTTGGGCATGAGTTTATGGTGTGGAAAAGGGAAAGAAGAGTTCTCTTCTCTTGGGTGAGTGCAAGATCAAAAAACATAGGGTTTGGAACAAGGGTTTGGGAGGAAAGAAAAACAAAAGAGAAAATAGTTTCTTCTCCATCTTTCTTTCACCTCTTCATCTCCTTCAGAAATCTATCTTTAACCTTTAAAAAGATTTTAAAGATTTGAAGAAGAGATTCAGATCAGCCAAGAAGAAGGTCTTTGTACGAGCTAGCACTCTCGAGAAGATCGATCAAATCGGAGCTTCGAGTGGATTTTTTGTAGAGGCCGGATGAGTGTACGGCTACAAGCAATGAGCAAAGATCATTCTTATCATGTCTCTCAATAGTGATGATCATCGATCCATGCTCAGGTATCGAGTTTTGAACTCAGATTAGAAGTAGATGTGATCTACTGCTTACATTTGTGCATGCAGATTTTATCATATGATTATTTCAGATTTTATATGCAACATATCATGTCATAAATTCTAAAATAGATTAATTTAATGATTATATCATATGCATATTAGATTAATTTGATTAATCTAATTATTTTTTACTGTAATTTATTTAAAAAAATTTTGAAATACATGCATGAAATCACCTACGTTCACCAACAGTGGTATCAGAGCCTAAATTCGTTATGACATGTTATATGTGCATATTAAATCTGAAATTTAATTTTATTTAGATCTGATATTTGATATCTTAAATCTAAATTTAATTAATGGTTGATCACACAAACTGATATCAGGTTGTCCTGCTGTAGGGTTTATCCCTTACAGTAAAAAAGTTATCCTAGTTTGTGCTAATCTTTGATAAAATCTTATTTTTTATATTGCATATGATATTTATGATCTGATTTAGATATGATTTAAGATTGTAATCATATTTGATGTAATTTAGATTAGATCTAAATTCAAACATATATGATATGTAATTAGATTAGATGATCAATTAGCAAGTACTTGGATTGGATTGATCACCAAGCCGTCTGGTCATAGGAGCAAAAAAGATTTAAAGGCCCTCTCTTTTCATTTGATAGGATGCTCTTATGGCGTATAGGGGTGCTATGTGATTAGATCCCATGAAGAAGAACACAAAAGGAAGAACTTATTTTTCTGTAAAATTCTAGATCTTGAAACTCTAGGTTTATTGTATGTGATAAAAGTTATATAAAAAATAAAATATCTAATTTATATGATTAAAATTATTTTAATCATGAGAAAATAAAATCTCGAATCATAAGAAGTTTAGATATGATCTAAAAAGATATTTATGATTGATTTTATTTTAAGATTATACAAAAGTTTTTAGACCTGAAACTTCTTGAATCGTGCTCGTATAATTACTGAGCTGATCCAGTTTTGAACTGAGTTAATCCAATTTCCTTGTGTAGCCGGCTCAATGTTGATTGAGTCAACTCAGTTTCAGGATAAAAATTTTTTGTATAATATTTGTTATAAATTATTTATAAAATAAAAAATTAAAATTATTTCAAACCTAAACCTAAATTCATGTTGATACTGAACTTAATTGAGAATTAAGTGAAGAATCGATTAGATCTAGAATTATGAATTAAAGATCTAATGTCATTCACATATAACATGGGGGTATGGGTTAGCTCAAATTAGGTCCTCTTAATTGGATTAGACATAAGGTTAGAATCATAGAGTTAATGGCTCATGTGAAGAAATTGATTAAATCTAATCAAATATTAAATTAAATTAAATTCATATTTCTCTATAACCAATACAATAGTTATAGATGGTCAAGTTCATATCTTTGATTAGACCAAATAGACCTTGATTGTGACTCAGTGATTGAACTAGTTAACCAATTGATATCTAAGGTAAGTTTAACATTTCGATCGATGGTTTTTAATTGGGAGCAGCTTACCTGACCATTTCGATGGTGTCTATGGCAAGCTTAGCAGACCCTTCTACTAATCTCACTTATCTAGCCAATTTGGTGGATTATGTCTTGATTAGACAGCTAAGTGATTCGAGTTAACTCATGCCATTAAGGTTGTTCAGTGTGACTGATCTAGGTGCTAGTTCGATCAGCATGATCCTAATCTGATTAAGTGACTTGGTGAAGTCAGTGAGAGGATTGTGATCTACTGATTGATCTTTTCTTCTCTCTTCTCTAAATTAATTAATTTTTTTAAATTATTAGATCTATAAAATGAGCTAGTTATGAGGATAACTGGATCATAGTCTCCTATTAAGATGAATGGTAATGGATCTATTATTTTTGATTGATATTGCAGGCGCCATCCATCTGGTATTCTCTTAGAATGGAATTATCATTTATTATATGATGACTCTATTGTACTATCTGATGATGGTTGTATTGATCGAGCTATCCTCGTGCCTGATCATTCATTAGTTAGATTCATTGAGTCAGTTTATGTTAATGGTTTGACCTAACCGAAACTTTCAGTGGAGGCCCATCGCCTACTAAAATAAAATCTGAGGCTAAATTAACTACTAAAAATTATTAGAAAAAATAATTGATTGAGAACCTATCCATAGGTGCATATGGATTGACTGAGCCATCCTCAGGCCTGTATGCAGTCTATGTAGATTCTAGTACCTACTAAGGGATTAAACTAATTCTTCGAATTGAAGGTAAAGGCTATCAATTCGTATAAAATAGTGGAAGAACCTTTAAACTAAAATCCAAGTCTTTAGGTTTGATCAATTTATAAACATAGAGGTTTTGTATTTTTTTTTTAGTTATAACTAGATGTTTGTTGCTCCATTCACTGTTTGACAGTGAGTTATTTATAGAACCCAACTTCGATAGATGGTATTGGAAGTTGCAAATAGTTCTAGGATACGAATAGATCCTATATATAATTATGGATCCAGCACCTGAAGTTCTCACATCCAACACATATGATGCGATCAAAGGTACTTATCAAAAGTGGCCAAATGATCATATCACCATACGGTGTTATTGAGAGTAGTGAAGAACATGAATTTAGTTATAAATTCGATGATGTTCAGTGGGAGAAAATCCTTCAAATATTGAAGGAGTTCTTTTGCACCTCTGAAGATGTGTCTTCGATGGGCAATAATCTTTGAGAAATAAAAAAAAAAGGTATTAAAGAGTCGTGCTTGGGCTGAGGAGCCCGAACTGACAAAAAAGTCTAAGATTAACCTAGTTTAGCACAATCCCTTGATCCTACCAGGCAAAAAAAGAAAAATTAGCAAGGGTTGCTAGACAAAGTACTTATATGATAGTATCTTGTGATTTCTCTATCTGTGATACTACTATCTGGATATTGGATATCGAAAGTCTATGCAAATTATTACAATGACTTCAGGTTAGCAGAATGTTTGAAAATAGCAAGAGATTCTTGAACATTAGAGATGAAAGTTATGTTTTAATCTTGATTTTAAAAATTGTCAAGCCTATTTTCAATTCTAACAATATCATTTTAGTGATTGTCACTATTATTTAATGATTTTGTGATATCATTATGAATGATGTCAAAATCATGTGGATAACTAAGAAATGATATTTACACAGTTTGTTAGTATACTGCACACAACAAACAAACTTCTTAGAGTAGATAATGTCATGAAAGTCTATCTTTGGTAATTTAAGCTTGATCATATAAACAAGAATAGGATCAACAGGAGATAATTCTTGAAGTCAATGGTTGAGAATTATTGTCAACCTATCAATCCTATCTCTTTAGTAAGATGATCGAATCATCTTTTGCTAGAAAAGGTGAACTAGTCAATGATATTCTGAGTCTGATACATATTGATATATTAGAACTATGAACATGTTTATCATAAATTTGGATTATTTGAAATATTCAAATAATTTTTTAATAAGGTATAGAAACAAACTGGAAAGAGCATTGAAACTCTTTGATCAAACTAAAGAAGAGAATACCTTTTTGATGAGATTTTTGACATATCTAAAAAAAATAGGATTCTCTCTTATTGGTATCGACTTTGTTAGATATACTTTGATCTATGATGGAGTTTATAAATTTACCAATCTTTTTTTAGAGTTATGCTCTTGAGACTGCTTGTTATGTTCTGAACTAGATTTCGAATTAATCAGTTACAAAGACTCCATATGAGATATGGACTAGGCATAAGCTGATACTTTCTTACCTTAGGATTTGAGAGTGTTTGTTTTATATTAAGCATTTGCAAATCGATTAGCTTAGATCCCGATCCTATATGTATTATTGTGTAGGATAACCCCAAAGAATCTAGCAGATATAACTTCTATCATGCTAAAGAACAAGAGTTGTTCGATATTTTTTTTAAAAAAGAAGTACCTTGGTGAAGGAACCGATGTCTTTAATGTGAAATTTATGAAATTCAACAAGTAGAAGAACCAACACAATCTAGTGAATCCATAGAATCGAATTTGATTAGATCAAATTCGAAATCTATTGTAAAGGCACCATTAAAAAAATTTGATAGAGTACCATATCTGTTGGATAGATACTTCGGTATCTTGATACGGGACGTGATCCTGTTGCACTCGATGAGAACAACAAGGATCTAATCACCTATATGGATGTCATGCAGAGATCCGACTCTGATTAATGGCATAGAGCCATAGAGTCCGAAATGAAGTCCATAATGGTCAATGGTGTATAGACACTCATTAATCCACTCAAAAGGATAAAATTCATAGGGTATAAGTGGATCTTCAATAGGATTAAAGAGCACAGACGAAAAGATGGAGACCTAAAATGCCCATCTAGTTGTCTAAAGATATTGTCAACATTATGGTATTGATCATAACGATATAATTTTTTCTTATGATAATGCTAAATATTTTAGAGTTGGAACATGCATTTTGATAAATGATCAAAATGCATGGCTTCAGTAAGAATAAAAATAAACACTGCAAATACAAATGGGTTAATAGTTTTGTGAGTGTATTTCTTATTTTGTATATGAATAAAATTTTCTTAATCAAAAATGATATTCTTTACATTACAGGGAATAAAGGTTTCACTATTATCATAGTTCTCCATAAAGGACTTTGGAAAAGTATTTCTCATCCTAGAGATGAAGATCTATGGAGATAGATCTAAGAGGCTACTTGGATTATGCCAGTCCAATGTATATAGAGTATTTATGAGTCGAATTTATTCTATCATGTACATTATGTATGAGATCGGATATGATATACTCACTAGGATAGTGAATGGATACCTGCAAGATCTGAGTTAGAATCACTAGAAGGGCATCCTTAGGTATTTGAGAAATACTAAGGATCAGTGACTCAGTTATGGAGAATCTGACTTAAAACTTTTAAAGTATGACTCCAATTTTTAGTTAGATATATAAATAGCAAGAATGTATCGAAATACATTCTTATCCTAAATAATGGAGTAATCTGCTGGAAAAGTTCCAAGCAGAGCAATATAGCCAATTCAATTTGTGAGACAGAATATATTGCAGTATTCGATACTTGCAAGGAAGCTATATGATTGTACAGATTTACTGACAAGCTAGGAGTGGCACCCTCCGATGATGGTCCTACTGTATTGTACAGCACCGGAGCCATAGCTCATGCCAAGGAGCCGAAATTCTATTAGCTTATCAAACATTTTGCATCGCTACTATCTTATTTGAAAAATCTGTTAAGGTAATATCAATTTTTAAAAGATCGATAGAAAGAAAAATTTAACCAACCCATTTACTAAAGCCTCGATATCTAGAAGTTTTAAGATGATAAATCGAAGATGGATATATGATACTATACTGATTGACTTTAGTCTAAGTAAGAGTTATTGAAAAATATGTCTTAAAGTCAATTGTTTGATGATTGTGCTAATTATAAATGTATATGAATTGATAAATAATAAAATTTATTTGATCCTTTTCATCACAAGATTATATCTTCTAATGAACTCCTATATTGTGATGAAGTCCTTAGGACTACTTTGATCGGTAAAAGAAGATTTATCACGTAGTCTTTAAATTGATTAATGACCAAACAATACGCTATTATTAGGACGATAGCGATATCAAGTATAGATCATTGTGTGCCATATGCGTTGGTTGTCCTCATAACTAAACGGTGTGGAGACACTGGTATGGCATGCAGGTGAGATGTAAGAGTACATCGTCACAAAATATGACCAACTATAGAGCACTCTACTGTCAAGGATAGCTCACGAAGGGTATGGATATAAGTATCCTTCCGACCTGATATCACCACGATGACTTACAAGCAACTCACTATACTTTAGTGCCAAACTAACTGAGTTTTTAATTCAGTAACAAAAGATTTTTAGGTACAGTTAAGTACTTATCAAGTCGGTACGTGAGTCAAGATGTGATTGATCCCTCTAAATTAGTAGGAGTTAATGTATCAATGTATTTCAATTTAGCAAAAGCTGAGCTCGGATAATCCATATAATGAATTTAAAAAATTAAAATATAATGTGAATGACTTATCTAGGATTAACAGTTAAATCTTAGATTATCCTCGAGCATTAGAGTCAAAAAAATTAATTATACGGTAACCATATGCCAATAGATTCTTAAATGTTGCTTCACCATCATTCGATCTATCCGAACGTCGAATCACCATTACTAGATAGCTACATCGATTGATCTTAAAATTTATTTTTATGCTATCGGCTTAGGTTCGAACCTATGGGGTTACACTCAAAAAAAATTTCTAACTGATCATGTGGCTGATCAGTGATTGAGAATCGTTCAAGGGCTTAATCGTCAATTCGATTGATGATTAATCTTATGTAAAAATTATAATAAATTTATTCATCAAGTATTGATGAATTAATGAAGGATTAATTAGTAATTAGATTGTTAATTAGCTTAATTTGATTAAATAAAGAGGATTAAATAAAATCTAATTGAATTAGATTCAATTAGGTTTGACTCGATTAGGTTATGAGATGACCTAATCATTAAGGAAGAAATATCTCTAATTTGATCAAGATTTTAGTTCAATCAATTTTTAATTTAATTAAGATTTGATTAAAAATTTATAAACCTAATTAGATTAGATTTTATATATTTTATTTGAGCTAAACTAGATGTGATTTGGTATGGATTCAAATAAGGAAACCTAGAGTCCTTATAGGATTGGACTCTCCTTCTCCCATACGCCACAATTTTGATGCCATTCTTCATCATGCCAAAAGATTTTTTGCATGAACTTTTCTCCATGCAAAAGAGCTCTCTTCCTTCTCTATCTCACATCCAAGAATGAATAAATATCTGATTTTATGGTATGTTCAAATCTGATTTGAAATTGGATACCATAAAAGATAATGTTTGACATTATCTACAAGCTTGCCACCCACATTCTTTTTATTCCATTCTTTTGTGCGACAAAAGAAGATTTTTGTGCTGTGGAAAATCAGATGGGATCTAATGTTACCATAGAAAATAAAGAGAAGAGGCGTCACATTATTTTTTGGGCATTAACTTTTGAGAGGAGGCGACATCTTTGGAAGGGTCCAAACATTGTTGGACTCTTCACCCCTAGTCATTACACACCTAATAAAAAGGGGATAGAGATCTCTTTTGTGCGTGTAAGATAGAAGAGAGAGGGCTTTCATGGTGAGGGGTCTTGGGTGTGAGTTTATGGCATGAAAAAGGGAGAGAAGAGTTCTCTTCTCTTGGGTGAGCGCAAGATCAAAAAATTCTAGGGTTTGGAACAAGGGTTTGGGAAGAAAGAAAAATAAAAGAGAAAATAGTTTCTTCTCTATATTTTTTTTACCTCTTTATCTCCTTCAGAAGTCTATCTTCAATCTCTGAAAAAGTTTCAAAAAATTTAAAGAAGGGATCCAGATCAGTCAAGAAGAAAGTCTTCGCACGAACTAGCACTCCTGAGAAGATCGATCAGATTGGAGCTTTAAGTAGATTTTTCGTAGAGACCGGATGAGTGTGCGGCTATGAGCAACTAGCAAGGATCATCTTACTATATCTTTCAGTAGTGACGATCATCTATCCACACTCAGATATCGAGTTTTGAACTCAGATTATAAGTAGATGTGATCTACTACTTACATCTATGCATTCAGATTTTATCATGTGATTATTTCAGATTTTATATGCAACATATCACGTCATAGATCTTAGAACAAGTTGATTTGATGATTGTATCATATGCATGTTAGATTAATTTAATTAATTTAATTATCTTTCACTGTAATTTATTTAAAAAAATTTTAAAATACATGCATGAAATTATCTACGTTCACCCGCATCCTTCACCCTAGATGTTTGTAAAGATCTAAGTTTGAGGGGTGGCCAATGGGGTGTAGTTGTTGAAACATCGAGGAGGTCTTCTCGATCAAGGAGCTTTTGCAAGTTATGAGGATTCTTCTTCACCTCAGTTTGGGTGCATGTCCATTCTTGTTTGAGGCCTGACCTTCTTCTTACCAATGTGCAATCTGACCCTCCTTGACTTACATGTATTTGCAGGTCTAAGTCAAATGGTTGGCATAATCCCTCAAGAACATCCTATTGAGGGAGTAGATGAGGCACTTGCTGTGGAGGCCTCGCTTTAGAGCCAACATGGAAATGACTTCATTAAGGTTGCATACTTCTAGTGTGGCTGTATTAAAACACACTATGTTATCCCACAGTGAAGGTGATCACAAGCCGCATGGTGGGAGCCTCAGTGAGAAGGCAATTATCGATTGATGGTGCCTGTTCGGCACACACTCTGGGGAGCATAGTCCGAAATTGCTGACTCTATCAAGATGTCATATGTTGGGGAATAGGTGCAGAGGTTGTTGTTGCTCCATTGTCTGCTGTAGATGCTAGATGGAATCAGTCAGCACTTGGGCCTGGTGATCGGATGACTCCACCCTAGATTCATTGGGTGAACTATCGATGAAAAGTGGTGGAGTAGTTGCATCTTGCCATAATCTCTCTCCTTTATTGGATTGCTAGGCCCTTCTGCTAGTGCCAAATTATTGCATCAAGGCTCCGATGAGAGCTGATGTGGCTAAGATGAACTGTTGGTCCAAAAATTAGGATGCTATAAGGAACCTACAAAAAAAGTCCACACTCACTAAAAATTCTTCGATGAGGGATCCTCCGATGATTAGGTCAACCGCAGCTTGAGAACAATAGAAAAGGAGAGAGTGGGGAGAAGGGTATTTTCTTTTTTCTCTTTGGAGTATAGCTCACCTCGAGGGTCCCCAAGTTACCTCTTTATATAGAGATAGAGTCACAGACTATCGTGCCTGATCCTGATAGGTTGTCAGACCAAGCCACAATATGTCAAACCACTAGGATAGAGAATCTGCAAGTTAGAGATTGTCAGTCATGGATAATAGCCACATTCTGATAGTTCATTGAAAGATTTTTGATGGTGGCCTACATGGCTGAATAAATCTGTGACCTGAGATCAGCACACAGTCGGTGCCTCAGATCGGATGTGTTATTGTCGGTGTTGGTCATGAAAAATCATCCTGTGTGGTGGCAAGATTCTGACCCTTAGGTCGGTAGACACTCGGGTCGGGAGGTCGAGTAAGAGCCAACGGGATCATTCCATCCTGGCTCTCTGTGACTATCTTGGTGAGTCATCGACTATAGTCATTGGCGTTGGGTCGATTACAAGGCTACAACAGCATGTTGATGCCCTTGATATGCAATTGAGGATAATGTTCAGGGATGAAGTCTGGTGAAGTTGACTGCTTCATCGCTAGAATGTCCAAATGATATTTGTCGTTTGGGGTCCACCTCAATACTTCCACTGATTCGAAGAGTACATCTGAGGATGAGCCTAAAAAATAATGGCCAAAATAGTTCGATCCTATAACAGAGGATATATATGTAAATATTAATTTTTGAAGGATATTCATGTAAATTCTAATATTTAAAAGGATATACCTTACTTCCTCAACATTCCATCAAAAAAATATTTTTTGTAATTATTCAATTAAACAAATGACTCAGAGTAGATAGCAACAACCATTTCATTGGACATGAGTATTTTTAATTTTCTGATATATGGTTTCATTAATAGAAATTATTTTATGCAGTGAGTAACAACCTTTTTTTCTTTTTTGGTAGAAGTGAGTAATAGGCTTTGACTGCTCACTGCAGTGTGTAAGTTGCCTTTGCTTTCCACATGGTGCTCTTATTACAAATTTTGGTTGACAATTCCCTCTACGTCTTAGGAGAGGTAATGAATGAAAATTTATCTGTATACCCATCAAAAGTTTCTCTCCACCCTTGGGTTTATAATTGCATATATGCAGCCAAACAAACCTTAGGCAACTGATGGAAAAGGTTTGTCCAAGAATCAATTGATAAGCAAAGGCGAGGGACGAATGCAAGAGGACATTGAGTGATGGTTTGCCATCCATATATGGTCACATGATACTTTGTAAGAAGCGGGGGAACAACAAGAGTTGCATTCTTTCCCAACCAAGAAAGTAAAGCAAAGCATGTTTCAATTTAAGATTTGTTTCTTCACTCAAGGAGACTGGAAGAAAGGCCTCCCTCCTTTAAACTAGCAGGGCTCAATTTAGATCATTTGGCCACAACTTAAAAAGAACAATTGTGTCTCGATTTCCATCTCCTATGATTTGGTCACCATTACGACTTTAACTAGTCTATCTCTTAGACAATATTGTCATCAACTTCATGTTGCACCAGGATCCGGTACCACAAGGTGCAACAAGAAGAAAGAAGAAACAAAACAAGAAACACAATACAAATACATGGATCGGCCTCAAGCCTACCTCCATGAGGCGTGCAAGCTTCACTATGAGAGAATAAAATAAAATCAATACAAGAAGAACTCACCACTCAATCCTTGTACAAGAATCTCTCAATAAAAAGCTTCAAAACCCTCACAAAAGCTCTCTGAAACCTCAGTTGAAGCCTTTCTACACCTCCAAGACATCACCAACTCCCAATGCAACTGACAGCTTGTTAATCGGAGTTATATAAACTCTAGAAATTGTAAAATACTGTTACGCTAGGAAACAGAGTCCCAATCAAGCCTAGAATCATCCGTGGTTATCCAATCATGATTGGCTCGCACCAGAGCCTTTCGATCGTGTATATCAGGGCCACCGATCACCTGATCAAGCTCGGATTCATCCTTAGCTGTTCGATCATGATCAACTACGATTTGGACCATCTGATCGTGCAAAAAATAGTCTGAACCATGTGTGGACTGCATGTTCGATCCACGTCGGTCCCATAGACCGCCTAGCACCCCGCAGTCCATGGTGGACCGCGTAGAGGTGCTGGGTCGCCTGTGCGTGGTGGGCCGGCCCACGCATGCACTCGCACTGGACCCACCCATGCACAGGCCGTGCCTACGCGAGCACTTCTCTACGGGGCCCGGCCATGCGTGCCTATGCGAGCGCTTCTCTATGGGGCCCGACCGTGCCACCGTCGGCCGCCGTTGCCTCATGCACCATGCCGTCTGCTCCAATCTTCTTTCACGTGTATTTTCTTCGTTTGGACTCCGTTTGGACTGTTCTTGAGCTTGTTGAACTCCGTTCGTCATCTTAGACCTCACTATGGGCTCAATATGGATCGAATCTAAAGATATATTTCCTACAATCTCCATCGTGACTCAATATTTAACCCCCATGTATCTCTGAGAGCATGTGATCCATCTCACCCCCACGCTCTGGGGCATGCCTGCTGTCTCATGGATGGTCAAACATGAGAGTTGAGCTAGGCCACTCGATCTCACCTCTGTCATGGGCTGTGTCCACTCTGACCAAAGATTTGCTCGGGATATCATCCTGTGGCAATAGGAATCTCATCCTGCGATATCGCCTCTCATCCTCCCGAGTCTCCCGTCTAGTGCCCGATCCACCTCCACTTGGAGCTCCACCTCGCTCTGGACTCCTTCTGGCTCCTGAAGCTCCACCTCGCACTGGACTCTCCATCAGGTAGTAATATCCTCTCATCCTTTTTTTTTCTTCTAGAATAATTCTATCACCACATAACACCTTCAGGATTCCTCCACTAGTTACTGTCCTGTAGCCTCTCAAGTTCAATCTACTCAGTGAGATAAGATTCCATCTAAAATCAAGTATGTATTGAATCTTTCCTAATCTTCTCACTGCACCATCATGTGTCCTCCAGCTGACCGTCCTGATGCCTCTGATCACACAGCTCAATCCATCCGATAGATAAACAGTGTCCTCACTGCTCTTTAGGGAGTCAAATTGCTCCTCTCTGCAATATACATGATAGGTATATGCATAATCTAAAATTCACTACTGAAAAGAAGTAGATATCTTGTCAGATATCTCTAGAACATCATCCTCTGACTCGCTACTGGCTGTCGCTATAGTAACCCTCGTCTGATCTCTGAGTTGAGGGTAATATCTAGTTAGATGTCCCAACTTGTCATACTGGTAACATCTAATCTTGCTCAAATCCCTCATCCTGGACTTGGATTGCCCTCGTCACGATCTCCTATCGCTTTGTCTACTAACTCTTGCTCCTCCAGAAACCATCAAAGCTGAGCTGCCACCATCTGAGCTCGAAGCTAGGTTCTTTCTCTTAAGAATTTTGTTCAGAAGAATTACCGTAATAACCTCATCTATCTTGATGGTGCTCTTCCCTACTAGAAGAGCAGTCACTAAAGACTCATACGAAGGAAAAAGCCACACTAGCAAGACCAGCGCCCTAGTCTTCTCCTCAACTTTCTCACCAATGCTAAGGAGGTCAGTGAGGATCTTCTGAAAGTGGTTGAGATGCTCCTGCACGCTCTGTCCCTCAGTCATCCGCAGTTGGTAGAACTACCTTCAAAGGAAGAGGGTGTTGGTGAGAGACTTCGCCATGTACAACTCCTTGAGCTTTGACCATAGTATCATCGAAAAAATCTCGTCAAGCACATGAATCACCACCTCATCCGCTAGGTACAAACGGATCATACTCATCGTTTGCATCTGGAGCCATCTCTAATCTTGCACCTCTATAGTGGTCGGCTTCTCCTCGCACAAGAGAGCATCGATCAACCCTTACTAGATGAGCACGTCTTTCACCCTCATTTGTCATAAAGAAAAATTACTCTTTCCATCAAACTTATTGATCTCCATCTTTATTGTGCTTATCTTCACCATCTTCTATCTCGATTATCACCACTGCAACCTATGCTCTGGCACCACCTTGCTCTGATACCAATTGTTGTGCTAGTATCCGGTACCATAAAGTACAGTAGGAAAAAATAAAATAAAATAAGAAACACAATATAAATATATGGATCGGCCTCAAGCCTATCTCCACGGGGGGTGCAAGCTTCACTATGAGAGTATAAAATAAAATCAATACAAGAGGAACTCACCACTCAACTCTTATACAAATCTTTCAACAAACAGTCCCAAAATCCTCACAAAAGCTCTTTAAAACCTCTGTTATAGCTTTTTTGCACCTCCAAGATATCATCAGCTTCCAACGCAACTGACGGCTTGTCAATCGGAGTTATATATAGACTCCAAAAACTCCAAAACACAGTTACATTAGGAAACAGTGTCCCAATCAAGCCTAGAATCATCTGTAACCGTCCAATCATGATCGACTCGCACCAGAGACATTCGATCGTACACATCAGGGCCACCGATCACCTAATGAAGTCTGAATTTGTCCTTAACCATCTGATCATGATCGGCTACGATTTAGACCGTCGGATGGCACAAAAAATAGTCTGAACCGCAAGTGAACCATATGTTCGGTCCCCGTCGGTCCCATAGACTGCCCAGCACCTTGCGGTCCATGGTGGACAGTGCAGGGTCGCTGGGTTGCCCGTGCACGGTGGGCCAGCCCATGCGCACGCTCGTGCCGGGCCGCATCCACCTGCATGCACGCATCTCCATAGGGCCCGGCCGCACCACCGCCGGCCGCCGTCGCCTCGCGCACAGTGCCGCCTGCTCTGATCTTCTTTCGTATATATTTTTTCTGTTTGAACTGTTCTTGGGCTCGTTGGACTCCATTCATCATTTTAGACCTCACTGTGGGCTCAATATGGACCGAATTTTGAGACATATTTCTTAACACTTCGACATTTCATTGACATCCCCGAGCCTGCGTGTGTGCAGAATGAAGTTACATGCAGCAATCACTTCTCCTACCGTTAGAAAAATCCACTCTTGGCCAATGGTTTCGAGGACCTTTGATTTCTCTAGCTTCTTTATTATCTCACTTCCAGGATTTGCCAACACAAGCTGTTCATTATAAAAGCAATTAATTTATGAGATATTAGCATATATCTTGACAAATCATATCTTCATGATGGTAAGATATGCAGTATGGAGAGTAATTTTAAGATAAATAGCAATATTTGATGATCTTAATTAGCTCCCCCGTAAACATAGCCCTGTTCCTCCTTCCGAGGTAATCTCAGGTGATGTTAATGCCTACTTATTGTTGCTATTCTTATACAGTGTATTGGAACATCAATATATCTAAGTAGATTGGCCTGAAATTTGGTTGTCTCAAAAAGGAGAAATTATACCCTATACTGCATGTACCATGTCACCATGCATCATACTAATCACCTTGTTTTCTTCGTTTCAGCCCCATTCATTATGTGCTCGTCTCAATGATTCACCCACTGAGGTGATTGGCATGATGTACAACATGTCCGTGCATGCGACATAGGATATAATTTGCCCTTAATTATAGGGCCATGCCAGAGTTCGATATTGTTAAACATCATGGGGTTTTGGGTCTAGGATCTTGACCCACAATCTTGATCAGTCTCTATCCCTCTCTCTTAGTCTCATTTGAATCCATCTTTTGACCTAGTCTAGTTAGTTCATGCTGGGCCTACTGGATATTGGATTTAGATTTTCGACTACATTTTGGTATGGATTTGATCTGGGTTTATTTAGTGCCATGTTGTAGATAAGGAAAACTAGTTGATCAAATAAAGCATAATAACCTGAAGCCCGCTTCTATCCACACTGTTCTTGACTTCCTCCAACATGCTAATACCACTAGTGTCAATGCTGCTCACAGCTGCTACCAAACAAAGCAAACAAATATATTAGCTGGTGCCAACACCCACAAGATAGTATTCGCACGTGTGGACAGCCTCACTTACCACCCAAGTCCAGGATTACATACTGCAAGCTAGTCTCCCCCTTGGACTTCAGTTTGTCTTCCTCCTCGTCGATCGACCGTGAGATTCTAAACAGCAGGCACCAGCAATCTCCATGAACAAAATGACACTCAAACACTAACCAAATCATGCACGCTAGTACTTTCATGCAAATGCGCTAGAATGCCATTGATGGTCCACTTACCTCTCTCTTGAGTAGCTAGCACTGGCAAAGTAGATCGGAGCATCAATATGGAGTATGAACAATCCAGGAACACTTTGGGCCACTGGATACTGGTCCATCCGTCGGTAGACCATGGAGTTTGGACTGTTACCAAGCACGAAGGTCCTCGTCCTTGCCACGAATAGTAAAACCGGAAGTATGGACATTGCGACCCTGTATGCATGTGATATTTGCATCATTCATCTCTAGTTAGAAGATAAAATGCAAAGCTATCAAACCGAACTAGGGTTTGAAGAACACGCACTGCGATGACTAATCCAATCTCGACACTACCAAAGATAACCCCCAAGTGTGCACCTAAGCATACAAAGAAATCAACTGGATGCTATTGTTGCTCTAAGAGGATTGAAGGACTCACCACTTGGACGCCATGGTTTTCAGCATGAGTAAGGTACACCAGAAGGCTTCCCAGTTTCACTGACGTCAAAGGGGCTGCAGCAGAAACCCAGAAGAACTTGGGCTTTCTCTTACTCTGATCATGTTGCGCCATATAAATTTATTAAAATGATCAGTACATTATTTATTACAATAATGTAATAACATATATGAGACTGTAATAGAAACTTAACTAAAAATGTTTCTTCATTTTTCTAAAGAAAAGCCTTCTTTTCTTCCGATACATTAATTTTCATCACTAACTGATATAATATCAAATGTTTGTGGCAAAGGGGTCAAGTCTTTTTTTTAACTTGGACCCAGCCCAACAAATTCAACCGAAGTTGCGTGGAGTTGGACTCAATCCAGTGGTTTACACTTCTAGAGGATGGGTCAAGCCAGTTAGTTGTGGTCTGGATTAGGAGTGGGAATTGGATCGGGTCAGACTAGGTACAGGTTGGTTGGATACAAAGTAAATAAAAAATCTATCAATCCAAATATGATATTTTTATTAAATAAGTCAAAAATTTAAATCCGAATCTGGCCATTGTATTAAATAGATATTTATAAAAAATTGAATCTAAGTTAAAAAAAGACTAAACGGTTAAGTATTGCCAGCCCTCACTGGGACCCATGTTCAAGGAGACCAATCATGGAATGGATGGTGGGACTTGGCTGTTGGCCTTCAATTATTAGCTACCAGCACATCATCCAACTCCTGTTACCTGCTCAGCTGAGTAAAACTAAGTAAAACTGTACCTGCTCAGCTTTTGGCGAGTCAAAGTTGCAAGATATTGGTTCAGAGTCGCCATAAAAATATTATCAGCTCTACTCAGTTTCAGACTTCATCTATAGTAATATTTTCGTTTATGCGGGTAAATATGTTAACCATATCTCAATATTTAAAGAAAAAGGAGATTTGGAGTTTCTTTCTTCATTAACTTTTGCTCATCAAATGGCACAAACCTTGCGGAATTAGCAAAATTGTGTTCTAAATGGTATCACATTTTGTCAAATATCACCTTTTGGTATACACACAGATTGCTTAACATTTTGTTGAAAGTTATTACCTACAAGGATGCATGGACAAGCACTAGAAGACAATGTTGTCTCAATTCCGTGAATGGTGAGGACTAATACAATAGTTGGGCAAAGACATTCCCTTCCTCCATTGGATGAGGGTGGGAAGCTTTTGCCCCTCTCAATGTGTCACGGGAGCATGATACGAAGTGGCGAAGGAAACAAGACAAATGTTATCTGTATGGATTTATATAATATGGAATTTTGTAGCAGTCTGAAATATTTGGACACCTGCTTGCTATTTCTCATATTCCTCATGACCAAGTATACAAGGCAAAGGATATTTGTTTTTATTAGGATTTACAAACGACTATAAACTTCACAGAAACCAACTCATTTGGGTATTTACTTGCTATCTGGTTAATTAATTTATTCCTTCCTTTGTGATTGGTCTAGTGAGGATCAAGATCGGGTACGTTACTGCAAACCTAACCTTAAGCCAGAGTATAATTTTGTTTCTCCTTCTTGCAACAACAATACAGTTTGATATTTTCAAAGATTTAGTTTGATGTGGTGTATTATATCATCCTTCACATGGACATATTTTTCCTCCTAGTATACTTGTTTCTTATGTTTTCCTATAATGTGTTTTCCATAAACTCCCATCTGTTTCTATACAGTCAGACTGGAGCTCTCATCATTCTATTGTAAGACAAAAAAATAAAGTTAAAACCACAACAAGAGAAACCCATGTGTTAGGACTAAGTTACTATCATATTAGACAAGCATAAATTACATATAATTACAAATAAAGCCACAGCAATGGCTAATTAAGCCCCTCTTCTACTAATTAAGAAATGATTTTGTTCATGAATGAGATGTTCTCCCGAGTGTTTTAAAAAGGTAGTTCTTCTCCTATACTTATAGTTCTGAAACTCTCAGTGATAATTAAATATTTAACACGATTCTTTTGTTATACTGATGCAATAATTAATTTTTTTTGATTCCAAAATGGTCCTATACTATTATCTGGCATCATGCCTATGACATTTTTGTCATTTATCGAGTTGGGAAGTTATATACTGCCATGTTCAAAGTGTAGAATTTTACGGGCGATAGTTAATATAGAAAACCTCGAAGCTTTGACTCCTATGTCTGACTTTTAAGGATCACCTACTATTTTATTAGTAAATTAAGGATCACTGCCATCTCTCGATGACTCAGCCTTTTTTAGCTTAAAAGGATCCCTAAAAAAAACCGTAATATATATTCTTACCGTCTAACATAGCTAGAACTCATCTTTCTCTAATGTTTGGCCAGTTTTGCAGCCCTTCTACATTATCTATTTCTTTGGTTTTTCATGATTATTGTTGCCGCTAAACTCTAATGGCACCATGTCAAGAGGTCGGTCAAGCACTCTGGGGGGTGTTGGCTTTCCTCCATGGCCGACGGACTTGCAAAGAAAATATGCTCGCTGAAATATGTCCGATAGGAGATCCTTTGATGTCTAAGTAAACTAGAGCTTAAGAAACAATCGAAAGAGAGGAGGCGAGTAGGAAAAGAGTATTAGCTCTCCATCTAGAGTTACTTGAGGGTCCCTTTATTACTTTTTTTATATAGATATAGAATCATAGGTTGTTATGCTAGAATCTGATAGGCCCTAATAATCATGGTTATTAGTCATGGGTGCTGGCAGCTAGTCATGCTTGCAAATTGAATTTGTTAGACATGGGCATCAACAATAGGTTGTGTTCACAGATTAAGTTTGTTAGATATGGGTGTCAACCGCAAGTCGTGCTCATATTCTGAAGTTGTTAGGAGATTTTAAGGATCATTCATATGATCGTATGGGCCGATAGCCTGAGGTCGAGACAGGATCGAGACTTTGCCTTGGGTGCATTAATGCCCGCGTGAGTCGTTGAGCATCATCTCTTGTCATCGGTTGGGTCCCAACCTCGAGGTCACTGAATGCCCAATCTGGAGATCGAGCAAAAGCTAATAATGTAGCACTGCTTCACCCCAGGTTCTTGGGTCTCTCCTTGATATCCAAGGTGGTCTCGTCAAGTTATCAATGGATGCTTGGCCATGATCTAAGGAGGAAAGATTGGGTTGGATGGCGAGTGACCTCCATAAGACTTGCCCCCTACTCTCGAGTCCAAAGAAATTTCATTACTTTAGGCAAAGGGAGTAGTTAGCTCTATGGTTGGTCATCGGTTGCCAATCTTGAAAATATTTATTCCACAGTATCTAATAGAAGAATTCATTATGTTCTGATGGGCTTGTTGGTTGACTATTCTTAGTCTTCAAGGTTGAATGTTAGTTCCACCAGATGCTTGCCGGTTTCATCGACTGATCGAGTAGGTTATGAAGTAAAAGTCCTTGGCTCAGTCTCATGTCTGCAGTTGTATTTATCCGAAGTTATCCCAGAGTTGATCCTTGGTTACGAATTTTGTCAAATCAATGTCATCATTGTCAACTAACTAATCGTGCTATGATCAGAAAGTTCCTAACAACGCATTGCTCGAGGTTGATTTGAAGTTGATTCTTGATAGTAAATCTTGTCAAGTCAATATCGTCATCCTAGTCCTCCGTCCGACTTGTTCGAGGATAAAGAGTTCTAATTGGCCCTATCAAGAGATTTTCGGAGGGTTAGCCCCTTCATTGTCATCCTTATCCTCCATTTGACTCATTCGTGGATAAAGAACGCCAGATGGCCATGTTGAGGGGTTTCTGAAGAATTAGTCTCTCCATTATCATCTTTGATCTTTGCTCAACTCATCCATCGATGAAGAGTGCCAAGTGGCCATGTTGAGAGATCTCCAGAGAGTTAACACCTTCATCATCATCTCAGCCTTCGCTCCACTCGTCTGTAAATGAGAAGTGTTAGGTGGCCATTTTGAGGGATCCTCGAAGGGTTAGCCCCTTCATCGTCATCCTCAGCCTCCATTCGACTTATCTGTGGACGAGTGCTTGGTGGCCATGTTGAGAGGTTCTCAGAGGATTAGCTCTATGATCATTGTCCTCGACCTTTACTCAACTCGTTTGATAATGAGGAGTACCAGATGACCATTCCATATGGTCGGCACTTTCCGACCTAATCATTGGTGCTCGGATATCCCTATTTGATTGCTTTCCTTGAGGATTGAGGCTTGACTAAATTTTCTCAGATATATTTCTTCGATTGTTTCCAAAAACTTTGTTTGTCGTCAGCTATAGCTGACATCAGTTAGGTGTTTTACTTAGTTACTTTAACAAAAAGCCTTCATCAAAGCTCAAAGAAGATATTTTCATTTATATAATCAATGGACATACAACTTACTAGCACTACCTCTTTGCTCCCTTTGCTCAATGTTCTGCACCCTACTACCTATGAAGTCAGAGATTGTATTGACAATACCAATCATGGGTTGGTTATTGTTATTCTCCTCATCGAACCGATATCGGGGTAGCTTTTTGTTCTCGGTATTCCTCTGAGATAACTTAATTTAGTAATAAAAGCCTCACTTTTGCTTTCATTTGTAGCTTGTTAGAAATTTCTTGATTGAGTTGAAGTATTTTCAAGTCATGCAGTCGACATTTCCCTAAGTAGCTTTTACAATTGTAGAGATTCATAGTTAAGTAGATCAACACAAAATTCGAGTATCGAAGTTAGACTTATCAGTTTTTCTCAATTGGAATTTAACCAATTATTTCAGTTGGATATCAGTTGACTATTATTTCTAATATTGTGGCAATCTTTGTGTCATGGCCGACATGGCCATAGCTTCATTCAAGTTGTGAATCTCCAAGGTGACGGCATTGGAGCATGCCATGTAGTCCTTCAAGGACTCCCTTCCCATTGCTAGATTGAGAAGAGGCTATTCGAGTTCTGTGGCAACCTTCTACTGCTACTAAAGTGCATCACGAACTGCTTCTCCAGCTATTCAAAAGTGTGGATGGTGCCCCATTGAAAACCTGAGTACTAGATCGGAGCAGACTTCTTGAGAGTCATGGGGAAGGCAAGAAAAAGAAGGACATCAATGATCCCTTGAATTACCATAATAGCCTTATAGCTCTCGAGGTAGTCAAGTAGCTCCGAGAAGCTATTATAGGGCTCCAACTATGGCATCTTAAACCAAGGACGTATTGATTTTTCCATGATTCTTCTGGAGAATGAAGGATGGGTGTTGAACCTGAGGCCATCTACCTGACCATTGTGGTCCTCTTATAGCTCAGCAAGTCATGAATCAAGCTCTTGAAGCTTCCGATCATGGTCGTCCAGTCAACGGGAGTCATGATGGTGTTGAGAGTATCCCAGAGTCAAATCTTCATCAAATGATCCAGATAGGGACCAATGATGCTTCTCCCACTTTAAACTTTGGTGTTGAGGGGAAGCTTGTCGAGTCGGGGATCAGGGTGATAAGACTATCAAGTAGGCTAAGATTGTCGGTTGTGCTGGGAAGGAGTAGCATATGGACCTTGCTCCTTGGGCTATTACTACTGCCTCACCACCAACTGGAGGCTTTGGACAATGGTACTTGCTGTAATAGTGTAGTGAATTACTACTAATCCACTACTACTACTAGGTGGATAAATCTAGGCTTAGCTTTCGAAACTGGCCATTCCTCTCATCATGAGGAATGACGATCGGAATTGGCTGAAGCATTCGGCTCTCTCATTCTCACCATTTTTTACTTCAAAGTTGATTTTCTTTCCCTACCTGGCTTGCCAATATGTTGCCGCTAAACTCCGATGGTGCCACATTAGGAGTTCGATCGGGCACTTTGGTGGGTGTAGACTTTCCTTCATGATCGATAAAGCTACAAAGAATGTTCACTCACTAGAGTATATCCGATGAGGGATCCTCCGATGCCTAAGTCAACCAAAGTTTAGAGAACAATCATAGGAGAGAAGGAGGCAAGTAGGAGCAAAGTATTAGCTCTCCATCTAAAGTTACCTAAGGATCCTCTTATTACCTCTTTCATATATACATAGAATCATAGGTTATTACACTAGAATCTGATAGACCATTGGGGCCTATGCAGCCATGATCTAATAGGCCATTGTGACTCACCCGCTACCCCGTAATCAGGATTGTTAGTTATGGTTGCTAGTAGCTAGTTGTGCTTATAGATTAGGTTTGTTAGAGATGGGTGTCAGCAGTGGATCATGCCTGTGGATCAGATTTGTTAGATGTGGGTATCAGCCATAGGTCATGCCAATGTTCTAAAAGTTGTAAGATTTCAAAGCTCATTTGTATGGCCAAATAGGCCGACAGCCTGAGGTTGGAGAAGGGCCAAGGCTCTACCCTGGGTGCACTGGTGCTCGTATAAGTCGTTAAGCATCATCTCCTCTCGCCAGTTGGGTCCTGACCTTAAGGTTGATGATGTCCGATTTGGAGATCAAGCAAAAGTTGATAATGTAGCATCACTGCATCCCAAGTTCTTGAGTATCCCCTTGACATCCGAGGTGGTCTTGTTGGGTCATCAGTGGATGTTTGGCCTGCTGCAAACTGAGGAGGGAAGGTTGGATTGGATGGTAGGTAATCTACACAATAGTTGTATCTTTATGAGGGTCTTATTCTAATATTCTTGTTTTTTGAAGATAATGATTTGCCATATATACCTATGCATGACATCCAAATCCAAAGATCAGAGTCATATAAAAGTGATCGCTTACCAAGAATCTTATGAGAAGGAGCAAGAGGAAGCTGCAACCTAGAACCACTGTAACATCTGGCCCATTGGGCCCTAAACCCAAAAGTCCAAAAAAAAAAAGAAAAAAAAATTAGGGAGTCTTCTTCTCCCGACCGGCTCCTAATCGGAGTCAGAAACCTCATCGGAAAGGAGTCAAACTCCTCTCCTCCGACTTTATTTAAGGGGGAGACCCTTCTCTCTTTCTTCCATCATGAAAAACTTGGAGCAAAATGGCGAAGATCATCAGAAATCACCCATGAAAATCCTCTCCGTGCTTGCTGTGATTTCTCGTTGAAAAGGTCATCGGAGCTCGAGGTAAGCATATGGTTCTCTTCCTCTCTTCTCTTCCTTCTTTTCCGTGTCGGTGTGCACATTCGCCAGCGACCAGAGTCATCGAATTTTATCGTGGGAGAGGTTTTTTTTTTTTTTTATTTTCGGATGTTGGTGGTTGTCGCCGGCCATCGATTTGGATTCCTCCGGATGGCGGTGCGCTCTCCTCCGACTGCCGACCATTCTCATGCCGGCCGATCGTCGGTCGGCCAACCTTATGAGGGGACCATTCGGTCCCCTGTTTCATTTTTTTTTCACCCATGGGAGGCCACAGGAAGAAGTAAAAGAAGGAAGGAAAAAGAAAAAGAAAAGGAAAAAGGAAAAAGAAAAGAAAAAGAAAAAAGAAGGAAAAAGAAAAGAAAAAAGAAAAAGAAAAAAAAGAAAAATAAATAAATAGATAAATAAATAAATATGAGAGAAAATTTTTTCTCTCTCCTTCTGCCTGAACCATTACTTTCTCTCTCTAGAATTGAACTTTCTCTCTCTACTTTTTCTCTCTAAAATTTTCTCTCTCTAGATTATTTTTTTTTCTTGATTGATTTCTCTCTCCAAAGTTATCCTTCTAAGATTAGCATAGTGAAAGATTTCATTTTGATGATTTTGATCGAGTTTAGGAAAGAGTCCGATTCCAAGTGAGATTTTGATTTAGAATTTATTTAGATTTAATTTTGAATTAAAATTAATGTAAGAATATAATTTTGGATAATAGGCACTGAAGAATCTCCTAGAAGTTAGTCGATCTATTCATTCAGTGCTCTGTGAAAGGTAAGTCATGAATCATCTTCTCGAGATATTTCATATTTATTCTAAAAATAAATATTTATTCTTTAAAATTATGCATGATTTATGAAATTATGTTTTGAAAGAAAAGTGCTTTTGAAATATTATGGTTCGTCAATTATGCACATGTTTAGTAAAAATTATGATATGTTATGATACAAAAGTATTTGATACAGATCGAATTTATGCTCTCAGCCTAACTATGTTTCAGTGGACCCTGCTAGTGGAGGTTGTGCATTGGTATTTAGTGAATCCTATTAGTGGGGGTTGTGCGCTGGTATTTAATAGACCCTGTCAGTGGGGGTTGTGCGCTGGTGTTTGTGGACCCTGTCAGTGGAGATTGTGCATTGATATTCAGTGGATCCCGCCAATAGAGGTTAAACGTTGGTCATAGTTGAGGTTGTTGAGTTACGAGTATTTTAATTCGAATCAGATTTATGATTATATGATAATATTTGAAAAGATTGGATTTGCATTGAATCAGCATGAAATATATTTTTATGTTTATTCATAGCATTGTTCTTGAAAATTATATAAATATCTAGTTGAGATATTTGTTACTTACTGGGCTGTCTAGCTTATTTCTTTTCTTTTTATTTTTCAGATTCAGATAATTAATTATGAGCGTGAGAATTAATATTGGGACAGAGCTTTAAAGACGAGATTTAGCATTGTCAACTTCATTGAACTTAGATCTATTATTTTATTTTTAGTAAAATTTTATTAAATGTAAGATATTTAATTTAATTATTTGAATTAAAGTTGCATAATAATTATTTGAATTTATTCCGCTGTGATCATTGATATCATGATGAGATATCTTGCATGCTTACAGAGAGAATTCTTCATAAGTATGCGGCGGTTGCTGCGACCTCCTGCTCGTGATCTCGGGTCGGGGGCAGGACAATTAATATGATATCAGAGCATAAGTGGATAAATTATGATGCATAGAATTAGACATAGTATGAGTGTAAGTGGGTAGACATTAAAAATATTGGGACGTTAAAGTATGAGCATCATAATAAATCCATCCTAACAAATAGATAAATGAATCTAATAAGATTTTACTACTATAAGGTTATTATGCCTCCCCATAGAATGACAAGAACTACTCAAGGGATTGCAAGAGAGACATCACAATCACGGGATGATAGCACTCCCCATCTGATCAGTGGCACCCCTTAGGAGGAGGGAGTCGTAGATCTTAATGGGAGTACTTCGAGAGCACGTCAGGAACCGGATATGGCTCAGTTAATGCAGATCCTAATCAGGATCGTACAAATACAACAATAAATACAGCAGCAAATGCTTGAACAACAGTAAATACAATGAGATACACAACAACATCAGCATCCACCACCACAACATGGAGAGTAACCAGTACAACGGAACAACATTTCAGAATTTAAAAAGCTTACTCCTCCAGCTTTCAAGGGGACTACTGAACCTTTAGAGGCTGATAACTAGATAATGGAGATAGAGAAGGCCTTCGCTATCCAAGAGTATCGTGATGAAGAAAAGATTCGATATGCAGCTTATTTACTACAAGAAGAAGTATACAACTGGTGTCAGCGACTACAGCGCAAGTATGAACAAGACGGCAAAATACTTACCTAAGAAAGATTTCGGATTGTATTCTACGATCAGTATTTTTCTCAGAGTATAAGGATCCAAAAGAGCAAGAGTTTATTTATTTGAAGCAAAAGGATATGAGTGTGACTGAATATGAAGTAAAATTTATAGAGTTAGTAAAATTTACTTCGAGATTAGTGGATGATGAGCAAGAACGTGTTCACAAGTTTGAGATGAGATTGAGAACTGAGATTCGAAAATAAGTGGTTCCGTATGAATTGACAACTTATGCAAATATGGTAAACAAAGCACTGATAATTGAAAGAGAAGTCAATGAAGAACGCATGAAAAGGGAAAGAAAGCAAAGAAAGAGAGTAAAATCAAATGATACACAAGGGCAGAATAATAAAAACATCAAAAGTTCAACTAAGGGAGCAATAGATAATAAGACTCAATAGATTGATGGTGAGCGGTGCTCCAGATGTGGCAAAAATCATACAGACAAGGATTGCCATTGGAATACAGGTGCTTATTTCAAATATGGTCAGATGGATCATAAAATTGCTAGCTGCCCACTAAATACTGAAAATCAAGTTAGCCAAAGAACTTATGAAGGACAAAACAAGGGTGGTGGATAGATTTTTAAAACCCAGGGGAAGAGTTTATGCTCTTACTCAATAGAACGCACAGGCTTCCAATGCAATGGTGACAGGTAAGAAAAATTTCGAGGATGAAATTTATTATTAGGAGGAAAGAATGTAACATCCGGCCCATTGGGCCCTAAACCCAAAAGCCCAAAAAAAAAAATTAGGGAGTCTTCTTCTCCCGACCGGCTCCTAATCGGAGTCAGAAACCTCATCGGAGAGGAGTCAAACTCCTCTCCTCTGGCTCTATTTAAGGGGGAGACCCTTCTCGCTTCCTTCCATCATGAAAAACTTAGAGCGAAATGGCGAAGATCGTCAGAAATCGTCCGTGAAAATTCTCACCATGCTTGCTGTGATTCCTCGTCGGAAAGGTCGCTGGAGCTCGAGGTAAGCATATGGTTCTCTTCCTCTCTTCTCTCCCTTCCTTCTCATGTCGGTGTGCACGTTCGCTAGTGACCAGAGTCATCGGATTTTGTCATGGGAGAGGTTTCATTTTTTTTGATTTTCGAACATCGGTGGTCGTCGTCGGCCATCGGTTTGGGTTCCTCCGGATGGCGGTGCGCTCTCCTCCAACTGCCGGCCATTCTCATGCCGGCCGACCATCGGTCAGCCAACCTTATGAGGGGACCATTCGGTCCCCTGTTTCATTTTTTTTCACCCATGGGAGGCCACGGGAAGAAGTAGAAGGAAGGAAAAAGAAAAAGAAAAGGAAAAAGGAAAAAGAAAAGAAAAAGGAAAAGGAAGGAAAAAGAAAAAAAAATAAAAATAAAAATAAATAAATAAATAAATAAATAAAAATGAGAGAAAATTTTTTTCTCTCTCCCTTCAGTCTGAACCATTGCTTTCTCTCTCTAGAAATAAACTTTCTCTCTCTACTTTCTCTCTCTAAATTTTTTTTTCTCTAGATTGTTTCTCTCTCTTGATAAATTTCTCTCTCCAAAGTTATCCTTCTAAGATTAGCGTAGTGAAAGGCTTCATTTTGATGATTTTGATCGAGTTTAGGGAAGAGTCCGATTTCAAGTGAGGTTTTAATTTAGGATTTGTTTAGATTTAATTTTGAATTAAAATTAATGTAAGAATATAATTTTGGATAATAGGCACTGAAGAATCTCCTAGAAGTTAGTCGATCTGTTTATTCAGTACTCTGTGAAAGATAAGTAATGAATCATCTTCTCGAGATATTTTATATTTATTCTAAAAATAAATAATTATTCTTTAAAATTATGCATGATTTATGAAATTATGTTTTGAAAGAAAAGTGCTTTTGAAATATTATGGTTCCTCAATTATGCACATGTTCAGTGAAAATTATGATATGTTATGATACAAAAGTATTTTGATACAGATCAGATTTATGCTCTCAGCCTAACTATGTTTCAGTGGACCCTGCCAGTGGGGGTTATGCGCTAGTATTTAGTGGACCCTGCCAGTGGGGTTTGTGCACTAGTATTTAGTGGACCCTGCCAATGGGGGTTGTGCGCTGGTATTTGTGGACCCTACCAGTGGGAGTTGTGCATTGGTATTCATGGACCCCGCCAATCGGGGTTAAATGTTGGTCATAGTCAAGACTGTTGAGTTACGAGTGTTTTAATTCGAATCAGATTTATAATTATATTGTAATATTTGAAAAGATTGGATTTGCATTGAATCAGCATAAAATACATTTGTATGTTTATTCATAGCATTGTTCTTGGAAATTATATACATATCTAAAATATCTAGTTGAGATATTTGTTAATTACTGGACTGTCTAGCTCTTTCTTTTCTTTTTATTTTTCAGATTCAGATAATTAATTACGAGCACGGGAATTAATATTGGGACAGAGTTTTTAGAGATGAGATTTAGCATTATCAACTTCATTGAACTTAGATCTATTATTTTATTTTTAGTGAAACTTTATTGGATGTAAGATATTTGATTTAATTACTTGAATTAAAGTTGAATAATAATTATTTAAATTTATTCCGCTGTGATCATTGATATCGTAATGAGATGCCTTGCATGCTTATTGAGAGAGTTCTTCATAAGTATGCGGTAGTTGCTGCGACCTCCTGCTCGCGATCTTGGGCTGGGGGCGTGACAACCACACTTTTCCACCTCCACTACAAGAAATAAGACACATCGATCACCAAGCATTAGAAGGAGGAAGTGGAGTATATTATAGAATTTCCATATCAACAAGAGAAGTGAGCAAGGTGGAAATGAAAGATGTGGTCCCTATGCCTTTTTTGTGTAATAATAACAAAATTATCATGACCAATATCTGTTATTACAAATATTTATGTTATATAATGTTGTTACATCCATTAGATAGTGATACTAGTATACATAACAATCTCTTCTCAAAAATACTATTACAATTTGTCATGCCTCGAACCTGACACCTGAATCAATCACATAATATGGCCATATGAACCCTAGAACAATGCCCTAGAGATCATATAAGGTCAAAATAATAAATAAATCCATAAGAATATTGAAAAAATTATAAAATTTTAATCATATTTATTAAATCAAACTTATCCATCTTTATTGATTAATGTTCACAAGATTAAAACATTTATTCAGTATTAGAAAAAAATCAACTAACTAACTAAGGATTTCATCGCTCGAACTCCACGTCCAACCTGACCGATGCTATAAATAAGTCCACAAGAATACTAAAAAAATTATAAAATTTCAATCATATTTATTAAATCAAACTAATCCATCTTTATTGATTAATGTTCATAAGATTAAAATATTTATTCAATATTAGAAAAAAAATCAACTAACTAACTAACTAAGGATTTCATTGCTCGAACTCCATATCCAACCTAATCGATGCTATACTTCTTGCAAGTCTGAAGAAAAAAGAAGGTATGAGCTTTTCAGCCCAGTAATAATCCTCTATACTCACATCAGTATGAATATGAAATATTATTTAACAAATATATATAATTGATAAAAAAATAATAAGATTCATATATCATCAATTTGATAGCAATTCTATTAAACACATTATATATCACAAATCAACAATCCTATTCAATAGTAATTCAATGAGATCATTTATTATTAACTGATTAAAATAATTTTAATCAAGACAACATTATTATTTCGGCATTGGACTAGACCTATCCACACTCCAGCCCATGGCAGGTGAAACACATACCACGTTCCTATCTATGGCTGGCAACCACATCTTAACTTATGGTTGACATCATAAATATTATGTTTTATATGTGCTAGCTGAAGAAAACATAGATAGTGCTATGCATGTAATTTCAAAAATTTTATATAGCGAAACTATAAGATTAAATAATTTAATCTAAATTATATACATAAGATCTAATCTAGACTATCATATTAAAATATATAATATGATTTAATATACACATAAGATCTGAAAATAAAAATCTACATCGATCTAATCGATGCAGCGATCTAGATCTAACCGTTAGATCTATAATAAACAATCAAAATAGTTCAAAAACCATTATCAAACTGTAGATTTCTAATCTTTGCTTGCCAACACTTGGATTGACTCTCCTTCAGATTGCTCGCAACCACATAAAGTCATCCGACCTCTACAGAATGTCCACACGAAGACCGACGCAGATCAAGCTCCTTGGAAGTGCTAGCTTGCAAGGATATTAGAGGCTGGTTTCTTCTTTCTTCTTCAAAAGCCTTGGACGCTCCAAATGAAGAAAAGCACTAGAGGAGGAAGAGGAGTGGAGAAGGAGCTCTAGAGAAAAATTAAACTAGCAAGAGGAACCAAGATGAGGCATCCAAGATTGGAGCCCCTTTAAATAGTTAAGGGCTAGGGTTTTGATCCAAGGGAGAGGGCGCCAAAAAGTCCATGCCAAACAGCTTTTGGCATCCCAAAAAAATTTCAAAATTGAGAATTGGCATGAGGAAGGAACCAAAAGTCTCTCATGCCCAAAAACTCCTTAAAGAAAAATAGAAAAAATTCAATTGGTGCCTTTTCTCTTTCCTTGTTTGAAAATTCTCTTTCCTTCCTTTCTCCTTATCGTTAATTCGAATCACATTCAAATTAGGTAGGAGATAGGATCATGACTCATCATGCTTTGCCGCCCCCTCTTATTGAGCTTTCTCTCTCTTGATATCAAAATCTCAAGCCAAATCCAATTTGCATTGAGATTAGTTGCATGGGTCCAGGGTGGCGCAAGGATAAAGAGATAGAGTCTCTACTGACTGAGACTCTTCATTTCTAAATTAATTATAAATAAAATTAAATCTGATTTAAACCCAATATTAGAAATGAGCTTAATCAAATTAGGAGCCCAATTATCTCAATAATTTTTTTTTTCAATTAGCAATTAGCTGAGCTCAAGTCCTAATCGAATCAGGATCAAATTTCTCTTACAATAAAATTTGATCATATCAAACTCAATCTAAGTCAAACTGAATCTAATTCAATTAGACTTGATCCAAAGCTCTTTACTCAATGAAATTGATATAACTAGCAATCTAATTACTAATTAATTCTCTATTAATAGTAGAATCTTAGTCCAGTGGGATACTCCTCTAGAGTTTCAGTCTCAGTGGGACTCCTCACCAGAGTCACAATCCAATTGAACTCTTTAGTCATCAGATCTGTCTGAATCTTCTAATGTGTGTGATCCTACAGGTTCGAACCTAAGCAGATAGCATAGGAACAACTTTCTATACTAATCGATGTAACCATCTAGCAATGGAACCCAACGTCTGGATAGACCAAAAAATTGTAAAGCAACATTCTAGCACCTACTAGCATATGGTTACTGTATAATTTATTCTTTTGATCCTAATACTCAAAGTGACCTAGGATTTGACTGTCAATCCTAATTTAGTTAACCACATTATATTTTAACTTTTCAAATCCATCACATGGATTATCCTGATCAAGATTTTACTAAATTGAAATATACTGATGCATATCTTCTACTAATTCAGAGAGGTCAATTTCATCTTGACTCATACACCAACTTGATAAGTACTTGACTACATCCAGCATCCTTCCATCACTGAATTAAAAATTCAGATGGTCTGGTACTAAAGTATAGTGAGTTGCTTACAAGTCACTATGGTGATCTCAGATCGGAAGGACACTTATATCCATATCCTTCACGAGCTACTCTTGATAGTAGAGTGCTCGACAAATGATCACATTTGATGTGAATGTACTCCTATATTCTATCTGCATGCCAAACAGTATCTTCACACTTCTTAATCAAGAGGACAACCAACTCATATGGCACACAACAACCTATCTAGATATTGCCATCATCCTATTAATAACATATCATTCGATCGCAAACACTTTTAAGGACTAAACGATAAATCCTCCTTTGTCAGTTAATTCTAATCTTAAGGTCTTCATCATAATATAAGAGTTCAAATAAGATGGATAAATTATAATAAAAAAGTTAAATAACTTTTATTACTAAAAATTTATATATAATTATAAATATGAGCACAATCGTCAATAGACTGACAATCGATTTTGGGATATATTTTTTAATAACTCTCATTTAGACTAAAGTCAATCGGTATAGTATCGTATATCGATCTTCGATTTGTGATCATCGAACTCTTTGATTCTAAAAGCTTTAGTAATTGGGTCGGTTAGTTTTTTTTTCCATCGATCTTCTGAAGATTGATATTACCTCGATCTACGATCTTCTAGATAAGGTAATAGCAGCATAGAATATGCTTGATGTGCTAATGAAACTTTGGCTCCTTGACTTGAGCAATGGCTCTAGTACTATCACAGTATAACAGGACAGGACTATCGACAGAGGGTGCCACTCCAAGCTCGTCGATGAACTTTTGCAACCATACAGCTTCTTTCGTAGTATCAGATGCCGCGATATACTCCACCTCACAAACAGAGTCAGCCACGATATGCTGCTTGGAACTTTTCCAACAATTTACTCTATCATTCTGGGTAAAAATATAATTCGACATATTTTTGCTATCATCATGGTCTGACTGAAAGTTAGAGTTGGTTAACCCCATTAGTTTCAAGTCAATTTCACCATAAATAAGTCATTGATCCTTAGTATTTTTTAAATACTTAAAAATGGTCTTTACAACCATCCAGTGGTCTTCTCCTAGATCAGACTAGTATCTACTCATTACCCTAGTGAGTATGTCACATGTAGTCTTGTACATGTCATGGCATATATTATAGAATCCACTATCGAAGCATATGGAACTCTACTCTATGCTCTCTCTCTTGAGGAGTTGTCGGACAATCACTCTTCGAGAGAAAAATTTCATGACCGATCGAAAGATAGCCTTTTTTGAAATTCTTCATGCTGAACTATTTCAGCATGGTATCTATGTACGTAGATTGGGAGAGCCCGAGCAGACTCTTAGATCTATCCTTATAGATCTTCATCTCTAGGATATAGGCTACTTTTTTCAGATCTTTTATGGAGAATTATGATGACAGCCATATTTTTATTCCCTATAATGTAGGGACATCATTTTCAATTAAGAGAATGTCATCCACATACAAAATAAGAAATATAATTATTGAACCATTAGCTCACTTATATATGCAAGATTTCTCTCCATTCCTAACATATCCATTCATTCTGATCACCTTATCAAAATGTATATTTCAACTCTGAGATGCTTACTTTAATCTATAAATAGATCTTTGAAGCTTGTACACCTTGAACTCGTTTGTGGATGTGAACTCTTCAGGTTGTATCATATACACCTCTTTGTTCAGCTCTTCATTTAGGAAAGCTATCTTCACATCTATTTGCTAGACTTAATAGTTCAGGTATGCTGCTACCGCAAGCATGATCTGAATGAACTTGAGTATTACCACAGTAAAAAATATCTCGTCATAGTCAATACCATAATGTTGATAATACTCCTTTGCAATCAGACGGACTTTATAGGTCTCTACCTTTCTATCTGTACCTCTTTTCTTTTTGAAGATTCATTTACATCATATGGGTTTTACTAATTCAGATGGATCAATTAATGTCCATACATTATTGATCTTCATAGACTCTATTTCGGATTTCATGGCTTTAAGCTATTTTTTAGAGTCGGATCTTTACATCGCATCCATATAGGTGATTGAATCTTCATTATTCTCATCGAGCTCAACAGGATCACCATCTCGGATCAAAAAACTTAAGTTTTTGTCTGACTGATAAGGTACTCTACCGAATCGTCTTAAGAATATTTGTATATTGGGCTCTGGATTTGATCTTATCAAATCTGATTTAGATTCAGTCATTGGTGTCGGTTCTTCTATCTATCAAACTTCATCAAGTTTGATTTTAAAGGCACTTATTCTTTCACTAAAGAATTTTTTTCCAAAAAGTGTGTCTTACTGCTGATAAATACTTTTTATTCAACGGAGAGGTAAATGTGTCCCAAAGCCAATCGTTAGATGATTGTGCTCATCTTATAAATTATATATAAATTTTTATTAATAAAAATTATTTAATATTTTTATTATAAATTGACCATCTTTGAACTTCTGTATTGTAATGAAGTCCTTAGGACTATTATTAATTCACAAAAGAGGATTTGTCGTTAAGTTCTTAAAAATATTCATGACCAAACGATACGCTATTACCAAAATGATAGCGACATCAAGTGTAGGTCGTTGTGTACCATATGAGTTGATTGTCCTCTTAATCAAGAAGTATGGAGATACTGTTATGGCATACAAATAAAATGTAAGAGTACATTCGCATCGAATGTGACCATGTGTCGAGCACTTTACTATCAAGAGTAGCTCGTGAAGGGTATAGATATAAGTATCCCTCCGATTTGAGATCACCATGATGACTTGTAAGAAACTCACTATATTTTAGTACCAAACCATCTGAGTTTTTAACTTAGTGACAGAAGGATACTGGGTGCAGTCAAGTACTTATCAAGTCGGTGTGTGAGTCAAGATAGAATTGACCCTTCTGAATTGGTAGGAGATATGTATCAGTGTATTTCAATTAAACAAAACCTTGGATAGGGTGATCCATGAGATGAATTTGAAAGGTTGAAATACAATGTGATTGACTTAATTAGGGTTGACAGTGAAATCCTGGGTCACCTTGAGCATTTGGGTCAAAAAGATAAATTATACGGTAACCATACGCCAGTAAATTCTAAAAGGTTGTTTTACAATTCTTCGACCTATCCGATCGTCGGGTCATCATTGCTAGATGGTTACATCGATTGGTATAAGAAGTTATTCCTATGCTACCGACTTAGGTTCGAACCTATGGGGTTACACACGTTAGAAAATTTGATCAGATTTGATGGCTGAAGAGTCCAATTGGATTGTGACTCTTGTGAAAAATCTTACTTGGACTAGGACTTTATAGGTGAGTGATGCGATCACGATGCTGTCGTTAAGACACCGTGATTATCAATCAAATTTCGACTTCAATAAAAATTAAAAACATGTAGAAAGTAGTGAGTCAGGTCGAATCCACAGAGAAAGCAGGATTTTGACTTGAAATCTTTGATTTTACAAAAAAAAATAAAATTTTAGAGAAAGTAATTTAAGTCAGAAAATAAAAATTAAAAGTACGAAAAATAAATTGAGTACTAAGATCTACTAACTAGATCCTAGCATCTACTTGCAATAAAAATAAATAATAAAAATTTAAAATATATATATATATAATAAATTAGGTACTAGGATCTACTAATTAGATCCTAGCATCTACGAGCAAAAAATAAAAGACAAAAATTTAAAGTGCAAAAAAATAAATTTTATATTAATTAAAATTAAAATTTAAGTATAAAAAATTTAAAAATAATAATAAAATAAAAATAAAACTATAATAAGAATCTGAAGTTGATCAGCCAAGCCTCATCAAAAAGATGGTTGATGACCTCTCCATCTTCCGTCGTACTCCGTAGAGCGAACCGGCTTCTCTCCTTCTTTTTCTTGAGTTCTTAAAGATATTTTATTTTTTTCTTTACCTTCTACTCAATTTTTCTACTCTCAAAGCTTATTCCCGGACCTCCTATTTATAGATGAATTTTTCATAATTTTTTGGTAGGAAAAGGAGTCCTAAAACCCTTAGAAATCGTATTAATCTTCTTAGGAATATTTCTAGCCGTCGGATGGAGCTTGAACCGCCCAGATCTGATCAAAAATCATAGTTTTAATCCTTATCAAAGTCGGATCGAATGTCAGCCGTTGGATCTGGGTTCTGATAAAGTTCTGGCCGTCGGATCGCATAAAAACCCCTCTCTCACTGTGAGCCACGCTTGTAGACCGTATGAAGTTTTCTGTGGACCACGCCCTAGCTCTGTGGACCGACCAACCGGTCCACCATACATCAAAGGCTATTTTTTTATTTTTTAAGATATTTTGGCTCCATTTTTGCTCTGATTTTTTTCTGAAAAATAAGAAAAAATATGCATTAAATTTTTCAAAAATTTTTCTTCATTTTGGTGCTTAAATTACTCAATTAAATTAATATCTATTTTTTTATAAATATATCTAATTTCATATTTTTTTCAAAATTATTTATTTTTTAAGAAAATTTAATAAATTTATGAAATTAAGGTTTTTAAGAAAATGTTAGCACTATAAATTATCAAAAATACCTACAACAAATATAAAAATATACCACTTATCACACTCCCCAACTTGAACTATGCTCGTCCTCGAGTAAAGAAAGAATTTAGAATCAAGTACCTTTTAACTTAAAATCTCAAATTTCACCAAATAATTTTTCAAAAGAGCCACTGATGTTCTGTAGAGTATAAATGAGGTATGTCATTGGGGTATTAATACTAGTCAATATGAGAGTTAAAATAAGAATACTAAATTTTTTTTGAACTTTTCCAAATTATCGCTACCTTTATCTCCAAATCATTCACCTTTATATGGACAAGTATATTGTTACTTCTGTCCTTCATTTATTAATTAATTTTTTTTTAATTAAATATTATACTGCTATTGAGTGTCTTAACCCCTTAAGCTTTCTGTTTGACCCATGTAGCGAGTTTTCAGTCAATGACTCCTAAATCAGATGGCTTTAGGGCACTAGGTATAAAATATCCCTCGAACTTACTTGCTCAAATCAAACAGGCTACGAGTTAAAACTAGCTTTACAATAAAGTTTCTTTGCCCTTCATACCTTTTGATGCGAAACTCAATGCTTGCTTAGGCAAGGAGGCCCGGTTACTCAGCATAAAGTACTTGGAAATTTTTTTTTCTTTTTCTTTTTTGAATATATGAAGAAACATATAGTTACTCTACACAAATTCATAGAAAGTAAACTCTTCTTTGATGCTAGTAGAAAAATTTAGAAATACTCAAAAAAAACTATTTAAGTTCTAAACTTAACTCTTTATTGAGTTTTCTTAATACTTGATCCCTCAATATCTCACAAACTCTCTGATCTGTACATCAATTTTCTTTTAAAAATACTTGGTTTAACTCGATTCTTAAGTATTATCAGATGCTTAAATATCAAATACTAACTTACTTGAAGACTTTAAAAATAAAAATTTTTATTCTCACTCCCCAACTTGAACTTTGCTCATCCTCGAGTAAAGAAAGAATTTAGAATCAAGTACCTTTTAACTTAAAATCTCAAATTTCACCTAATAATTTTTTAAGAGGACCACTGATGTTCAGTAGAGTGTAAATGAGGTATGTTATTGGGATATTAATACTAGTCAATATGAGAGTTAAACTAAGAACACTAAATCTTTTCTGAATTTTTCCAAATTATCGCTATCTTTATCTCCAAATCATTCACCTTTACATGGACAAGTATATTGTTACTTTTATCTTTTATTTATTATTTTTTTTTTTAATTAAATATTATACTGCTATTGAGTGTCTTAACTCCTTAAGCTTTCTATTTGACTCATGTAGCGAGTTTTCAGTCAATGACTCTCAAACCAGATGGCTTTAGGGCACTAGGTATAAAATATCCATCGAACCTATTTACTCGAATCAAACAGACTACGAGTTAAAACTAGCTTTACAATAAAGCTTCTTTGCCCTTCATATCTTTTGATGCGAAACTCAATGCTTGCTTAGGCAAAGAGGCTCGATTACTCAGCATGAAGTACTTGAAAACTTTTTTTTTCTTTTTTTTTGAATATATGAAGAAACGTATAGTTACTCTACACAAATCCATAGAAAGTAAACTCTTCTTTGATGCTGGTAGAAAAATTTAGAAATACTCAAAAAAAATTATTTAAGTTCTAAACTTAACTCTTTATTGAGTTTTCTTAATACTTGATCCCTCAATATCTCATAAACTCTCTGATCTGTACATCAATTTTCTTTTAAAAATGCTTGGTTTAACTCGATTCTTAAGTGTTATCAGATGCTTAAATACCAAATATTAACTTACTTGAGGACTTTAAAAATAAAAATTTTTGTTCTCCCTCCAACTTAATCAACATTATCCTCAATGGAGTAGAAAAAATAAATGGTACATGTAAAAAAAAAAAAAAAGAGAGATATCACCTGATCCATAAGTCTTTTCAAAACTGATTCTCCCTCCAACTTAGCCAAGATTATTTTTAAATTTCTATAAAAACAAATACTAAGTAAGACTTGATTAACCTAAATAAAATATAAAAGATAGCAAAAAGCATAAAACTAAAAATTAAAAACTGAGTTGCCTCCCAGGAAGTGCTAAGTTTACCGTCTTCAGCCAGACCATGCTGATTCTCTCACCTATCCCGTGTCGAATATTAGATTGATAAATTTTAATGGCTTTGGATTGTCAATATTATGAAGATGGCCTATGATAAATTTTAGTATTTTATTACCAATCTTTAGAAAGTAGTTCACATCTCCATTTTTAATTTTAGAAAGATAGTTCATAAACCCATTCATAGACCCTTGTTTATAAAAAATTTCTCCTATTTGTTCTTCTAAAATGCTCATGAATTATGTTTTTCGGTTAGGAACTAAGTTTGAAGAAATAGGCACTAGAAGGATATCTTTTGATTTTAAACATGTGTTCTCAAGTGTGATCAAAGATAATTTTAATTCTGAAGGAGATAGTAATTCTAAAGTAGAAGAACTGGCTTCTAAGGCTAAAGAAAATGAGACTCTTGATGGATATATCTTGGGTAACTCATCCACTCTCTTCTTTTCTTCACTTAGATTAGCATCAGTACTAAGCTCAGATTCTTCTATTGGGTTAGTCTCAGTACTAATCTCCTCTTCTAAATTCTTTTTTTGACTAGCATCAGTACTAGCCTCACTCATCTGATCTTGATATGTGTCCTTAAGAATTCTATCACTTTTAAGCTCAGAAATTGCATTGTCACTTTCAAATTGAGGATTCTTAGATGGGCCACTGGATTGATGACTAGGTCCAGGTGATTGGTGGATGGGTGGATCATTTTCAAAATTCGATATTTGTTCGTTTGGCAATTGACCTAGTTCTCTCCTCATGGTAGATTCAGTTAATTGATCTATTTGTGCTTCTAGCCTAACGAGGGATTGCTGTTAGGTCATGATCATTTGTTAAAGTTGGCTAAATCTATCATTGGCTAGATTGGTCTGTTGAGGAGGTGGGTATAATGGCTGATTGTAATAGGATGGATGGATAGGCTGATTAGGCTGACCACTATTATAGGCATAATTTTGGTATTGGAGCCCATTCTGAAAGTTCTGCACAGAAAAAATTTGGGTCTGAGCCTGAGTCTGTTGGGGTCTCCAAGAAAAATTAGGATGGTTCATCCAGTCCGAATTATATGTGTTAGAGAATGGATTATTGATAGGTTTGGAGTAACCTTGAGCAGCTTGAACTTATTCTTGAATGAAAGGTGAAAACTGTGCAACCATGGACATTCGCTCACATAATGGGCCGGGCTAGCACAGATAGAATAAATCTCCTGATAATTAGGTGGTGGTGTGTATTGTGTAGGAGATTGTTGACCTAATGCTAGGAACTGATCAAATTTTTGGGCAAGAAGGTCAACTTTATCTAATCTTTGGGCTATTAGGTTCATATCGGCCTTAGAACTAGAGTCTGAATATTTGATCTCATATAATGATGAAAACATCGATGAGTTATAAGTGGAAGGAATAAAATATTCCTTCATCTGCCTAGGTGGTTCTTAGAATTTCTAGCCATTTGATTATCATGTTTAGCATGGATCAGTCATTCAATTTCAGGATTAAGTTCAACTAGGTTAGAAAAAAATTATACCATGTATGTATTAGTGCAAACCCTATTATGTGTGTTGTTGAGATTTTTTTTTTTTTTAAGAATAAGGAGGAGAAAAAGAAGAGAAAAGAAAGAAAGAAAAAAGTTTTAAAGGTGAGATCCTTAAGAAAAATCTTAAACCTAAAGACGTAAGATGAGAAGAATTAGTTGTGGTTAAGTGTTAATTGCAATCAAGTTAGCAAACAATTAAACCTAGACACCTATGGGTTTCTTAGACCTAATAGTTTGATATAGAGTGGCTTAGTCTAGATACAAATTGGATTTGTTCTCACTTCCTTCAACTAGCCAGATAAGAGGTAAGATCGTGGGGTCCCCCCGTTGCTTGCCTTAGACACCAATTGAATTGGCCAGGTAAGCTAGCGGAACCAATTAAATAACTACAAATTCACTTAGGCTGAGCCTTTATAACCTCTAGCCTTAGACACTAATTTCAGAGGTGAGTCCAAATTTATTTTGTACTTGACTTCAACAAAATACTCAAACTGAACTCAATTGATTCTAGGGGCCAATGTCTACTTGATTTTAGTTAGATTTGGGTTAATGCGGGATGCTGGTTGGTTGTTTTTGGGCCAAGGGAGGGTGATGAAATCCTCACCTTATCTTATTATGGGTGTTGCCCTTAAATTGATTTGAGATGAATATGCACAACCAATTTCAAACAAGGAGTTCTATGTAACTAAATTAGATGCATGAAACTAATAAAACTTGAAAGCTTACCTTGTCTCCAGCGATCACCAAAAATAAATCTACAATGATGAATTTTCCTAAAAAGTAAGTTTCTACTCTTGTCATGCAATTTTTATTAGGTTAATGTGGATGAATTTTAAGTTAATTAAAAAAAATAATAATTAATACTAAAAAAAAAATAGTTAAAGCTAGGGTTAGGATTGATCTCACCAAGCAAAATTGAAAGCTTTCTATCTCTTTTTTAAATTTTTTAATTTTTTTTCTACATAAAGATAAAAAAATAGAAAAGTTAGTAAGTTAAATTTACAAGAAAATCAAAGAAATCAAACATTAAAATTATAACCTTCTCCGGCAACGACGCCAAAAATTGATGTGATCGCGATGCTGTCATTAAGACACTGTGATTATCAATCAAATTTTGACTTCAATAAAAATTAAAAATATATAGAAAGTAGTGAGTCGGGTCGAATCTACAGAGAAGGTAGGATTTTGACTTGAAATCTTTGATTTTATAAAAAAAAAAATTTGGAGAAAGTAATTTAAGTCAAAAAATAAAAATTAAAAGTATGAAAAATAAATTGGATACTAGGATCTACTAACTAGATCCTAGCATCTACTTGCAATAAAAATAAATAATAAAAATTTAAAAAATATATATATAATAAATCAGATACTAAGATCTACTAACTAGATCCTAGCATCTATTTATAATAAAAATAAATAATAAAAATTTAAAAAATATAAAAATAAATTGGTACTAAGATCTACTAATTAGATCCTAGCATCTACGTGTAAAAAATAAAAGATAAAAATTTAAAGTGTAGAAAAATAAATTTTGCACTAATTAAAATTAAAATTCAAGTACAAAAAATTTAAAAGAAATAATAAAATAAAAATAAAATTATAACAAGGATCTGAAGTTGATCAGTCAAGCCTCATCAAAAAAATGGTTGACGACCTCTCCATCTTCCGTCGTACTCTGTAGAGCGAACCGACTTCTCTCCTTCTTTTTTTTGGGTCCCTAAAGCTATTTTATTTTTTTCTATACCTTCTACTCAATTTTTCTACTCTCAAAGTTTATTCCCAGATCCTCTATTTATAGATGAATTTTTTATAATTTTTTGGTAAGAAAAGGAGTCCTAAAAATTTTTAAAAAATATATTAATCTCTTTAAGAATATTTCTGACCGTCGGATGGAGCTTGAACCGTCCAGATCTGATCAAAAATTATAGTTTTAATTCTTATCAAAGTCGGATCGAATGTCAGCCGTTGGATCTATATTCTAATGAAGTTCTGACAATCGGATCGCGCAAAAACCCCTCTCTTGCTGTGAGCCGTGCCTGTGGACCGCACCCTAGCTCTGTGGATCGACCGACCGGTCCACCGTATACCGAAGGCTATTTTTTTTTATTTTTTAGGATATTTTGGCTCTATTTTTGCTCTGATTTTTTGTCTGAAAAATAAGAAAAAATATGCATTAAATTTTTTAATTTTTTTTTTTCATTTTGGTGCTTAAATTACTCAATTAAATTAACATCTATTTTTTATAAATATATCTAATTTCATATTTTTTAAAAAAAATTACTTATTTTTTAAAAAAAATTAATAAATTTATGAAATTAAGATTTTTAAAAAGATGTTAGCACTATAAATTACCAAAAATATCTACAATAAATATAAAAATATACCACTTATCAGTGAGTCCCACTAGGACTGGGACTCTACTATTTATGAAGAATTAATTAATAATTAGATTATTAATTGACTCAATTTGATTGAGTAAAGAGATTTGAAACAAGTCTAACTGATTTAGATTCAGTTCGACTCAGATTGAGATTGATATGATTAAATCCGATTATAAAAAAAATTTGACCCTGATTTGATCAGAATTTGGACTCAGCTAATTCCTAATTGGATTAAAAATTTGATGAGATATTTAAATTTTTAATTAAATTAGGTTCATTTCTATCAGTAGTTTCAATCCAAATTTGATTTAGATTAGAATTGAATTAGAAATGAAAAGTTCAAGTCAAACTAGAACTCTATCCTTATCTTTTGTGCCACATCTAGATCCATGCCAATTTTTCCATACCTAATTAAATTTGGATTGTGATTTTTGGCATCATGAGAGAAGATCTAATAAGGGTGGGTGGAAATAGCTGATGAGTCATAATATTATCTTTTGCCTAATTCGAATGCAATCCGAATTAGAGATAAGATGTAGATTAGGAAAATGATTTTTCATATATGGTATATTGTTGGCACTGTATTATTTTTTTTCTTATTTTTCTTGAAGAACCCTTTGATGTGTGAGACTTTAGATTCCTTCCCCATGTCTTAATAATTTTTTAAAATTTTTTAGAATGCCAAAATGAGATTTTGGCATTGATTCATGTCACCCTTCCTTGGAAAACCCTAATTCCTAGTCTATAAAAAGGGGTCCCCTCTCTTGGACATCCAATAACCAATTCTCTTATTGATTTTTTATTTTCAGAGCCTCTTCTTCTCCTCTTCTTTTCCTCCACTAGATTCTCTATCACTTTGAAGTATCCAAGGTATTTATAGAAGAAGGAAGAGATCGGCTGTTGAAGTTGTTTGCAGACTAGCATCTTCGAGCCTCCGGATCTGCGCCAGTCTTCGCATGGATTTTCTTATAGAGATCAGATGACTTTGTGTGGCTATGAGTGATCTGAGAAACACCCTCTCCAACTGTTAGACTAGAGAAGATCAAGATTGTTGCTCCAAGATTGATTTTGATGATTACAAAGTAGATTGAAGGGATACAAATAATTTTAAATTGAAAAAGTCCTTATGCTCTTCAAAAGCAAAATCGTAATTTCACTAAAATCCTGATTTGATAGTATCATTTGATAGAACAAATGATTTGTAAACTGTTGGTGAAAATTTCATTGTATTTGGACTTATATTTTTGAAGTTATGAAGGTTGAAGTGCATGAGTCGACTCATGAGTCAACTCATGGCACTGTGAGCTGATTGGCACGCAAAAATTCTCCTGGCACGCTAGTTTTCTGGCTTGGCACGACCTGTGAGTCGACTCATGAGTCGACCCACAAGGCATGAGTCGACTCATGAGTCGACTCCTGCTGATCTGAGCCAAGAATTTCCAGAAACGCATTCTCTGGTAAATGCAACAGAAGTCGACTCATGAGTCGACTCCTGATGCATGAGTCGACTCATGAGTCGACCCCTGCGATGGAAAATGTCAGCAACGGCTATTTTTTTGCCCATTTTAATTGCCTTTTATGCTTCCTAAAATTGCTCTAACGGCTCTTTATCTGCCTAAATTATTTTCTCTTGCTTCTAATGTCATAAAATGCTTTAAATGGTGAAAGAAATTGCAGATTAAATAGTAGATCAAACGTGAAATCAAAAACGAGAAAAACGAGAGAGAGGATCCGAAATCTGCACGAAAAAGCCTGAGATCAACGAAATATCCAAAAAGAAAAAGAGAGAGGATCCACAATATACAAGAGAGATTGTGAAAGAGAAAAACAAGAGCATTCAAAGAGAGGATCTTTCAAGCCTATTGTTCAACCTTGATCTAGAGATCTTTCAAAGTTTTCAAGAGATCTTCAATCAACAATCAACCTCTTCTCAAGCATTCGTTCAAGCGTTCATCCACTTTGAGAAAATCCGAAAAGGGGTTCTTCATTTGAGTAAAGTTTTTATTGATATATTTGCTCATTTAAGGAGTTGTTATTGTATTAATTTGTGCTTTAAATTCTCTTACTCTTGTAAGTAATTGTTCTTATTTTTGGAGGATTCCAAAACAAGGAAAGGTTGATCCGAACCTGAAATCGGAGTGTTTTGGATTTACTTGTACCCGAGAAATAAGTGATCTAGCTTGGGATAGCTAGTGTCGGAGTTTCCGACGTTTTGTATTCAGGTTGAATACAGGTATAGTGGATTGAAATTCTCAAGTAGGAGCTTGGGGAGTGGATGTAGGTGCAGGGTTGGCACCGAACCACTATAAATCCTTGTGTTTGTGGTGTGCTTTATCGCTTCACTTTATTTCTTTATTATATCCTTGCATTCCTGCTTTAGGTAATTAATATTGAATTAAAGTCTTTGTTTTGTTCTTCATAAGTAACTTGTTGGGCTTAAAATTTTTAGAAACCCAATTCACCCCCCCCCTCTTGGGTTGCATAGCTGGGCAACAAGTGGTATCAGAGCCGGTGCTCTAGCCTTCTTTGATCTAACAATCAAAGAGCCAAAGATCTATGGCAACCCATGTCGGTACTTCTCTAGCCGAGGGGCAATCTACAAACCGACCTCCACTTTTCAATGGGTCTAATTACACCTATTGGAAAGCTCGGATAAAGATATTCATACAAGCACTCGACTATGATATGTGGAGTATCATAGTGAACGGTCCTCACACACCCACCAAGATTATAGATGGTGAGGAGTCAACCAACCCGAAAAAGAATGGGATGAGGTTGACAAGAAATTGGCACAATTAAATGCCAAAGCCATGAATGTCCTTTATTGTGCACTAGATGCAAGTGAATTTAATCGCATTTCTACTTGTGCATCTGCTAAAGAAATATGGGATAGGTTAGAAGTAACCCATGAGGGAACAAATCAAGTAAAAGAGTCTAAAATAAACATGCTTGTACATAAATATGAATTGTCCAAAATAGAGCATGATGAGTCCATAACTGCTATGTTTACTCTTTTACTGATATAATCAATGGTTTAAAGAGTCTTGGCAAATCTTATACTAACAGTGAACTTGTAAGGAAGATTCTCAGGTCACTGCCAAGAACTTGGGAAGCCAAGGTGACTGCCATCCAAGAAGCAAAGGACTTGAACACTCTACCTCTAGAAGAGCTTCTTGGATCCTTGATGACTCATGAACTTAGCATGAAGCAACATCAAGAGGATGAGTCAAAAAGAAAAGAACCATTGCCCTCAAATCCACAACTTCGCCTGATTATGAAACGGATGACTGTGAAGATGAAGAACAGGATGAAGAGATGGCACTCATCACCCGAAAATTTAAGAAGTTTCTAAGAAAAAGGAAACAGGGATGAGAAAGAAATTCACAAAAGGGGAACAAAGCAAAGAAAAAGAGAAAGATCAACCCCTTACATGCTACGAGTGCAAGAAGCCGGATATTTCAGATCCGAATGTCCACAACTGAAGAAAGG